>NC_087295.1:600000-974319 GCF_015220805.1 Pogoniulus pusillus
TCCTCCCGTTTTAGGTATGCACACGCTGCAAGATTCACCTTGTTTGTCAACACCTGCTTCTGCGTCTCATCAATTCAGCCTCTACCTAAAGGCAAGGACTCATCCTTGTCTAAACGACACTTGGTCATTTATCAATTGCTGCCTGTTAACAGCTCATTGCTGGAGACCTTTGGCTAGCTCCTGGCAACAGCCCTCCTCTAAATGGTTAGAATAGTTCCTCTGAACAATAAACAAACTGCTGCTTATTACACAAGTCCAGTATGGTCTTTCTACTGCTTTGGAAAGAAGCAAACCACATCTCTGAGAAAATAAACAAAATAAATAATAAAACATCAACCAACCAACATAATCATTGCCTCTTTCTGTAAGCCAACTCCCAAAGCACCTTCTGTTTCCTGATAAAATCCATTTAGCACTAGCGTGCTGCTTCCTAATAGAGTATGGGAAGCACACTGCTGCAGGGAGCAATCACTGCTGCCAAACCCTGTAACAGCCAGCAGCTAAGAACTGCATGGAACATGCCCTTCACCCACTCTGCTGAGCTACACACCCTGGCACTGAAAGAAATCTCATTTGGGTCAGGTATTGAGTGAAAACTCCGAGAATCATTAAAGCCCCCAACCAACTAAACCCCATCACCTTAGTCTTCACTTTACACAATGCAAGCCTTGCATAGGATTTGGTCTGAACCTATGAAGACCACGTTAACAGTACACAAGATATGGGAATTCCAGTTTCCAAACACCTGCTAATTCAGTGGCAAAGCACCCACACAAACACAGCTCTTGAGTGTTCAAGCTTCTGCACAAACAACCCCTTTTGGTAGCAGTAATTATTGTCTGGTTTCAGAGACTTGGAAACTGCAGGATCTCTCACCACAGTAACACAAGCGGCAGGCCAGAACCAGCAGAATTCCTCTGCTGGGTTTATTCTATCTGGTTTTCTGTCCCCTCACTCCACCTGACCCTGCTCTCTGCAGGATGAACCCTGTCCCTGCAGCGAGCCTCCTCTGACATACCGAGAGGAAGCGGAGATTACAAAAACTTACATTTAGCACAGCAACTATGAACAGAGCTCCTGCAGCAGCATCAAGGACAGACTGGCATTTTGGAGCCGTGGATTGTTCAGAGCTGGTACAGACTCTTAGCAGAAAATGAGAACCTTTGTTCTGCAATTAAGCCTGCAGGAGCACAGAGGTCAGGAGACAAAGTGTTTGCTTCCTACCTCGCTGGGCTCCACAGAGCGTGCTGCTATGGGGGCCCGGGGTGCTGCTTTCAGTTTAATCACAGCTCTGATGGATCTGGCTGCAAAATCACACCAGGTCTGGACTTGGCCAGCAGCACTCTGCAGAGATTTGGCTAAGAAAGCACCTAAGCAATCCCCTGGAACATGACTCTGCCAAGTTTCTGTATTTTTTAAAGTGTCTGGGCAGAAAAGCTTCTTGAAATAGCTTGGGGCAGGTGAAGGATGGGAGCTCAACAGCAAGGGCTTGCTTCTTGACATGCAAGGTGCCCACCTGACATCTCTGCAGTAACACCAACGTTCCCAGAACAAGATCCCTCACTGACACTAAAGCAAACAAAAGTCTGCACAGCTTTCAGTAAACCAGAACCATACCATGAACCATAAAGGCTTTGCCTGCAACTGCCCATTTAGTAACCCAAAGAACCACCTGCTGGACAGTCACACCTCCAGACTTCCACCATTAATCTGTTACCTGCAGAGGACCAGATTCCCAAAGTCAGGATGCTTTTTGCCCCATATCCTTCAACCAGCTCTGTGTTTTCAAACTCCTTTCATTAACATCACTGTGAATGTGCAAAGATGCCTTCCCATGTAAGCTCACCTTCACCAGAGCAAACCCATGCTCAACACAACTCATTTGTACATTCAACACACAATTTAACCACATCTAGTCAAAGACATCCCTGCTCACCGCAGAATGGGTGACGATGACCCTTAAAGATCCCTTCTAACTCGAAAAATGCCATGCTGTAACTGGTTTAAGACCATAACAGCACTTAATACCTGTCATTCATCTGTGCCAGCATTACAAAAATAGTCTCTGCTGATTTGGCTTCAGAGTCTTCACTGCTGTTTCACAATCAAGGTCAGATGTACTGAGGCACCTTTTGTAGCTTTATATCCACTACCACTTTGGTATGGTGATAGAACTACTTCACCACCATCACCACACTGCCAGAGGTCTAAGAGAGCACCGTGCATACACTGGCCTTACCAAAGGTCTGGAAGAGTTTACTTCCTTCACTTCTGAGCCTGCTTGGAAGTAAAGCCCCCAGGTTTGGCTCAAAAGTGCAGAGAACTCACTGAGAACTCACTGCTTCCCAGTGCCGCCTCCTAAATGCTTGTTATAGAATGTAACACCAGTCTAAGACTAACCGTGGCTAAACTTGCCAACAAATATGTCAAAGCCAATTAAAACTCCCAAGTATTTTTGTGGCTGCCTGCAGAAAGCTGGCTGGTCACAGCTCTGAACCGTTCCCAGCAACTCCTGCAAACACCTAAGCACTGCTCTGACCATATGTGACGCTTGCACACCCAGATGTCAACTACGAAGAACATCTCCTGCACCTCAGGGAAGGTCCCCGCAAGAGGGAGCGCCAGACAAAAAAAAGCTCAGTCCAATGCAACCGCTAGCAGAGGTGGGAGATGATACTCTGCCGTAGTCTGCCCTACCTGTGATGGTTCCATGCACCTGTGTCCCATTCTTCAGTTCGATGGTCACAGTCTCATGGCTCAGCTTCATTAGAAACCTGAGAATTAAAGGAAAAAAAAAATCTAAAGCGTTCACTACCACACACAACTTCCTGTTACCAAAAGCAGTACGCATCGTGTACGGACACACGGAGAGCTCCCACCGAGGAGCTGCGCTCCCAGCTCACTACAGCATCAGACAAGAGCAAGACAAAAACCCGTACAGGCCCCGGGCCCACCCCGCTGCTGAGAGCCGGGACCCCTGGCTGACACCGCTGAGTGACTCCAGCGCCCTGTTTCCAGACGAAACGGCCACTGCCGCACAGCTCAGGGAACGCTTTACATTTGCTAGCGCCTGCAGGACAATTCCAGTCCAGCTGAGGTGAGTTCTCTTGTCCCTCCCTCACAAAAAGGTCGTTTCGCCTAACGACCTGCACGGGCGCCGCGCCGAGAGCTCCCCCCCCAAGCTCTGCTAGGCCGCCGAACCAAGGCTGAGGCGGTAGAGAGGAGCGTGCACCCTTACCCCTGCCGCCCCCACCCCGCCGCCCTCATGCGGACAGCCCGGAGGGCCCTAAGCAGCCGTTGCCGCCTCCGCCCCAAGGGCCGGGCCTAGGCCCGCTGAACGCGCGGCCTCCACTGCCGCCGGCAATCCGCCTCCATCCGCTCACCTGACGAGCTTCATAGCGGCGGAAGGCCCGACGCTAGGGGCGGACGACCCTCGGGAGGTGGCAGCGGCCGCCCCTCGACGAGCAGGCCCCTCGGCGCGGGCGGTGGAAGGCCTCCTCCGGCAGGCCGCGCCGCCACCACTACTCCCAGCGGCCTGACGCCCTCCGCAGCAATGAATGGCCGGAAGGGGCGGGGCCAGCGGCCCGGGGGGCGCGGCAGGGGCAGGCGCATGCGCAGGCCTCGCCCAGAAGGGGCACTGCGCCTGCGCGGAAGGCGCCGCCAGCGGCGCAGCGGCCGGGAGCTGCCCCCGGCGGGTGTCCTTGCCTTCTTCGTTTTAAAGGTTCAAACCCGCCGCCACCGGCCTAACCAAGCCACCCCAACCACCCCAGCACACGCGAAAACCCGTAAATAACTCGTTCCGTCTTGAGAAATGGCAGGGGCCGAAGTTTCAATAGCAATAATTCTGTCTGACCCTGGGAAGCGGCTGCCAGCAGAGCCACATCTCTCTTGGTAGGCCAATTCTTAACACAGAAGAGTTAATACAAATACACATAAGCGAGGGAGGGAATGGGAGAAGGTAACTTGAATGTTCACCTATTGCTGTGGGCAAACGGCTCCCTGAAGAGGTCCTGTGAGGGACGGAGTCAAAAGCCAGCGCTGAGCAGGGGACAAGATCTTGAGATGAAGCATCCAAGGAATCCAGCCAGAGTAGTTCTCAGACAGGTGCAGCTGCGGCAGCGAGGGCTGGAAAGTGACACTAACGCAAACTGAGACAGGGTGCAGTGCCAGACCATCAAACAGAGAACAGCAGGATGAGCTACGAGCAGAGACAAAACCAGAGCATCCTTCTGCCGAGAAACGGCTCGAAGGAACAATTCAGAAGCAGCCCACTCCCGAGTGTGAAATGCACCCACAGCACATCTAGAAAAGTTGGACATTTTATTGTCATTTGAGTACACCGTTGGCGAGTTTGGAAACACTTCTCAAAGCACTGCAATACAGGTGCCTTCTGACTCTACAGCTTACTTATGTCTTACAATGCCCTTACATTAGCGAGTCAGACCTGCTCTTTGTTACAAGCTCTTCAGAGAAGCAAAGACTTAGCTCTAGCCTGCAGAACGCTGCCTCCAGCAGGCACCAAAGCCTTTGCTTTCAGATACCCAGTCTGTGATGTTCTTCTGATTTGTGCCCATAATGGAGGTCACTTTAGAAAGCTGTGAAGTTCCATTTAACCACCAACTGGGATTTCTGCTCCAGCATCTAGAAGCAAACAGAGGCCTTGCCAACACTGGTGCTTATGGACAGGTTATGTTTACAAACCCCAGAGAGGCCTCCAGAAACATTCACGGTTAAAATGAACAGTTGCAAAGATCTGTAGTATGCAGAGTCATAAGACAAGGGAACGCTGGAGTGCCAGCGTTTCGTGTCCTAGCTTCGAGAGTGACAGCTGTGCTAGTCCTAGTATTCTACAGGCTTGCCCCTTTCCCCACCCCCCAGTTTAGCTTTCATCCCTGCAACCTGAATATACAGCTGTACTTACAGGAAATAGGAAACAAAGTACAGCACTTTAAGCCACTCCCATGGCTGCAACAAACCACAGAAAGTAAGTGACAAAAAGGGTGTCAGTTGGTCCTCCATTAGGATTACTGAGTTGTATTACAGCTTGGAAGCACTAAATCGAAAGGACACACATTTATTATTAGCCAGCACAATTGTTTCTGTAGCTTTTTGTTCCAAGAGTGTTACAGTATCATGCATGAAAAGCAAGCTGCTGCTCCCAGGTGCAAGCGTGGAGTTTAGACTAAACGCTTTCTCCTCAGGTTGTTCTTCCTTCTTAAAGTTACTTCAACATAACCAAGAACAGAAGCAGCTGACTAGCAAAACATGAAGTTCACCTTATGTTGTGACCCATTCTCAAAGTCATGTAGTACTTTGGATCTTAGCATAAGGAAGGTTCAATGAACGCTGCAAAGGATTTTTACATTCTTCTATCTCATTTACACACTTAGAAAGAAAATGTTGCCTTTGAGTTTGCTAACTAATGAATCACCATCTGGAGGCTGCACTACTGCAGCAGTGCCAGACATCTGCAACTTCAGAAGATCCAATTGTACTGCCCTTCCACCCAAACAATGATTAATAGAATATTGCCTCAGTCCAAGACAATCTTAGGAGAGCTTCAGGATTCCATTAGCAAAAAGGCTCCAGACACATATGCACAAAGGACTCCTTAACGCGGACTTACCACAAACACTCCAGCTGCAAGGCTGGCAGTCAGGCTTCGCTGGTATGGAGCCACATTTACTCAGACTGTGATCAGAAGTACTATTATTAATGCCTCAGCATCTGCTTGGTTTCTTTGTTTGTTTTTTTGGACACAGGAACATGATGAGGGCTCTCTCCTGCCAAGCCAGAGACCAAAGACTCAGCTGAAACGGTGGCCCATTAGCTTAAGCAGTCCACTTCTGCCCCAGCACATGCCAGACACCAGAAAGCTGCATCACCTCATCAAGAGCAGAGCCTCTCCCACTAATGCAATATTCCAAAGACCATTGCAGCTCAGACTGTCAAGTCAGGTCTCAGCTGAAAGCTACCAGGGAAGGACAATTTCCTCTCCACCCCTCACACTGCCCAGGAAGGATGTTAAAAAGACCACTGTCTGGTGTGGAAAGCAGGTCAGTAGAGGCTCCAGGCGTGGGCTGAGGACTCCTCGGTACCGAGCCGCTTTCCACACACACAAATTCAGTCCATCTTCTCCTTCTGGACCAGCTTGGGTGCATCTACGAAATCCTTGCCGTTGTAAAGGATGATGGCCAAAGTTCCAAAGCTTGCACTTCCCCAGAAGAGCACATAGGCCAGGGTCTCAGTCCACGTATCACCTGCTCAGAGTCAGACAGACATTTTAGCTCATCACCTCCGATTAGCAGAGAGGTGTTTCATGACAGAAGAAAACACTTCAGGCCCTCCCTCGGAAAGCACATGTCAAATGAAGATCAAGGCTCTCCACGGGCTTCCATTTCTTACAGGGATGCCTGCAGCCTGCTCAGGTGCAACTAGATGTGGGGGCAACGAACAGCCCCTCAAGTGATATTTATAGAAGTTTCAGCACTCTTTCCTACAGTGCCTGAGTTTTCCCCACACTGATGTGTGAACCCTCAGTCTCCAGAGCCACACTCAAACACCTTTTAGTGTAACTGAGCGGCAGCTTTATACTGTCTAGTGTCTGGTAATTACTTATAGAAAGGCCACAGAGAAGCAAGCTAATTTTGTGAAACTCAGCTCAGTAGTGACTTACCAGCCATTAGCAAGCAAATAATGCACATGGAGAAAGCAACCACCATAATAATAGGCAACTGGGGAAAGAGAGAAAGAATTATCACTTGACATAGCAGCACATGTATTGCTCAGTGTCCTCTAGGACAATTCACCTGCTGCCAGCTACAAATGCATTTTTGGCCAACTCCAAAACTCAAGAAGTGTTCAGTAACTAGGTTAAGAATTACGATACACCTCCTAGCTATTAAAGAGGAGGTTGAAGCTTGTGTTTAAAAAACAAACCAAACCACCAAAACTCCCAAGAAACACCACCACCTGTTACTAAACTCATAAAATCCCCAAATCCCATCTCAGAAAACAGAAGAGCAGTAAAAAGGTGGGGGGTTGTGTTACAATCTATGTTTCTGCATGAAGTGTGAGAAGAGGTCTTCACAAGCTGCTGCTGCAGAAGACAGCATGGTGAGTAGCAGAATTTCTCCCTCTCCACTTGAAGCAGATAGTAAAAAAAGCAAGCAGCAGTTTTTTCAGTACCTCAAGGACACTCCATTTTCTGTCAAGAAAGTAGTCTGGGTTTAGTCATACAAGCAGGCACCACAGAAACACAGCCAGAGGCAGGACTGCTTCGTTACTGACTAGCCACAGGAAGCAAGTGACTACAAGGTCCTGTGAGTTTCTCCAGTCATGAATAAAGCCCCCATACTCACAGCTAAGAACTTCCAGTCTTTCTTGACATGTAGAGGACTAGCAGGTTCTACTTCATCCACTGAATAATTTCCAAGGAAAAGATCAATTGCATCCTGGAAGAGAAATGGAGAGCAAGAGCTCAAAGGCACAGCAGCAGCCACCAAGCCTGTCCCCACAGCTCGGAGCTGACTTACTTGTCTGAACCCATCAGAGAAGTTATTCTTGTAGTAGCGTATCAAAGAGTTCCAGCCATCCATTATTAAACCCCACTGAGTTCTCTTCCCAGTTCTGAAAAGAGGTTTGCAAAACATTTAAAACAGGTTGATGAATTGAGGAAGCTGTTGTCAGGCTTGCTGCAGCGGGTACTGCGACTAACAAGTACCTGATGCAAGCGCAAGAGCTGCCTCTGCATCACCCCCACACTCACAGCAGTTTGCAAACCAAATTACTCTTCTCTCCACCCCACAAGACAGATGTGCCCCAAAGGAGGCACCTGCCCTTGGGTCTATTTCCAGACAGCCTTTTGTCCTTTCATAGGAGGCATGAAGAGTGGTGGCCTGCAGATTTTAGTCTGATATGTTAACAGCTGAACCACAGCAAAACCCATTAGTGGCCTAAGCCCCAAATTAATAACCTTCTGATATGAAGACTTAAGGAAGATCCCAACCACTCCCCAAAACCCAGAAGGCTTTAGGGAAAAGGCTGACTTGCCTTGTGTAATCTGTCTTTAAGGCACCAGTTCCAGCATATTGTTTGGCACAAGCATTAGCATTATCAGCCCAGGCTGTGAAAAGGAAGACGTTGAGAGAGCTGAAGGAAGTGATGTGCACTGTGGGGGGAAGGGGCACTGTGGGGGGAAGGGGCACTGTGGGGGGAAGGGGCACTGTGGGGGGAAGGGGCACTGTGGGGACCCTAGCAGCAGCCTACCATTTTTGTAGATTTTCTCAAAGTCTGCCTGCTCTTCAATTCTCTGCCCAACATGCAGAACACCTAACCTCTGAAACACAAACCACATCGAGGCTCACGTTAGTTTGACAGGGAAATCAGACCTGCTTTCAGAAAAAAAGCTGTGTTGGCTAAACTAGCATCAGGCCACTGCATTCCAAGCAGTGCAGTAACTCGAGGCCTCATCCAACATGGCTTTGAACAACCTCAGGCATGAGGCAGCCACAGCCTCCATGGGCAGCCTGTGCCAGAGTCTCTCACCACCTTCACACTCAAGAACTTCTTCCTCAGCTTCAAACCATTCCTCCTTTGCCCATCTCAGACACCCTGATGAAAAGTCCCTCTGCAGCCTTCCTGCAGGATCCCTTCAGGCACTGGCAGGCAGCTCCCTATGGTTCCCCTGGAGTTTTCTTCCCTCCAGGCTGCACACCCCCAGCTCCCTCAGCCTGTGCTCACAGCAGAGCTGCTTCCACCCTTGGATCATCTTTGTGGTCTCCTCTGGGCTTACTCCAGCAGCTCTATGTCCTCCTTATGCTGGGGACAGCAGGACTGGAGGCAGGATTGGAGGTGAGGTCTCAGCAGAGTAGAGTCCCCTCTCTTGCACTGCTGCCCACACTCCTCTGGCTGCAGCCCAGCACACAGCTGCCTGCTGGGCTGCAGGTGGGCACTGCTGGCTTATGGGGAGCTGCTCAGCAACCAACACCCTCAAGTCTCTTCAGAGATGCTCTTAACCCACTCTGTCCCCAGCCTGGATTTGTGCCTGGGATTGGCCCGACCCAGGTGCAGGACCTGGCACTGACCTGCAGCTGTGCCTGCAGGGAGCGACGCGCCAGCAGACTCTGGATGACATTGGTGCGGTCCAGGCAGTCCATGCAGTTGCTGCGGAATATCCCCTCCTGCTGGGTCACGATTTTACCATCACAGTCCACTAGGAAGTAACTGACACACACCATGCCCCTCAGTACTGACAGTCTGTGCAAACCACATCACCTCTAGCAAGCAGCAGGGCTGTCTTGAGCATAGTCAGAGCTCTTAACCGCACCTCTGAATATGGACGGCTCCCTGAATTCTTCCTCTTTAACACTGAAAAGGGGCACCAAGAGATGAATGTGCAGCCTCAGGGCAGAGTTCACTCTCACCCTTGGGGTCCCTTCCTGACAATTCTATGAGTTAGAAAGCCACCAGTAATTTTGTCTGATGTGTCCCTGGGACGAGCAGCTCTGAAGCAAACCGAGTGACATAGATCTAATTGTTCTCAGCTCTAGGGTTCTAGCTCTGCAGATTCCAAGGCCACTGGCAGAGTACTGGTTTGAGGCTAGTTGAAATATTTTAATGAGAAAAATTAGATTATAGGGCTGTGAAAAAAACAATGGTGAGGTCTAATTCACTCATAGGTTTGCTGAGATGTACAAAAACAAGGATACAAACAGAGATAAGGCAGTCTGAGTCTGTGTCTCTCCCTGGCTTCTGCTGTACTAACTGCTTCTAGCTGGAGCTGTGTAACCCAACTAATCACTTTTCTTCTAACTCCCCTTGCCAATTCTTCCAGCTCACCTTGCACGTAAGGCAGACTCTGGGATAAGAGAGGGAGTTGGAAAGAAGGTGGAAAGAAGGTTGGGAGCCCCGGCTGGGCACTCTGATTTCTGGGAGGGCTGTTGTGTTTCTGCATTACTTTTAACTTGTATGTTTCTGTATAGAGCTGTAAATGCTTGTAATATATTGTAAATACCTGCTTGTGTGTTGTGCTAAGCTGTGAATAGAAAACTTCATTCCTTAACTTGGAGCCGTCTGAGTCTAGTCTGGGTGAACTGATTGTGTGTGGGGGCAGGTAACTCCCAGAAGCACTGCAAGAGGTGCAGAGCCTTACCTGAACTCGTCCTGCTGCTCTGCTAGCTGATCCAGCAAAATCTGAAGTCGATCCCACCTCATCCGACTGCACTCTTTATGGAAGTCAAATGCTACATACCTGTCCGGGGAGAAAAGCACCTCCCAGGTTACACAGCCACTGCAGGAAAGCCTCACCCCCCCAGGGCATTTGCTTTTCTCTAGACCTCTCTCCAGCAAACATCTGCAACCTTCCTGAGGCTGCACTCTTGGTGTGTGCGAGGACAGCATTTACATCTCTGAGGTGCTGGTAGCCTGGGGAAGCAAGCTCTCAGCTCCAAAATACTTCTACACCCTGGCTAGTCCGTTTCTTCCAGAAAGTACAGAAGGGATATGCACTTGATAGCACTTTTCCCACTAGGATTCCTTTGCCCTCCTCTTCCAAGCAAACAGAGACTTTAGCTCACTTTGAACTAGATGTCAGTATTGCAATGCAACATTATTTGCTGGCACGAAGTATAACTCTCTCAACAGCTCTCTAGAAACCTGTGGCAGGTTCTGTTTCAGCAGCTAACCTGCCACAAGAAGGTGGCTACTGGCTTGGAGAAAGATTTTAACAGCTGCTTCATTGCTGACAAGAACAACTCAAACAAGTCAGAGAGCTGGCAAAGGCTGCCAAGGAAGTGATGCCTCTGTCAGCCTCGGAGGCCAGGCTCCCTTTCCACTCCACACCTACCTGACCATTCCATTGGCCATGCTGTTCACCATTTTTGCAAACGTTTGCTCAAGAGGCTTCTCTGAACCTTTTTGGTTAACCTGGGAGAAACAAAAGGAAAATGCTGCAATTGCTTAAGTCTGCTTAAGAGAACAAGCCCATTTTCACAGGGAGAACAAGTGAAAACCTACCAAGTTGACAACCACTTGCTTCCCATAGCTAATTATTTGTGAGTCAAAGTGCCTCTGGAAGCCATCCATCTGGAAGAGAAAGGAAATGCGTTGACAGATGCACACCACTATTAAGAGCTGCAATTTACAGAAACCTCTATAATCATCTTTTTGCTGGTAGTGAGTAGGCAGCTTCATAACTAAAAGAAGTGCTTGATGTTCTCTGCTGTGCTTATCCACTTCTGTTTCCATCCCCTCAGTCTACTCAGCTCTCTTCATTAAGCACACCACAGACAACAAGCATTATGCAGCTACTAAAAACTGCTGCAAAGCAGCAGCACAAACAGACTGCCCCCACTGATGCCTGCATGTCTTTCAGGCTCTGAAGTCATCTCAAGGAGCACAAGGCTTCTTGCTGCCGCTTTTTGAAACAAAGCTGAATTGGATTCTTCCGAATGCATTGATCACAGGAACACAAATCCAGAAATACATCAAACCCCAAGACACAACAAACACTCACATACATGATTTACTGACTTGCTGATCTGTGGCTTTGGTTTATACTTGAGGTTTGGTCTCTGAGACCAGAAAAAAGGAATTGATCCACGGGTCTGCAAAAGAATGGGAATAGTTGTAAACAGCCAAACTTCCCAAGTGCCCTGCCACTGAAAAGGGAAAGCTGACTGCTTCAGCTCTCAGATTTATCTTTACAGACTATCTATACACCTCTGGCCAGTGAGCAGTTCCTTATGCTGCTGTTACCTGGACAAACGATGCCTTGCTCCCCTTGTAATGCACAATTTGTTCTGTTTCAACAAAATTGGCAGCATGTCCTTCTGAATCAATACCTGTGCAGCAAAGAGACCTGGTTAGCCAGCACAGACTGGCTTCAGAAGAGCAACAGGGCATCAGCAGAGGCCTTCCCACCCCAGTGCTCACAGAAAGCCTGAAAAGAGCAAAGTGCCAGAAGACAAGATAGGAAATTACACACAGCTGGCAGAAGTTTAACGTGAGCTGTACCAAACTTCACCTGAAGCACCACAGCTGTGCTTACACATTTTGGTATCTGTAGCCCCAGAAACAGAGTAGTTTATAGCAGTAAAAGTGCTTTGGACTGAAATATTCACAATTCAACAGTACTGCAGGAACTGACCAATCTCTTTCAGAGCATCTTAGAACAGAGAATGGAATTTAAATCTATTTCCTTGTTCACTTCCTCACTTGAGCAATCTGAGAACAGAACTACCCAGAGCTGCTCTTGGCTGAATTGACTGCTAAGCCAAAAGGGCTTGCACTTAACTCCCCTAACATTAAAGTGTTAATCCCCTCTACATCTGCAGCTCTTGGGAGAAATAAGCAACCCTCAGTGGTCATAAATATCACAAAATGTTTCAGTTCATCACACAGGTTCCTAATACTCTCTTTGAAGCAAGGACCTCTCGAGGCAAACCAAGCATTTTCCTTTGTGCAAGTCATCACACAGCAGTTACTCTCAAAGGCAAGTTATGCACAGAGACTGAGTTGGCATCCTTTGTAAAACCAACCCATGGCCATTTTACCTCTCACATAGTAGCGAACTCCAGCCCTGAAACAGCTTCTCCTGGAGACCAGCAGCCAGTCGAAACACTTGCCATTGATGGAGCAGGAGTGCATGGTGATAACTGAGAGAGCACGCTGAGGAAAACCCCGCTGCCGCGGCAGGCTGCTCTCATGCAGCCAGAGGCAGGAAGCATTGGGGAACCAAGTGGCCAGACAGAAACCTGTAAACGTTTCCCACACCAGCAACAGCTGGACATGAAACTGGGGAGAGAGTAACCTCACACTGGGATCAGTGTGCACACCACGAGAGGGCGGGGCTGCTGGCGCTGCTGAACACGCTTGACAACTGCTGCACTTGATAGAGCAGCATTCCAAAGACAAGTCTGGCCTTAGACTCCTAGGTACCATGAAGTGGACTGACTTCAAGTTCTGCTCAGTGCTGCACCCACCTCAGCCACGGGCTGTTTGAACAGGCTTTAACATAGGCTATTTTCAGAAGAGCCAGTACTTTGGGCTGTTTCACTTGCACCTGTTAAGTGCAAGATGCACCACGTTTCCAGGTGTCAGAACTAGCAGTAGTGCAGGCTGGATTTCAGACCCATGCCAAGGAAAAGAATGAACAGCCACCAAGTCCCCAGCACAGACTCTGCAGAAGAATGGCTGTCTGGCCCGAGCATGAACGTGCCAGATGCACCCCGATCTGGGACTGAGCCACAAACAGGGGCCACTGACCACTAGCTGCAGTTGTAGTCTTGCTCTGTACTGCTTGTCACTGCCTTTGTTGGGGCTGCAGCAAACTACCAGGTCTAACAGAGATCTGCATTTGCCACGAGTAGCTTCTCCAAACTGATTCACAGGCTTCCATCCTTTGCTCTAGAAACTGAAACCTACAGGTTGAGAGAACTGGAAAGATCAAAGCAGTCCATCTTTGCATGCTGCAGTATTAGCACACTGCAGTCTTTTGCTCTTTGGGCATTCTGGGTACTTTGTCTTAGGGCTGGTAGAGATGCCCTTTTTAACAGCACAGTTTAGGGTGCTATCTGGACTCTGCCTTTCTGATTCACACAGGACATAAAGCAGCTGTGGCACACACGAGCACCTAAGCTGTCTGAAGGAACACACTGACTGCATACATGGAACATCTCCATTTTGTGCTTCTGTGCTTATGCTGACTGAAAAGAATTGCAAAAGACTCCAAACTAGCCCTACACAATCCCTAGTGGTCTGAATCCACAGAGCACTGAGAGGGACAGGCTAATGCCTCCCTGGAGGACTGCTGCCAGGGCCTACAGCCTTAACTCAGCCTTCGTAGAGCAGCAGCTTGCTGCAAAGAAGAAGGTTTCCTCTGAAGTCAGCTGCTTAGCAATACTCAGACCATTGTCTGTTTGCAATCCCTGCCCTAACTTCCATGGCAACTTGCTACTGGCTACCTCCACACAAAGGGGAAAACACAATTTTTTGTTCTTTAGAAAGGATTTTTTGAAGCAAGAAGGGAAATAGTAACCACTTTAAGTGACCAAAGTCTCAGCGAGTCGAGGAAGTCCATTTTCCCCCATCACTGCAAGACTTGCTGGACAAAATGTACTGGCATCTATGAGGGGGAAGAGAATCTTTGATTTTATGGCAGCCACTGCTGGTGGTGCAGGAACAGTTCTCCAAGGTGTTTAGATGGTTCTGGAATCACAGCACATGCATTATTTATGCTAACTATTTATACAGTAAAAACAGGGCAGAGTAAGGTGTTAATTACAGTCTGCTAATTGCAATCTAGTGAGACTCTTCTACCCAGGACCTGCAGGGTAAGGATTGGGTTGCTTTGACAGCTCCCTTTTGCTATCTTTCCTTGCTTCTCTGTCTACTCTCATCACATTTTCCATTAAATGAAGTGACAGGAAAGGAGGACTGGAGATCTGCCAGCTGCTAACAGTCTTTGCAGCACAACTGATCCAGCCTGGCAGCTGTTCCCTGCACACACCTGAGTGTGCAGGTGTCCTTGGTGATGGAGGGGAAAAGGAATTGTTCTGCCCAACCTTGCCAGTCCTTCTCATGCTGCCAGGCCAGGAGAACCTGAGACTTGTTGGTCACACAAGGAACGCTGCCTCCAGAAAGCACAGGGTTTACTCAGAGCACACTTCTCAAGACCACTCCCGACTGCTGAAAGGCCTGGGACCCAAACGTCGGCTAAAAAAACATCCCAGGAGCCTTCAGCAGAACTCCTTTTATTCAGTGGGGATATCCATAAGCTCTTCAACTCAAAACTATTCTCCCTTATTTTATATCCCAGGTTAATCCTGAGTGAAAGGATCCTTACAGCAAGGTCAAAAGTACCGAGTGTGATGTAAAAGCACTGACCACATCCATTTTAACCTTCGACCCCACCGAGAGAGTTATGCAAATCATGGCTGTGAAATTAAATACAGTCAAGTATTACTCTGCTCTCCTCAGACCCCACCTGGAGTACCATGTGCAGTTCTGGAGCCCCCAGCACAAGGAGGACATGGAACTTTTGAAGCCAGTCCACAGTAGGGCCATGAAGGTGCTCAGAGAGCTGCAGCAGCTCTGCTATGAGGACAGGCTGAGAGAGTTGGGGCTCTGCAGCCTGGAGAAGAGAAGGCTTTGAGGAGGCCTTATAGTGGCCTTCCAGTATCTGAAGGGGGCTACAGGAAGGCTGGGGAGGGACTATTGACAAGGTCTTGTAATGACAGGATGAGGAGGAATGGGTTTGAACTGGCAGAGGGGAGATTTAAACTGGATGTTAGGAAGAAGTTCTTTACAGAGTGGTGAGACCCTGGCACAGGTTGCCCAGGGAGGCTGTGGCTGCTCCCTCCCTGGAGGTGTTCAAGGCCAGGCTGGATGAGGCCTTGAGCAACCTGTTCTAGTGGGAGGTGTCCCTGCCTATGGCAGAGAGTTGGAACTGGATGATCCTTGAAGTCCCTTCCAACCTAAACCATTCTATGATTCTGTCTTAAAGGCAGAATGTTCCAACACTCACGTGTGAGTGGGCTAGCAAACAACATGCAGTGCTCACATCTGAACAAACAACTTCACTCTGACACTGCTGCCAACAGAGCAGCCTCACCAGCACCCATGTTGCTGTTGGTCTATCAGCAGGTTCAGCACTGAGCCTTGCAAGGCCAAAGGATACATCCATGCATCACTGGAGTGGCAAACCGATGGATCTGAAACACAACATGTTAAAAACACTCAGGCACCAGCAGCTGAAAAAGATGAGTGCCACACTTTGGCTAAGAGTCTGACACACTTCAGCATTTGTGGAGGGTGCAGTAACTCCTGTACGAGTTCAAGAAACCCAGCACTAGCTGAGACCCTCAGCACAGGCAAAGTGAAAGTCTAAGCCTGATGGAGCGACCTCGACAAAAAGAAGCTGCTTTGTCCTCCTGCACATGGCATTTCCTCTTCTACAAACAAGCTCTGTAGAAAGCAGTCCAGACTGGTGGTACCTGCTGCACCTCCCCAGGAAGGTGCAAGCTGTTAGCAGCATGGGGGTGCAGTAAGGAATATGCTCAGCACCCAGAGTGTTCCAGGGGTTTCCCCAGCCTGCCGCTCCTGGACAACTTGGTCTTGCACAAACGATGCCAATTAAGATTCTCTCACACCTGAGGTCCTAAATGCCACATCTCATTACCAAGAAGAAGCACTGAGAGGAGACTTGTATACTTCCAGTAAAAGTGCATTCATCCCCTGTGGACATGATCATTCAAGTGCTTACCTCTGGCTGAGCAGCAAATTCTCTGAGGAGGTGTCCATTCCACACAAACCGGGGATCTGCCTGCAGCAAGGCAAAAGCAAAAAGGCTTTCAGGGACCACTTCTGAAACTGGCAGTATCACAGCAGCAATCCAGCACACGGGGTGGGGTGAATAGATGCATTTGGAGAGGGCACACCCGTTTTTAATCAGCATTCCTCAGATCCTCAACTACGAATCTAAGAAAAAAAGAACCTCTTCACTCTCCTTGTCAGCTGCTTGCTCCAGGGACCTGCGCCAGTCCCACTCAGTTGGTGATACCATAGACACAGCCTGGGCACAGTCAGTAAGGTCACAACAGCCTACCAGGACCTGAAGGGGCTAGAAGAAGGCTGCAGAGGGACTGTTTGCAAAGGCCTGCAGGGACAGGACAAGGGCAATGGTTTGAAATGAGAGCAGAACAGATTGAGATTGGATGTGAGGAACAAGTTCTGACAATGAGGGTGCTGGAACACTGCAACAGGTTGCCCAGGGAGGTCTTTGAGGCCACATCCCTGGAGATATTCAAGGGCAAGCTCGAGAAGGCTCCAAACAACCTCCTCTAGTGGAGGATGTTGAACTAGATAGACTTTGGGGATCCTTTCCAACCCAAACCGTTCCATGATTGTAAAAAGGCTTAAAGCCAACGAGACCCCAGGTTTCAGCAAGGGCACCCTAAACTTTACCTAAAGTTTCCTTCAGTTTGTTTAGACATCATTTAAACAGCTCAGTAAATAAAGCCAGGCAGAGCTGATTGGCAATGTCTGAAGCAGATAGCAAGCAGAACTGTCAGCCTTACCCTCTCCAGGAGGCTCATCTCCTGGAACTCGGGGCTGGTGTTGGCTAAGCGCTGCAGGGTGTGCGTCAGGTCGTACGTTGTGGAGAAGTAAAAGCCATCCACGCTCAAGACGTGGTTAAGCATTGACAAAAACACTTTATTGTCCTGCAACTGTTGGCAAAAGGAGGACAGGAGAGCTCTCGTTTATTGCCATCAAAGCACCTTTGTCCTTACAGAGCTACCACTACTTTTGGAAGTGATGAAATGTAGTGCTCTAGCAACACAGGACACCATCCGAGCGTTACCGCGGCAGGAGCAACCACCAGAGCGCACTTCTGATAGAGGTTCACTGCCAACTTACAGCTAGTACACTGCAACCAGCTCTGCAAGAGCAGTGGAGAGCAGAGAACAGCTGCTCACCTCACAGCAATACTACTGTCAGGAAACTAATTTTAGCTACTTCCAAGCAAAAAAGGAAATAATGTTTCTCTCTAAATCATTCAGTCAAAAAAGTGGGACAAAATGGCAATGCAAGACAGGATTTAACGTTCTGCCAAGGTTACCTTACTTACATTTACTAATCTCTGCTCTGCCTCAAGTTTTAACCTCATTCCTTTCCTGACACAGCACCAGATTCCCCTTTCAGCTCCATCAGTTAGGCACTTGCCTACTCTACCAATCCATAAGATACCTGTTTTAAACAACTTCTGTCCAATCCCTCCCTCTTAAAACAAGAATCGATTCTTCCCTGAGTAATTATGTAATTGAACCATTCACAAATTAAACAAGACAGCAAGGCAGCTTACTGCTGGGGTACCAAAAGAGTAAAGCTGTGAGAAGGGAGGGCAACCTGTTAAGAGTGGAGCATCCTAAAAGTGGGGGGAAAACGCCCAGGATGTAGGTCAGGCTCTGGGGCTGAGAGTCTGAGCTGCACAACAGGACTTTGCTATCTCGAACGACAGAACTTTATATGCATCCATACACAAATACTACATCAGTTACAGCATCCTGAACAGATCAGAGAGAGAAAAAACACATAGCTCAAAGAGCTTCCTGAAAAAACTCTCAGATTCAAAGTAGGACTTGTGGTGTGGGGTAGTACACCCCCCCCCCAGCCCATTAACCCATGCACCCACCTGAATATCAGTTAAGTGCAGCATGGTCTTTTTGTAGGAGAGAATGTCAAAATCTGTTGCTTTCCAGATCACATGACTGAAAATCTCACCTACTTTTTTCTTTCTTGTTATCACAATCAGGTATGTGCCTGTAGATCACAAGCAGCAAAGGTTACAAAAGAGAAAGATGCACACACAAGGAAAAAAATCACTGAATGGCTCAGGTTGGAAGGGAGCTCAGAGCTCATCTGCTCCAACCTCCTCACCATACCCAGGGACACCTCTCAGCTAGACTCAGCTGCTAAAGGCCTCATCCAGACTGGACTTCAGCACTCTCAGGCAGGAGGCAGCCACAGCCTCCCTGGGCAGCCTGTGCCAGAGTCTCACCACCCTCACACTGAAGAACTTCCTCAGCTCCAGTCTGACCCTGCTGTGCCTCAGCTTCAAACCATTCCCCTTGGCCTGTCTCAGACACCCTGATGAAAAGTCCCTCTGTAGCCTTCCTGCAGGATCCCTTCAGGCACTGGCAGGCAGCTCTATGGTTCCCCTGGAGTCTTCTCCCCTCCAGGCTGCACACCCCCAGCTCCCTCAGCCTGTGCTCACAGCAGAGCTGCTGCTGCCCTTGGATCATCTTTGTGGTCTCCTCTGGGCTCACTTCCAGAGGTCTGTGTGCTCCTCTAGCAGCCACAAGCAAGGCCCAGCACACTGACCAAAGGGTCGCCTCAGGTGCCTGCAAACATTACTTCTGTCCTGAAAGCTTCTTCAGCGAGATATTTTGCCCAGGTGTTTCTGGAGAGCACAGAGCTGTTTGCCTTACCTGCCACCAGTCTAATGGTTCCCAAAATGCCATAGATAGGCCTTGTAACAGCTGAAGGGGGCACATCTTTCTTAACTGGAAGGCATAAGAAAAAACAAAGCAAAACATTAGGATTTCAGGCTGCTGCTTTCATGCTAAAATATGTTCGTCAAAGCTGTCTGGCCAGATCCAGTTTTGCTGGAGTCTGGCATGTCTGCAGCAGTGCACTGCACGTCAGAGCCTGCTGCAGGGCAGGGGAAGGATGTGGATGCATTCTAACCCCCTTTCTGTGTTCAGCCAGTCATTCCACTGAGCACACCGGAGCTCGTCCTGGTGACAGGAGAGCAAGGAGGCTCCTCAATAATGTATGTCCTGCCAGCTTCCACAAACTGCTTTGAAGCCATGGAGGCTGGAAGACATCAAGGGCAAACAGAGCAGAAATGCCTGTGCCTTCCACCTCCAACTGCTGCTTGTGACACTCAGATGATTTCATTTCTGCAGACCTAGTTTACTTTGTGGTATCTCTCTGCAAAGCTACCAACAACAGCACAGATGTGGCAAGGAATAGAGCATGCAACAACATCACAAGAGATCCAGAAAGCATCCTGGTATCAATCAGCAGTCTTAGCAGGTTGAACTTTCATCTAGCCACATTCCTGGATTAACAGAAGGGCTATTAGAGAAGGAAAAAAGCCAAAACAACCAAACCACAAACCAAACAACTGAGACACACCCAACTGGGCATCTTCCTAAACCTTGGAAACAGAGGAAAAATAGTGCATGATTTTCCCTTTGCTCTGAACACCTTGTAGGCTCATCTGCTACAACAGCTGGAGACTAGTAAAAGACTCAAGGTGCCTACCTTTAGAGTTTTGGAGGGATAACCTTGAAGGAGAAACTGGAATACTATAGTACAAGACCAAAAACATCTCTGGGAAGGGCAGACCACTCCTAAAGTATGCAAGAGACTGCTTTATAGTGCTGTGACTGCAGCATTTCTGCTCAGGTGTTAGCAATAGTGAGGCACGGCCCCCTGAAGTGCTGCAAGGGAGGTCACCCTCAGTTTTCAGTCCCTGCTGTCATTCAGTGCATGTCCCTCAAGACTTTTCATGCATCCTTCACTCTCTGAAACCGTTATGAAGACATCAGCATGCTTCAGACCACTCACGCTGCCAGCTGAATCCAGACCTGCAGCTCACAGCTGTTTGCAATGAGCAGGGTTTACCTTGCTGTTTCTAGAGGCTTCATGAAAACTCAGCATGCAGCAAGGGAGCAGACAGCACTGGAGCAATTTGGTGCAAGCTGCACAAGCCCAGCGTTCAACCTTCCCTGCTCTTCACCTTCTACTTGTGGTACCACTCTCAGCTGGCTTTGCTGAGTCAGCATCTGCTGCGATGGATCTTCTCACCAAGACCAGCACTGTGCCCCAGCTACCCCCAGCAGCAACCCCACAGAGAAAAGGCCTTTCCAAGAAGGCTCTGGGCATAACAGAACAAACAGCACATCTTCAAACACAAACTCAAGAGAAGCATTCTCCCAGGACCAGTTTAAGGTTCTGAAGATCTCTGAGGCCAGAGCAAGGCAGATCAAAGGACAAAGAGGCCTATGCTGAGCAAGAGGGGTCATGAGAGTACCTGTGAGGGTGACTTCTGTGGAGACTCTGTCAATAGCAAGCACATCATCAGCTCCATCATCACAAGCTTCCACATAGAACTTCTCTGGTGTTATATGCCTTAAGAGGATGGATAGGAAAAAGGAATTTCAGCAACACTTTGGTATATTCTTCATCACCTGAAGACAGAGCAATCCATTTTAAACTTTATTTCAGATTCAAACCCCAAAATTCTCTCTTCCTAATAGCCACTGAAGTTTGGCAGCACAAACCCCCATGGGTCATGCTAAACAATTACTGCAGAATTCATGGCTTCTTTACTTTTCATAGACCTCCAAGCTCAGCCAGCCCAACCTAGTACCCAGCCCTGTCCAACCAACCAGACCATGGCACTAAGTGCCCCAGCCAGGCTTGGCTTCAACACTTCCAGGCACGGCAGCTCCACCACCTCTCTGGGCAGCCCATTCCAATGCCAATCACTCTCTCTGTCAATAACTTCCTCCTAACATCCAGCCTAGACCTCCCCTGGTGCAGCTTGGGGCTGTGTCCCCTTGTTCTGGTGCTGCTTGCCTGGCAGAAGAGCCCAACCCCACCTGGCTACAACCTCCCTTCAGGGAGCTGCAGACAGCAATGAGCTCTGCCCTGAGCCTCCTCTGCTGCAGGCTGCACCCCCCCCAGCTCCCTCAGCCTCTCCTCACAGGGCTGTGCTCCAGGCCCCTCCCCAGCTTTGTTGCCCTCCTGTGGACACCTTCCAGCACCTCAACATCTCTCTTGAGCTGAGGGCCCAAAACTGAACACAGCACTCAAGGTGTGGCCTGAGCAGTGCTGAGCACAGGGGCAGAAGAACCTCCCTTGTCCTGCTGCCCACACTGCCCCTGAGCCAGCCCAGGATGCCACTGGCTCTGCTGCCCACCTGGACGCTCTGCTGCCTCATGTTCAGCTACTATCTACCTGCACCCCCAGGGCTCTCTCTGCCTGTCTGCTCTCAGCCACTCTGTCCCCAGCCTGTAGCACTGTTTGGGGTTGTTTTGGCCCAAGTGCTCTCGTCTCTTTATTGCTGGAAGCTATAGACACCAGTGACTGTGTACACAGTGGCTCACTAGCTCATTTCACCTTGAACTGCATCACTTCCAAGCCTATGAATCCAAAACCAAACTTCAGAATCTGATTTTTTTTAAACAAACACTTTGCAGTATATCAAACCCTGCAGAACCACATCCCTGGTGTGAGCCTAGTACACAAACCTCACGTCCCAAGTGCCAACACACCCATTTCACATTACGGTCTTGTAAGCAGGGCAAGAGCCTACTGGAAATAGACTTCCCCAAACAGCTGAAGGCAGACCACCACCAGCCATAAAATTAAACAGCTTTCAGAACTATTCCTTTAACACACTCTTGAGACACTTGAATGAAGCCAGACACCACACTGCACAACACAGGACTGTGCTGGATGATCTGGAGCCATGCAGAAGAAATGATAAACACAAACAAGAAAACCCAAGCTGGGCTTTAACTCCTCATGTAACTTCTCTCCATGTAAGGCTTGACAAGAGCAGGGTTGGGAGCTTTCAACATCTTGCTCTGGGAACTTATTCCACAGGACAGATATTTTTAGGCTCCTTCTCCCTAAATATATCTTGCATTTCTTCACATCTTCTGTTTGCCTCTTTTTAATCCTTCAGAAAGCTCAACTAGAATCCTAATTTAGATCAGAAGAGCCTTCCAGACCTCTTTTAACATGTCTAACACCTCACTCCCACCCACTAAAAGCAGAGCCAGCTCCAGAGCTGCTCCATCCTGCATGATGAAGGCTGTTTCTTGGGGTGTGTTTTGACTCTCCCCAAGCATGGCGATTCTACAGCCTCTGGGCAGGTGGAGGAAAGCGAGAGGAGACCAAATACTTAACTGCACTGAAAACCCCCAAGCCAGCAGACCATAACAAAAGCAATCAATGAAGAGTGAGCTTTTCAACAGGTAATCTCACTTCTTATGCACCTGAGGAGCTTCAGCAAGACAAGCTGGAAGAATCATTTTAACCTGTCCTGTCCCAGAGCAGCGGGAAGGAGAGTTTCAGGTTTGAAATACTTTGTGCACACAACAACCAAGACACCTGCTTCGAGCACCCAGTGCACAGCTGAGCACCTGTCAGTGATCAGCATTCTTCAAGGCTGCTCTGCTCGCTTGCATGGCCACAGCATGGCCATGACCGTGCTGTGGCCTCAGCTTGAGACTCCCTGGCTTATTAGGTACAGCCTGTTTGCAAGCAGCTCAGTGAAAGCCTAAAGGGGCAGAATGTTTTCCACACAAACCAATTTTCTCTGCACTGCACCCAGCAGCAAGAGCTTCTCCCTCTCCACCCCCAAGCTCATGGAAGTGAGACGCACAGGGCTGCCAGCGCAAGAGATGTCTGCTCCCCTGCCCCGCCCCAGCGCTTCTCCCCTCTCAGACCCTTGTCCGTATTTTGTCTCGACGCTGCCATTGCCCTTCTAAGAGTCACTTCTCATCCCTACCTCCTCTTACACAACGCCTGTACATTTGTAGCACTACCGTGTGGCCTCAAAGCAAAAAGACCTCTGCCATCAAAACCCTACTCCCCGCAGCTCTCTCCAAGACTACGTTCAGGGACAGAAGTGCCACTGGAACAAGACAAGTGATGTCTCTTCTCACTGCAATGGCCCAGCCCAGCTCTAGGCTTAGCAGCTTGTGGCACACTGCAAGTCTCACCACTGGCTGCTTTGGAGCTTTGGAAGTCTGCTGGAGAGGGCTGGAGGAAATAAAACTAGCAGTCTGTGAAGCTGAGAGAACTTAAATGCTTCTGCTGGGATCGCTGCCTAAAATGCAGCTGCACAACACAAACTGCAAAGCTCAATGCCCTGCAAAATGACAAATCCCTGCTTCAGAAGGGGGAGAAAGAGAGCTCTTCCAGGTGTCTAACAGAAGGATGAGTCACTTAGTCCTTGCTCTCCAATACAGCTAAGAAAGAGGCCAAGACTGAAGCGGGTTTCGGTCCAAAAGCTGACTTACAAGTTCACCAATCCCCAGAGCTGGGCTAGTTCTCTCCTCCTCATTAACTGCACTTTGCCAGCTGTAAAACTGCCCTAAGATGAGTGCCTCTCCCCTCCCTCTCGGGAAGCAAGCCGATGAGCACTGTGCACAGGAGTGGTGCTCTTCCACTGCCTGTGCTCAGAGCCAGGCCTGAGTGTGCCACAAGCCCAGAGAGATGACAGAGAAGCTTGTGTGCTGACCTGAGGGAGAGGTGCAGTGCTGAAAGCAGAACTGTTTGCAGGGTGAGGAAGCTGCACAGATTACTTCCAGTATTTCAGTGAAATAAGGACCAAAGTCCACATGCAAAACACACTGCTGGGTTCATTATTGCTGTTTTCTACAAGCCCATTATGCCTGGAGTCGCTTCTCAATCTGGGTTTCACACACCAGGCTATCTTCTGCTTTTGTACAACCTTCAGCTTTGCAACTGGAGCCTGCCTTCTCCCTAGCTACCTTGCCACTGCTGCCCGCAACCACCCAAACCCCTCCACGCTGCAGCTGAACAACACAAAAGCTTCACGGGATCCAAGCCCCTCTCACTCACTGTTCTGAGCACAGAGAAAGCCCTGACCACCACCAGCATGGACCATTTCCCAATGTTGCTGAAGAGCAAGGGGAGCAACAGAAATACCTGACACGCTCTAACTCGTGATCCTCAAGGAAAGCAAAGGTACTGAAGAACAGAAGCCACCAAATTCATGTTTTAAATACCAGAGAAGGTGACTCTTTGTGGATCCCTGCCAAGAGACAAAGTAACTTACTCGGTAGATTTCACTCCTGCAATAGAAACCCGAGAAAAAACCCCGAGTGTTGACTGCCAACACGCCTAAAAAGACAAAGAGCAACGCCTCCCCGGTGCCGAGCGCAGCCAGCCTACTTCACAGCTAACACAGGCAGGACTCTTCTCTTATTCTTATCCCATTTGCACACTTGTTGTGAACTTTCACTCTGCTAAGGCACGTATAAATCCGTGCTGTGCACCATGAGGATCCGGGCTGGCACCCCACATTTTAATGAGGCTGATCTTGCAGACAGGAGTATTGCTGTGTTTGGACAGAGCGTGGAAAGCACCCATCACGCTCTAATGGCAACTAAAGATAGTGCTTCACTCAATATCGCTCCAAGGCCTCAACAGCCAAACCCTTACTTCAGTAATTGATTATTTCACCAGAAACACTCAACGTTGCTCTAATGCAGGGGAATCTTTTCTGTCAGCCTCTAAATCCCATAAGAAAGGAAGCCAGGAGGACAGCATGTCCTGCGCTACAATGCATTCACTGTCCTTAAGGAACCAAAGTGGTCTGCAGAGACGCAGGGAAGCTGTCAGCATGTGCAGAGCCTCACCAGTGTGTTAAGTAACAGTGCTGCCACGCTGATGGTTTCAACACTCCGGAGATTCCAGCTTTTCTAGGTGAGCAACTGTGCTAATTACACAGCCACGATAAATATTACTCCTCAAGTAGGAGCAGCTCAAGGAACTGGAACATCTCCCACAGAGCAGCAGCTGTTGCACGGAGAAGATAGGGAGTATAACCTCAGGATTGAAAAACACTAATAGAAATGCTATTTAAAAACAAAAAGAGGCATGTAGGAATTAAAGACACAGCTTCAGAAGAGGAACTTAACTGGAAATAGTCATTACGACAACAAATACTTCACTACAGAAGTTAATGCCCTCCTCAAGCAACACACTTGACCTTTGTCCTGGCAGCCACTTGGATTAGGCAGGAAGAAAAAAAGAGGTGTAGCTGCTCTGTTTAGAAGTGTTACCCAAACTTTGGGAACTCACTTTAGAGAACAAGCACAAACCCCAAAGACGAGATGCCCCTGGGACCTCTCCCCAGACGCAAGGATGAAAGGCACTGCACTCAGGTGCCGTGGTGGCACAGGCATCAGCATTTCTACCATCATCACCTGAACTCGGCTGACGACAGTGGCCAAGGCACAGAGGGTCTGAGGCATTACTTCAATAACCTAAGAAACAAGAGGTCTGCATTCACAGCCAGAACCTGTGACCAGAGGTACAGTATGGGACCCCACAGAGTAATGAAGCTGCACACAGGGCCACCAGACCTGCCAGCCAGAGAGAGGAGCAGTTCCAGATACCGACCTTTTCACAGCGAGACTGAGAAGCCAGTTAACCCACTTCAACCAGACAACCCTGCTACCACTAAATCCCCAAACTGAAGCCTAGCCTGAATTTCTCAGAACAACGTTGTCCTTTGACCTTGTGGACCTAGGTTTGACTCCTCATCCAAATTCTGGCCCTCTATCTTGGTAGAAAGTGTGCTGGCACTACCAGTTTGGTGTAATCACAAGCAAAAAGAGACCATTTTCTCAGAACACAAATCAATGCTGCCAAAGTTATGGCAGAAAAACCCCTCACATTAAACTACATTTGAGAGAACCTTGTTCTAAACCGAGCAAAGCTCACTTTCAGCTAAATGTCAAATGGAAGATTTCTCTCCTAGCCTGTATCCAGCAAACTGCTCTGCATTAAGGAACGTGCACTACTGCTGCTCGTACAGCTCACCTTTTTCTCCTTTGCAGGCAGAAAGATCACAAGTTCAGCTTAAAGAGAGACAAATACCGTCTAGAGGAGAAGCAGCAAAAGCAGCTTTCTGCCCAATAAGCAAGGCTGTCCACCACCACTGATGGTCCTGCTCTTCATTAATACTCAAACACCTCCTGTCTTGGTGCACCCTTGCACAGCTACTTTACCACAATCAGGAAAGAAGGCCAGCAGCATTCTAACAACTGTTCTCGCAAGCCTGCAAGAAAAAAGCCTCTCTGCACTGAATGCTAAAGCTGTTTGCCAAATGAAATTCAACAGAGCATTAAGTAGAGTTAAATCAGGCTTAAAAATCAGTGTCAGGTCCTGCTTCCTGCAAATGGCATCACCAACTAAATTCTAGAGTTTCCAGCTAGCATTGAGAGGCCAAAAGCCTGGGAACACCTTCAGGACACACAAGGACATTTCACTGCTGGCTTCAGTCAGCAACCAAGTCTTGTGCTCAGAAGTTTCAACCAGCTGCTGTAAGGGTTTACAATGGAAATGCCTCTTCACTTTTAATTTTGGTTATGCAATTTCTTTTTCTGTATAAAAATCGGCAAGCAAACATCTGACATTTACAAGTCCAAAGGGTCACATTCTCCCCTAAACCTCTGAGGGAAGAATTACCACAGGAGGTTAGAAGAATTTGAGAAGTCACAGCAGGCACTACACAGCAGAGTCTCAAAGCTCAAAATCATCAAGTGGCCTCAAAACCATACTACAAAACCCCTGTGCCATGACAGAATGACGCTTAAGTATGCATAAAGGAACGTTCTGCCGGGAGTAACAGTGCCTGAGCAAAGCCTCCTGTTTTTATCAGTACCGGAGCTGCTCTGTGTCACCTAGCAGGCAGGAGCAGGCAGGCTGCGTGTCTCGCTCGCTGCTCACTTCCTCTACACAGACCAGCAGCGGCTCCAACACTTCCAACACAGAGAAGCTGTCCCCCTGTCACACCGCGGCAGCACCAGCGCCGACCTGCCCGCCTCAGCCCTCTTGCACAGGCGAGAGGGAAACGAGACGGCCACCCGAGCCGCAAGCAGTCAGACGGCGAACAGGGACAGCATCCGGAACCGCGGCCAAAGTCCTCCTCCCTCCCGCCCCGGGCTGCCGCCCGCAGCCGCTGCTTCGGGCCAAGTCCTTCGCGCTCACCCAGGAAGGGAGGCGGCGAGCCCGGCACACCCGAGGCGGGAAGGGGGGAACAGGAGGCACCGCGGGACACCAGGGCCCGCAGGCCTGTGAGGGGAGCGGACAGGCGGCGGCTGCTCTAAGGACCAGGCCCTTCCCTCTGATGGCTGCAGGTGACAGCGCCGCATCCCCCCCGCCCCGGCTGCCAGCGGGTCACTCACAGCTTCAGGCTGGCGTAGGCCGCCGCCGCCGTTCCTGCCGCCGCTGTGGCCGCCATTCGTCCCTCTCCGGCCGGCGCCGCTGTGCTGCCCTCAGCTGCTCCGCTGCCCTCAGCTCCTCCGCTGCCGCCCCCCGGCCTGAGGGACGGGACCCCGCGCGGGTCAAACCGCCTCGGGCGCGTTCGCGAGCGCCACAGGGCGGGGCACGGCGAGCCGCGAGAGGCCTGGGCTGGCTCCGCAGCGCCGCCATTGGCTGAGCCGCCTGCTCTGGGCCCGCCCTCCGCGAGGGGAGGACCCAAAGCTAAGCCACGCCCCGCCAGTGGCGCGGGTGTGGCGCCAGGAGCGAGGTCGCATTAGATTGGCCGAGCTGGAAGTTACCGCCCCGCCCCCGCTCGCGGCGCCGGCTGAAGACTATGTGGGCAGGGATACCCACCCGAGCAGGGCCAGTGGCGCAATGGATAACGCGTCTGACTACGGATCAGAAGATTCTAGGTTCGACTCCTGGCTGGCTCGGCTGCTCCTTTTGCGCCTTTTTTTTTTTTTTTTCCCCCCCTCCCCCCCCCCCCCTCTCTGTGCGAGCTCGCTGCCTGCCCCCTCTCCCTTCCTGGGCAGACCTCCCCATGCCTCCAGAAGAATTACAGGGGCCTTAGGCAGCCCTTCACGGGCACCACCTCGGGAAACAGCTGCTGTAGTGGATGATGCTGCCCACCTGGGCATCTCGTCTGGGTTGTGGGTATGGGGGGTAGCCACAGAGCAGGAGTGGGGCAGCTCCTGGACTATTTCCCACTCGTTCCAGTTCTCTAGGTACTATTCCCTGGCTTTGAGCAGCTTCCTTCCTCGAGGGAGTGGAATAGTTTATATAGCTACAGTTATTCCCATTTATTTGCTTCATTTCAGCTGACAGCTCTGTGCTGCTGCTTGGCCAGCATCACCTAAGCATCATGGTCACCCCTAGCTGTGAAGCCTATGCCACGGGAACCCTCCCCAAAACCTTCTAAGGAACCCATCCCCATCCATGCTGCAAAAGAGGACCTCCACGCTGGGAATGGAGCCTGCTCCCACCTGTTGTAGGTCCTCCCCCACCAACTCAGCCCAGGATCTGGGTCTCCCTAGAAGGATGCTGGAACAGGAAGACCTGCCCTGGGGCTGCAGCAAAGAGCAGCCACCTCTGACAGGCTGGGGAAACCCCCTGAGAATGGGGTGCTCTGCCAGTCCCTGCTTCAGACGCTGGCGCTGTGGGACAGAGGCAGGCAGAGGTGGGGGCTGGGCTTCACAATCTCGCAGGGTTTCTTCCCGCCTAAAGGACTCCAGGATTCCGTGCAACCACCACTCCACAGCACAACTGCCTCCCTGGGGGCTCCGAGCAGTGACGATCACCATCGCGTTACCAAAGACTCAGGCTGAGCACGGCCTCGTGATGCCCTTTACTCTCGAAAGCACAGGCGGGCCCCGGCCTCAGCCGCTGCTGGGAGCCCTCCCCACGCCTGAAGACAAGAGGGCTGTGCTCACAGGTGCCGCCGGCTGGGCACGGCAGCACAAATCCTAACGGACATCTCCCAGAGCCGAGGTGGAAGGAAACGCGAAGGATTTAGTACCGTTCAGGACCGCCGGCCAGGCTCCGCCTTTGCTTCCAGACACAGCCTCAGCCTGTGCCTGTGCAGCCAGGGCCCACCCAGCTGTGCACCGCAGACCTGCTGCGTGGAGACAAGGGCCAGTGCCCACACAGCTGGGCATCGCTTTCCACCAGGGCCAGGAGCATCAGCTGCTGTTGAGGGCTCTATGCCACAGATTGTCACAGGGTAACGGTCTCTTCCCACCTCTCATCTCATCGTAGTGGCCTACTGATGTAGCTGCCTGCCCTGGAAGAAAGCAGGGTGAGGATTTTTACTGCTCAGGACAGCTTCATTTTGCTTCTCCTTAGTTAAAGAGTGGGTGAGCAGCTCCAGGCTCTGGCTGGGCTCACAGCAAGATGTCTGCCCAAGCACAGGCAGTGCTGCTGCAGCCAGCAGCAGGATGCAGCAATGGATAAGAAAAGAGAATGCACAACCACCATGCCATGAGAGACAACCCCCCCAGATCCTCCCAGCAGCACAGCCACTTGGCCTCAGAGGATGGGAGAAAAGGGATGTGTGTGGCCACAGCCCTTCCCTGCTTGCACAGGCTGACTCCAGAGATGTTTCCCTAGCCACGGAGCAGTCCTTTGCAGAAACTTGTCCCAAATGCACCTCGATGTAGGCACACAGGTGTGTGAAAGACAGATCTCTCATGGCAGCACCAATCCAACAGCACACAGCACCCCAAAAGCCAACAGAGCACACGGCAGAGGCTGACATGGGAGAGAGACGCAGAGTCCAGAGCAACATATGCAGGTCTGAGAAGTGTGCAGGACTCCCACGAAGGAGCTGAGCTCCTCCATTCCACCTTCTACCCTGCTCTCAGTAACTGTCTGTCCTGTCCCTGCACAGCCCATCCCTCCTCTCTCCACACACCCTCGGTGCTCCAGCACCCATTTCCGTTTATTGAACAGCAGCAGCCCACCGCAGGTGTTGTTTCAAGGCAAGAGATTCCCCCTGGGGCATGTCTCACTTGGCCTGGATCCAGCCCGGGCACACTCACACCCACTGACTGGCACCCATGCACTGGTTCCAGTGGGACTGCCGCTGCACCCCCAGCTCAGTGCCAGTGCAGTCCTTCGGGGGACTTTCTTAGCAACAGCAGCAGAGCACAGAGCTGCTGTGGCATCACCCAGCAGCAGGCTGACATCCAGGTAATCTGGAGCATCAGGTCAAAGCGTTCAGGTAGAGACGGAGACTGCGTGTCAATTTTCCTCCAAGTAAGGACCTGGGTTTGCTGTTGCTGGGTTAGTAAATCTTTCAGAGAAGCTCAAAACTGGGACTAAATTCATCAGGAAGCAGACACCTGCCGTTCTCCCCAGAGCTGTGTACTCCTGGGAGGGAGGAGGAGGTCACTGCAGACCCAAACACTGAAATTCAGGGACGCCAAATATTTGGCCAGTGTGGACATCAAAAAGGGCAAAGCGCAGGGGAAGGAAGCCAAAGACAACTTTTCCTCTCGCAAGGCAAGTCAGAACCACGCTGGCTTTCCTGAGCCCAGGCCCCTGCTCTGAAGGCTGCCACTGCACACTGGTGCTGCTGAAACTCCTCCACTTCCAGACCGAAGAGCTACTTGCTCTGTAGCAAAAGGATCCAACTCCCCTCAATCATTAAACCTCAGAAGGACTGGGGAAGTAGTTTCAAAGTGCCCAGATGCAACGCAGAAAGTGAAGAGGCACAGACCTCGACAAACATTCCTCAGCAGGCTGTCTGAAAACGCTGCTCCTTGGGTTGAGACTGGGGCAGTCTCCCAAACCACTCTGATCGTGGCAGGTTCTTACACTGAATTACACAAGAATGTCTGCTGCTTCTCTAGCTGGGGCTGTCCCTCAGCTTTTCCCAAAACCTCCTGCTCCCATGAGTTTCAAACAATAGAAATCTAACAACGTGAGCCGAGGTTAAAAAACAACAAAAAGCTGATAAGCTCTGGCTCCTGAAAGCAAGTTCCAGGGAGTTCACTGGAGGGACTATTTGCATGAGAATCGCCAGCAGCCGGGGACTGCCAAGGGTCCCTTACCCTCAAACCAGTCAGAAAAGCAGGCTAGGGGAGGAATTAAGACTAAAGTTCTTAGCATCTTAATAAATAATAGGAGAAGGTTGAGGTGAACAGCCAAAGCCAAGGTGTGCCACCCAGGAGACAGGCAGGACCTGAGCTCTCCGCAATTCTCCTGCAGAGGATGCAAAGCCTGGCACCTGTAGCTGCAGCACCGTCTGCCTGTCCACTCTGCCTTCGGGGGAAAATCAGCAGCAACCCAAACTCACAGCTTAGGAGAATAGCAATGGGGCTGAAAGGGCCTCAGACTCCCAGAGACAAGCGTGAGGCAGCAGAGCAGGGCAGCGCTGGAGGCGCTTCAGCTGCAAAGCCACCAGCTCCTGCGCTCCGCTTCAGCCGCTGCAGCGTCGCTCCCAGCGCTCGGCACACGCAGGAAAGGAGAGCACTGACACTTAATAATTTATCCAGCACCTCGAACTGAAAGTAGGGCAGCCTGCAGCTCCTAGCCCTGAGGGGTGTGGGGTGGCTGACAGGAGTAACCAGCCACTGCCTGGGAGCAGAGGTCAAACCTGCTGCTGCAATCAGAGGGCTCCTGCATGGCAGCTTGGCTCTGCTCAGGGCTTGCCACGAGAAAAACAGTTCTCTTGCCCCTCTTCTTCTGTCCTGCTTGCAGATCTTTCTAAAACAAAGGCCAGGAAAGGTGAGTGCTGAGTTGCTCTGAACATCTAAAGCTAGCAAAAGCATAAGGCACACAGTACTGTCCCTCAGGGACAGCAACAGGATGGGCTTCCCAGCTCACTTCCAGCAGCCACTGTCATAACTCACTGCCTTCACCACCACAGGAAGCCCAGGGAAGGGAACCACCTGCCCAGGACAATCTGGGTATTGACCAAAGCCATTAGCTGCTGTTATTTGCCCCCTCAGTCCCTTCAGACAGTGCTAAGAACCCGGTCACACCTTGAGCTCCCCTGCCTGGGGCCTGGCCATGCTGCAGAACGCAGGCTGATGTGAGGCACTCCAGAATTGCTGCCTGGATCAAGGTTATATTTGGGATTTGCTCCCATTCCTTCACCATCCAGCACTTGACAGCAACATTTAAGGCTCTGGGGAGCTCACATCTTAGAACCACTTTTACCTCCTGCAAATCACAGGTAGAAATCTCTGAAGATAAAAATACCCCAGAGCCAGGCAGACTGCAGCAGGGAAGGCTCCCACCTTGAGCTCTCAGTCACTCACTGTGGCTGCACGTCCCCAGGAGAAACAGTGCTGCAGAGCCAAGCTACTGTCACAGCTGGAGCTCTGGATGCTCTCCAACCAGGACCCACCTCCAGACTGACCTTCGCCCCGAAGAGCAGCAGCCCACAGGCAGAGGAGCACATGTCTGGATGGGCAGGAGGCTGGGTGGTCTGTTGGCTCACTGATGTGCAGGCTGCTGGCAGCCACTGCCTCTACCTGTTCCACAGCAGCTGCTCATGCCTCTTCAGTACTCAGTGCGGCAGCCTGCGCTGCCCAGGATGGAGTGCCCACAGTGCTCACTGGCACAGGCAGATGCCGCTGCCTGGCTTCCTGCACCACAAGGCAGTCTGGCTCCATGGCACGAAGCTCAAGCACCTCCCTAGCTACATCCATGCTACTGGAGAAAAGGCTTGGTTGAACCACTGAGCTTCTGTGCAGGGGCTGATGTCAGGAGCCCCAGCACCACTCTCATTTCCTCACTGCAATGCCTTGCAGACTCTCCCATCCCCAGCCAGCACACCTACACCTGCAGCACAGGCCTGTGAAGGCTCAGCTAGCTTCACACAGTGTGCTGCAAAGGGTGCCTAAGGTCCCTAGCTGCACCTGAGCCCTCCAACGAAGAACTTTCCTTAAACAAAAGCTTTGCAGCTGTAGGTGCGGGGCTGCACAGCTCTGGTACCTGCAGAACAAGCACTGCAGGCACAGCTCTCACGTCTAACACATGCTGGGGGAGCAGATTTCCTTGGACTGTAAAGCAGGTGGGTGAAGAAGATCCATGAGTTGCCTTTCTGCTTTCTCAGCAGAACAGGATGTGAGTGCTGAACTCTCTAACCCCTTCTAAGCTGTTGCGACTCCTGGGAGCAAATCTGTTCCCACCAACACACTCATCTGAGCACAGGTTGTGGAGCTGGGCTCTAAAGCCCCACAGAACAAAGTCTTCATGAGGATCTCGAGTTTGTTGCCAGAGCTCTAAACAAGCACCATTATGAAATGGCTTTGTGCTGGGTAAACAGGAGGGGAAGGAGTGGCCAGGATGGGCAGTGGAGCTGTGGGGACAAAGAGGAAAGCTCAGGCAAATGTCTGTGTGAGGAGAGCTTTTCTCCAAAGTGAGCTCTGCAGGTGAGGCTAGGGATGAATTTCTCTTGTGTCCACACTTTCAGCATCTGAACCTTCCCTTTTCAGCTACGAGCTGCTGCTCAGGCTCTGACACAGCAGTCTGGGGCTCTGTGTGTCACCCCACAAGCTTGGGCCCCAAGTCATGCTGGCTGCTTTGCCCAGCTTGTTCCAGTTGTTTGCTCTGTGTTGAAGCGGGGTGTTGGGGTCCAGCTGCCAGCCTGCCTGCTTTGTGCTTGGAGAGTTGGGGCTTTCACAGCCAGGCTTGACAGCTGAGTCAGGGCCTTGGATGGAAGGTCTGATTGTGCCATTTTCCACAGACCTCTTCTTTGCTTTTCCTAAAGAATTAATAAAAAGAGAGTGTCTAAAAAATGGCATCAATAGATTGAGATCCTTCAGGGAACGTGATGAAATGTGCTTAACAGACTGACAGGATTTCCCCAGCAGGCAGGCAGGCAGGCAAGGCAGCCTCTGGCTTTCTGATTGTGCACTGCACAGCCTGAGTTCAAAGGCACGACAGCAAATTGTGCTTGCACTGAAGAATCCTCCCAAGGGAGCCAAGAGAAATCTCCAGACAGCAGAAAAAGGCACCTAAGAGTAAACTGATGGGTTCAGATGGTATGCCACAGCCTTGGTCAAGTGGACAAGGCTGGCTACAGCTGGAGCTTGCAACACACAAACTCTGGGAATCCAGCAAAAATCCCTCATATCCTTCGACAGGAACACTGCTGAGTGGAGCAAAACATGCACAGGAAATCAGCCGAGGGTGGGGAGAGGGAGGTCATGTAACAGGTCTCCTGCCCCGGCTTTCTGTCAGTCACCCTGGCTAGTAGTGGTGCTGGTATGCAGCTGCTGGGGCCGAGCCGTTCTCGATGTGCTTCAGGTGACAAGAGTGGCACAGCAGGTGTTCATCCAGCGGGTAGCAGCGGTGCCCGTCCTCGTCGTTCAGCTCCATCCCGCAGTCCTGCAACGAGAGGCTGTATGAGGGGAAGATGAGCACCGCCAGGCTCGCCTGGGGGCTGCCTCCCAGCAGGGACAGAAGGCAGCCAACAGCTCCTTCCCACAAGTCCAACATGTACCACCAGAAGGAAAGCCGATTTTGAGAGGCAGCTGTGCACAGCTTTAGCAAACCAGCTCTGCCCTGCCTGCTGCAAGCATGCTCCTGTCTCCTCGGGCTCTCTGCTCGGACGCGGCTCTTTCCATGCACTGCAGCTGTGCTGATGTGAAACCAGGCTGCTAAGTCAGGGCCTCTTCACCCCTCTGAGCACAGCCACAGAAGACATCTATTTATTTTCATTCACAGAGCAGAAATGTGAGGGCTCTGTGGGAGGACCTGCACGGACACCAAGCAGCTTGAAACAGCTTGAAATCAGACACACTACTGCAATCTGGAGCCAGAGGCAGCCGAAAGCAGCAGCAGCACCGCGGCAAGTCACCGCCTTCCTTCATTAGCAAATCAACTGCCAAGTTTAACAGCGATCAGGAACTCTTCGCCCATAGCTTTACAGATAGCAAAGGCATCACAGCTGGAACACTGCTGCACAAACTTTTGTCCTCAAACTGGAAATCCCTCAGCCACTGATAAAAACAGTCACCTGATGCAGGGTTTGAACTGTTAACTGGTTCTGAGATGCAAAGAACTGGCAGTAGGTGGAAGAGAGGAGAGTTCTTTCCATGTCAAACCCAGTAACAGTCATCACTCCTGAGTGCCTGCTCCCTGAGAAAGCTGCTGACCTACCTCACAGCGATAGCATTCCACGTGGTAGTCCTTGTCCATGGACACAACCCGAATGGTCTCATCAGAGCCCTGCAAGCACCCAAGCAAAAGAGATGAGAAAAGAGTGCAGGACGTGCACCCCGCAGACGGCCTCTGCTCCAGCGTGCTGCTGCTGCTGCTGCACTTACTGTCACAGCACAGCTTCCCCACCGGCCGCTGCAGACATCCTCCACAACACAACAAGAGCAATGCCGGCTCCTTTGCCACATCTACCTCAAACCACATGCTCACGGTCTGCTGATTCCAGCATGTCACAGTTCTCACCATTTTTAAGGGATTTTGCCCAAGAGTCATTTCCTCTAAGTATAAAAGCAAGTTAGTCCCTCCTGAGAGCCACCAGCATTTATTGTCATGAAGGAGAGGAGGCCTGGACACACAACCAGCAGCAGCATAATCCTACAGAGACCAAAAACCAGCCTGGTCCTTCAACAATAAGCTTCATTAGCAGGTACAAGAAAGGTCACATCTCAGCTTAGGCTGCACTGTGGAGGAAGGGATCATCTTTCCCCATGCACCAGCACGTCTGCCCTGACACAGGGTCAAGTGTGGAAGAGAGCAAGACCTGAGTCCTGACGCTCCCTGAGGGACATGAGATAAAAGACTCTCACCTCGGAGGGCAGAATGGGAAGTCCACAGGCTGCACACTTGGGAGCTAAGACCCTGGAAGAGCAAGGAGAAATTGAAGGCAAGTTACAGACTGACACAAAAAGAGGTGCCTGGATGCTCTCAGCACTAAGATGAAAGGCTGCAGCTGCAAATAACTTATCCACAGGAAAGCTCTGTACCCAGAGACCATGAATTCATTTTAGCACTGACTGTAAGCATCAGGCAAAAAGACATTTTGTCTTTTGCACTAGGTGCCAGAGAAACCAAAGCCTACTGTACAGTTCTTGGCTGTTACTGAGAGATCTGGAAGAGATAATGAGGAGAAACTGAGCAGAACTGTCCCCAGAAAATCCACCAGGCCTGGGGTGGGAAGGTCCCGAGAACATACCATGGGACTGTGTGGCTCCTGGCAGGCTTGCACAGGGAGCAGAAATTCAATGGCTGGGAAACAGTGGCACATGGAGACAGCTCCAGGGGCTGCCTGAGCAGCACTTAGCACTCTGCCTGCCAGGAGGACACTTGCAGTGTGTAAGTCACCAGCCAAGGGCACAGCCGTGCTGCCTGTGTGACAAGTGGTTCTGGAAGTGGGTTTGCCAGCTGGTTACTTCAGAGCTGGGTGAATGTTTTGCTCTGCAGGTCTGGTGGTGACTCTTTAGAAGGCAAACTCAGCCCTTATACTGCTCAAAGAGTAACTCAGGTCGATTTCCACAGGCTCTAGCAGCCTTCCTTTAGAGCAAGCTGAACACAAGCAGCTCCTCACTATCTCCACTGCATGGAGGGAGCAGCCTTACCTCTGGGTTACACAGGAGTCAACGGCAGGAAAAGAGGAGAGAATTTCCAGGAATTTCCAGATCTAGCCCCACCCTCAACCTTCCAGCTTCCATCCCTGTCCCTCCTTTACTAATCTGCATTTCCCAGCCAGCTGAAAAGCTGAGTGGGAGGGCTGTGGAGGCTCACTTGTGGTAGTCCCTGACGCAGTAGATCTTGTTCTCAGAGTCCACAGTGAAGGGCACTCCGTCCAGGCACTCGTTGCAGACCACGCAGCGGAAGCAGCCCGGGTGATAGGATTTCCCTAGAGCCTGCAGGATCTGCAACAGACCAAGAGACAGGGAAGATGCACGTGAAAGCCAGCCAAGGTGACAGCAACAAACACCCAGCTCTGCAGCAGGCACCTCTGCAGAGTCATCAGCGGGGCTGGGTCCCTCTCCAGGCACCTCACTGGAAAAGGAGTTAACAGGGGTGGAAAGGGCAGCAGGAATCAGTTTGTGTCCCTGCTTCCAGAGCAATGATTCTGTGACTGTGCTGCTCAGCTGCTGGCTAAGGGGCAGAGCATGGTGCCCCAGCCCAGTGCCCTGACTTCTGCCTTGGAAACTGCTTCTGCAGGGTTAACGTTTCCCAGGGCAAGCAGGCAAAGGCAGCCAGTGCTGAGCATTAGAGTCTTGGGAGGATGGTGCCGACTGACTACCCAGAGATTCCTCCTGGCTCTGCCTCAGGTAGCTGACACCACCAGCTACACCACCACGGACTTGTCTCCCTCTGAACTGCCCACCTCTGAAGGCTGCCAGGTGCTGGCTACAGGCCAGCTGACCCCAGAGGCACTTGGTGCCCACCCTGAATAGATGGCAGCTGTGGTACACCACTGAGTGCTGCCTGCTTCAGCAGGATGTCCACACACCTGCAAGGCCTTGGGCAGATCTGCACTGAGGCCTGCATCACATACTCTGGGTCAGACCTGCTCCCCAGAATATCAGCTCCACCCTGAGGGTCTGTGGCAAACCACAGCTCGACGGCAGGAATGCCAGCCAGGCTGGGAATGCTCAGGCAGAGCAAAGCCTCTGCAAGGCACACGGCAGGATGGCAGCCCCACTCCCCTGCAGAAGCCAAGAAAAGGCTGAGTGGTTTTCCCTTCTCTCCCAGGCTCACAGCAGGCAGGCTACAGCAGGTAACAGGCAGTGCTGGCTAGGAAAGCGTTTTGCTTTTGCTGCATTCTGCGACAAAGCCGTGGGACTTGTCCCTCCTAAAGCAATTCTCACTCACCATGTCCATTATCAGATGGCCACACACGAAACACCTGTCAGCTGACTGCTGGAAACCAGAGTACTGCAGGGACAAAAGAAGAGGCTTAACATTTCACAAGGCTGGTGGAGCATAACCAGCAGTGCACTGCGGGGTGCTGGTGCTGGGGCCTTTCTCTCTACTCCTTACACAAGACAAACTGCCCAGTGGGTTTTTTCCAGTAGATCAAGCTGTGGATGGGTCCCCAGAGGATATTCCATGAAGACAGCAGACTCCCAGTCTCAGGAGGGGTGGGAGTTCCTGGAACTTCCCATTAAGCATGTAAGTAAACATCTGAGATGCCCATGCAAATAAAGCATTTACTGACAAGACTTACATGCTCATTGGCCCTACCGTGGGGCACTCACTTGTGTTTGTCACAGACTCACCTCACAGTGCCTGCACAGCCTGGGAAAACAAGTTCTTTCTTTAACTACACCATTACAGGTCTGCTGCAGCTTCTCTGTTAGTGTAACAACCGAGTGTGGCCTACAACAACTGCTGCTGCTATTGCTAAGATCTACTGCTGGGCTAATGCTTGGGCTTGATGATTTTAAAAGTCTCTTCCAAGCCAAACCATTCTAGGATTCCAAATAGCTTTTCACCTCCACCAGGCAGGGAGAGGACTATGAGGCTGCTTCATGCTCAAGTACATTCACACCAAAGCTACTGAGGACAGCAGAAGAATGCCCTCTAAGATGCCCAAGCAGACCCAGTTCACTGAAAAGAGAAATTCACTCATTTATTCTTGTGGCTGTGGCCTCCAGAGCACAGCCACAGCAACAGGCTTTGAAGGAGCCTTTGCAGGAGATTGTGGCTCTGACTAGGGGCTCGGCATTGGAAAACTGTGGGCTCTCAGGTAGCTGCTTGCAGCAGTACACACGTCTGGATCCAGCCCTGTGGCGGGGCAGAAGGCCCAGGCAGCACAGGCAGCACGAGCAGCACGCTGGGCTGGGACTGCATGAAATGCAGGCAAAGCTGGCAGGCAGATGCTGTGTGCCTGCTGGGGAGACTGAGAGCTGCCAGGCCCAGCTTTGTGCTTACCAGGAAGTCCTCTTCACAGAACACCTTGCCATTGACAAAATAAAAAGCTTTTCCTCTCAGCTTTCTACCTGTGCATAAAAACAGAGAGAGAAGAGAAAGGTCAGTGGGGAGTGGGGAGGAAATGTGGGCAAAAGCTGGCTGCTGAGAAGCAAACAATGCAGATGTCTGAACGTGGCTGCTGCACAGCTGGAGAACAGCTGCCAGCCCCAGCAGAGCTCCCCAGCCTCCAGCCCCACTAACTCCAGCTCAGCTGCCTGGTTTTGGGGACCTGCTAGGTATGGCCGGAAGGAAACAGGACCTGGGACAGCAGGGCCCAGGAGCCTCTTGCTGGGTATGCTGCATGTGGCAAGGATGACTGCAGAAGCGCCCCTGGGCTGCGGGGCTAACACACGGGGCTGCTCCGGAGGGGCCCTCTCGCTGCTTCACGGCACACACCCACGCTGCAGCCCCTGGCAAACAGCCTTGCTGGCTGCAGAGCTCCGAGACGAGGAGGAGCCAGGCAAAAGCACACAGAAGTGACGATCTTTGTCTCCTGCGCACTCCAGAGGGCACTCCGAGGCAGCGAACGACTCCCACTGCTCCTCAACAAGGAGAGAGGCTCCAGTGAAGCTCTAAAGCTTTCCCAGTGAATTCGGCTGGGCCAGCACTGTACCAGCAGAGCAACTGGAGGCTGTGGCAGCAGGTTTCTGGAGTGTGCATATGCAACAGCTTTGTGGTTAAGCTGCAGAGGTTGCTCAGCCACACAGCAGCCAGAACAACACCTCCCTGGCACACTCATTGCTTCCCATCCTCCTCCAATCCCTGCTGGGGACAAATGCATGACCTGGAGGTCAGAGATGACCCAGGACAGCAACCCACCCTTGCACCAGTGTAGATGTTGGATGGGACATGGAAAAAAGCCCAACAAACCCCAACCCCCCCTGCCCTGATTTTTCCTGCCCAAAGAGGCTGCTGACAGCAGAACAGACTCCTGACAGCAGAACAGGCTCAGGAGGATCTGCTCCTGGACACGTCACCCCTGCGGCTGATAACCCCTCCCGGGTGCCGCCCACAAGCATGCCCAGCAAGCTCACCAGCAGCTGAGGAGTCCAAATTCCTAAGAAGGGGAAGGAGGGGCTAGGGACACCCCTTTGGTAGTCCCAAGTCAGCAAACAACACAGCTAATGCAGCAAGAAGCACTCCAAAGCACCTCTGGGATTTGGCACTCTTAAAATGAAAGCCAGACAGAAGCCCTTTAACCTGCACTTCATATCCTGCAGCATGGGCTCCAGCTCAGTGCAACAGGCAGGTGCCAAAGCAGCTCTCCACCCGCATGCCTCTACCCTCTCCTTAAGGACAAGCTGGCAGTGAGGAGGAAAAGCACAGACGTGGAGCCATGCAGTGAGTAAATGCTGCCCTGGGCAAGGCCCTGGCTGCTTCATGAGCAGCTGCCCCAGCAGAGGGGATGAGGTTTGGATGGCTGCCACCAGGTCATGCTTGCAGGGTGACAGCAAAAAGACTTTTACCAGTCTGCACCCAGTTTATTTTTAACCCCATGACATGAGCAGGTCAAGACTGATGGCAACAGACCTTCAGAGATGGTGCCACAGCCTGGGAGCTGGATCTGTGCTTCTGCAGCAAGCTCACTCAGCAGAGGGGTGAACCCCTTTACAAAGAGCCTCCAGTTTTGCTCTAGGCATGGCATGGGCCCATGAAGAAAGGCACTGGCACCAAGAGCACTTGGAGGGAAGGCAGGGATGATGTCCTTACTGTCTGTAGGGCAGACTTGCTCATTCTGACTGGTTCTTGCTCCTCTACTCTTTAAGCCTCTGGCAGGAGCATAAAGGCAATTTGCCAAAGCCAGCAGCAGTCAGGTGCCCTAGGCAGCAGAGCATGCCCACAGCCCAGCTCTTCCTCTGCTGCTCCCAGCCTCCCTTTGAGGTGAGCAAGCATCTCCTCCTAGCACACAGGGGAAAGGAAGACGCAGGAAAAGCTTCACTTCCCCAGGCTGAGCTGGGGACTGTCCCGGTGGGGTCGGGGAGTGCATGTTCTGGCTGCTGGGACTGCCCCAAGGAGCAGAGCTGCATGGCAGTGCTTTCTGTCCCTGCACTCAGCTCCTGCTACCTGCCTTCCTTTGAACAAGTCTCTCCCAAAAGGGGTGCTTCTGACTGCATGTCTGCAGAGGCTGGCACAAGTTCCACCTGGACACAGAGAGGCTGCTGTAGCTTCACCAAAACGAAGGGCTGAGAGCTGCAGTGGCGTGCAAGGAGACACATATTGCTCACTACCTGTTCTAAGCATGCACCTGGGTGATGACAGAGATCAACCCAGGGACACTGCTGTCTGCCTTGCTGCTTACAGGATCCACTGCTCTGCTACACAACTTAAGATGCTGGCTCCTGTCCAGGTTTCATTTTCACTTCATCCTGAACTTAGCTGATCTCTCACCTGAAACAACGCAGACAATGCCAGCTCTTCTTCATAGGCTGTCACAGGATTTCTCCTTCCTCTGGCTGCCATGAAGTTTGAGCCCTGAGCTCTTCTGACCTGCTCACCACTAACACCTGGCTAATCTCTTCTGATGTGGCACCTTCAGAACGACCTCGAGGTCATCTCAGCATCCATTTCAAAACACTTCCAGCTCCCTTGCTAGAGGCTTTGTGCTGAAATAAAGACACTCTGCTCAGCAGCTGCCCACAGGCACATGTCAGGCTGCTCTCCCAGGATGCTGCTGCTTTGGCTCATCATCTTCCCAAGCGAGTTCTCTCCATTGGAAGTTCACACAGACAAGGGTTTAGTAGGGACTTGCTGTGGCCCAAGAAGGAGCTGGGAGATGCAATGTTTGCTTTCTGGCAAGCTGGACCCAGCCTTGTCTTCTGAAGTTGCTTTTCCATTATGAAAAGCACAACAGGGTCACAAATTCCTGGTCAAGGACGACTGTTCTCAGGACATACCACAGTACAGAGCCGTATCTGGACCCCAGGGCTCTGCGAGGAAGCAGGACCAGGACCCTGCACTGCCAGCGAGGCAGCCTGGGCCTCACCTACCACTCATCTAAGCACCCTGGAGCTTCCTCTGCTACCTGCACAGCAGATGGGCAAGAGCCAATGCAGGCTGGCAGCTGCTTCTGCATCCCTCCCCTGCTGACAGCCCTGGACTTCTGTCATTGCAGAAATGAGTCTCCCTTACAGCTGTGAGATAAATTCAGACACGACCACTAGCAGCAGGTTTAACAGAAAAGAGCTTCAGCTCCTGGCTCCACTGGGAGCCACCTCCTGACACTCTGGTGGCTCTGGCTCAAGCTCCAGTCCTTCCTCCAGCTGTCATTTGTCTTACCAAACATTTTGAGGCAGCAAAAAAAAGCAACTCTGAGAAACAGATCTGATGCCTGAAGGGCAAAGTCACGCTCCTGCAGATGAGGAAAGGTCAGCCACCTCTGACTGGAGAGCAACTGGAGGTGAATGCAGATAGGGCTCCTCAGAGCAGAACACTGTGAGAACAGCAAGCCACCAAACTCAGCACCACCTCTCCTTTGATACTGGCAAACCACTGCAAGAAGATGCTCAAATGTTCTTCTTATTAGAGAAAACCCCCAGGAGAGTCCAAATTCAGAGGTAAGACAGAGTCATCCCAGGACAAAGCAGTGCTGCACTCTGGGCAGTGCCTGCTGAGCGACCAGTTTGTAACCCAGTGCCCAGCCACTCTCTGCACCTCTCTGGGGACACCTGGCTCATCCCCTAGAATACACCAAACCCCAGGGGCCACAGGAGCTGCCCTCCCACTCCATCACTCACCAACTGACACTAAAAGGGGCAGAGGCTCACAGAGGAAGGAGGGAGAGGCAATCTCTGTGTCCCTGGTAAAGGTAACTCTGGCAGGACAAAGTGACTACAGGGATGCTGACGAAGGGTCACCTGCAGTGTTTACCCTCTGCACTCTGGGTTGATCTCCATTCACAGGCACCAGATTGTGCCTGCCCTAGGAGAGCTGGCAGCATATGCAGAGAGCCTGGCACCTACATGTGCCATGGGGAACTGCCTTGGTGAGGCTGGCAGCCCTGCTGCCTGACATCAAGTCTCACTTCAGAAAAAGGTGACTCTTCTACTGGCACAGTTATTTAGTGCTGCAAATAACAGCCAGGCCTTGCTGTTCCAGGGGCCTCACAGCAGCCCAGGATCTGCTTAATCAACTCCTTCAAAGTCATCCACAGCTGTGCTGCTCTGAGTAGCTGCACTGATCCCGCAGCCATGCTCTGCCCTCTGATCCCCCAGCCATGCCCTGCCCTCTGATCCCCCAGCCATGCCCTGCCCTGGACCCCAGCAAACAGGCAGTGCCAAACAGCCACTGCACTGTCCCTCAGCTGCTGCCCTGGACCCCAGCAAACAGTCAAGGGTTTCACCTCTGCTCAAGAAGGAGCCAAAATCCATTCCTCATTTTTGCCCTGCTGCTGTAGTTCGGCACTGGACCCTCTGTCAAGGCACCCTGCAGTCAGCTCTGTCTGACTTCCTTCCACACCTACTGATTTCCTTCACAGGCACCTCCGAGGCTTCCCTTTCAGATCTCTGAGAAGCAGGTGGCTGAGGCAGCAGACCCTTAGGCTCTGAACTGTGCTGCCAGCAGAGCTACAAAGATCTGTCTGCCAGGGAGCCTGCAGCCGTGGATGTGGGCCCGGCTGAATGCCAGTGGAACACTGAGCCACCAGAGCAGGCAGAGCGCAGCGCCTGCTTAAATGGGTGAGATGTGCAAGGTCTCCTGACCACCCAGCAGGCTGGGAACCTCTGCCCTCCGCATTCCAGGGAAGCGTGAGTGAGTCCCTGAAATGGTTAATGTGTAACAAGCCGTTTGGTAGCCGTTAACTGTTTGTCCAAGGGGCCGAACCACCCCCCCGACGGAAACAGACACCTTAAGCTTGCAGGAAATAGCTGCAGGAGTTTCGAGGAGTGTTTTTTTAACCTCCTTTCGTGGCCCTCCTGTAAAGCAAATAGAATTTATTACTAATCCTGCAGAAAGAGCTCCAAGCTTTTCCCTCTCTGCCTCTGCAAAAAGCTGCCGTGCTTGTGTGCCTGCCCTGTAAGGAACGAGGAGATAAAAGAGAGGTTTCCGCCAAAGTAATCCCTCTCCATCTGCCGGTCTGACCTCTAAACCAGCCACGCCAGCGGCTCCGAGCCCTGCGCTCCTTCTGCTGACAGCCCGACCCCGTCACGCGTGCACAGCCCTGCCCAGCGCACGGCCCTGGCGTCTGTTCTGCTGGCAGACAGAGGGGACACTGAGCTGTCACCCCCTGCCTTCCTAGACCCTCTCCACCTTCTGTGTCCGGGAGAGCAGTGCACACCTGGGCACAGATCTAACGCTGAGGAAGATCAGCAGCTCTCACCAAAGGAGCCCAGCAGGACAGAGGCTATAAATATCTGGAGGACAATATGCTTTACCTTAATAGGGAATTTGGGGAATTGCATGTACTGGAGGAGAGCTCCTCAGCACTGCACCACAGCAGGAATTTCAGCACTGAAATCCTCAGCAACCTTGACTTCTCCAAGGCGAGTTTGCACTGGACAGTGTCCAGGATGAACTCCACTTGACCTTAAAAGCACAACTCACTTTTCAGCCAGAAAGCAGAGTTTCCACACAAGAAGTGCTTTGCAGCTAGAGAGTAGCCACGGTCGGACCCAGTGCTTCTTTTTCTGGCAGATCAAACAGTCTCATCGTGCTCACTGCAGCGACACACACAACAGAAAGCCTGCGGAGAGGCCAGGGCTGTCCTGGGACCAGCAGCAGGGCTACGGGTCCTGCATCCCATAGCAGCCAGTAGTCCAGGGCACTGGGAGGGGGATTCCCCATTGCTACATTTCCTCCTCAAGGGCAGGGAAGGATGGCAGGTACCAGCCTGGGCAGCACACTTCTCAGTTACAGCCTGGCTGCGAGAGGAAATGGGCTGCATTGTGCTCCTCCTCCCGAGCCTCACCTGACACCCACGCCTGCTCGGCTGCATCGAAAAGGGCTCTCTGGCAGAACAAGCAGCAAACAGCTCCTCTTCCAGCCCTCTCCAACTCACCTCAGTAGAAATGGGATTCAGCTATTTTTTAACCAAACACAGACTATGTCACTCATCTACACCACCACTGCCCTGGGCAGAGATCCTCACTCCCTGCCTGTGCCCTCAGCATGACAGCAAAGCCAGACCAGCTGTAAAGTCTGATGTCACAAATAAAGAACCCTGCACACCCGGGACAAGTCATTTTTCACTCCAACAAACACTCTTACAAGTAAGAAAATGTGACTGTGAGAGGCAGGAGCATGAGAACAGCCACCACAACGCAAAACAGCTCTTCTACAAGCCTGTAAGAATCAGCAACCCCCAGCAGAAGGCATGCAGCTCTGGCAGACAATTCATTGATCACTTCCAGCCAGTTTGCTGCCAGGCCCAGCACTGGAGGTACTCACTGCAGGCTCCACAGGTGAAGCAGCCATCGTGGTAGAGGTTGCCCATGGCCTGGCAAGCCTGGTTTGCTCCATACACTCCCTTGCTGCACTTCACGCAGGTACCTGTAAGAGAGAGATGGAGACAGGGGTCAGAAGTAGGCCTTGGCAGGGTGGCTGGGGTCACTGGCCAGGGTAGCCACATTTGTAACCTGGCACAGTAGCTTGGCAGCTCAACATGAGGGGCCCCATTGGAGCCACAAGACGTAGGTGACACGAGCGTCACTTGCCCTGAGAGATGCTGTTAGCAGCAGTCGTGGCAGCCACTGCTGGAAGGCAAACTGCACAAGAGCAGCCCTGCCCTGACTACAGGAACATCTCCTTCCCTCTCCAGCCTGCCCCACAACCTTCATATGCACTTGAAAGCACTTCAGGACTCTCCCCAGTGCCTGGGTGCTACTAACTGCCTGCTGCTCTCAACCACTCTGAGGAAAGCAACTCTTCACTTAGCCCCTTCACATCAGCAGCAGCTTCAGCCTCTGCTCACACCTGCTGAAGGCCCTAAGGATGTCCACCAAACAGAGCTGGACTAACCAACACTCACCTCTCTTCCCTCTGTCAGTCAGTCAGGTCTGAACAGGGCCCCAGCGTGGGCTCTACTACAGAGCATGCATCCTGCCCAGAGGTTCCTGTCACCTCTCTCAAGACAAGAGTCAGCTTGAAGGAGAAGACAGCTGTCAGTGGCAGCAGCAAGGGGCTCACAGTGGCTCTCAGGCCACCCATGGGGCAAAGAAGTCAGAATCATACAAACATTTTGGTTGGAAGAGACCTTTGAAATCACCAAGGCCAAACACTAACCCAGCACTGCCAAGTCTACCACTAAACCACATCCCTCAGCACCACACCTACAAGGCTTTTACACTGCTCCAGAGATGGTGACTCCACCACTGCCCTGGGCAGTCTGTCCAGGGCCTTGACAACTCTTCCAGCAAAGACATTTCTCCTAATGTCCAACCTAAAGCTCCTTTGGCACAACTTGAAGCCACTTCCTCTTATCCTGATGGCTGTTACTTGGGAGAAGAGACCAACCCCAACCTTACTTTCATGTAGCTGTAGAGAGTGAGGTCTTCCCTGAACACCCTTTCCCCAGGCTAAACAACCCTGTGAACAACAAACAAGCAAGGACCTACCCCAAAGGGGCAGTGCTAAGGACAAAGAGAAGATGTGCTTCTGTGTCTGCTCCACAACCCTGTGGATGCGACCCCCACTCCCAGCACCGCTCACTATCATCCCCCCAGCTCTTAAACTCCCCAGGGCAGCACTTGTTTGACACAGCTCACTCTTCCTGACCCAAAAAGAGGGATAGCATCATCTTGCTGGAGATCCTCAGTTACACTGTGAGTAACAAAACCTCACCTCTTTTGGGGCACCACAAGCTCCAGAGTAACTGGAAAGGTTTGACAGAAGCTAAGAAGAAAGCAGAAGTACTTATGACAGCTGAAGAGTAACTCCCAGCTCTGGCAGCATCAGGCTGGCACTCCCAGGAGTTAACAATTTTCTGCTGAAGTTGCTATCTCCAGCCTTCAGCTTCCACACTCCAGAGCCCCTTGCTGTGGTGCACACATGACTGCAGAAAAGCAGACTTCATTTGCTCAGAGCAGATTTGGCTTCCTGCGCATCTGCTGCCAGCATGCATTCCAGCAGCAGCAGCACGCTGAGAGCCATCCCAGCGCTGCTCCCCGCCCCATGGCACAGAGAGACAGAGCCTAGGCTGACATAACCCTGGGCAGAAGGCTGCAGAGAGTCATTAGTTACTCTGCTTTGTCCAAATCTGACCTGAACTGAAGGGGCAGCTTGGCTGCAGGCCCGCCCTAGCGTGCAGGCTAGCACCAAGTTAACAAAGCTTGCTGCTGCCTCTTGAACCAAGCAGATTTGATGCACTGAAAGGAACACCTGAAGAAAGCAAAAGATAAACCAGGCAGGCATCACCAAGACAAAGAAAACAAACGCTGGCTTTCCAAGTGGAAGTGCTCTCCCAGAGCGTGCAGCCCAGCAGGCTGAGCAATCCTCTGGCCTCACCAGAGTCCATCTCCTCTACAGCACTGCTGAGCAGGAAGTGCTGAGGAAAACCTGCCGGCTTTGAAGCTCAGGACGTTCTTTCCATGCCATCCCCTGGGCTTTCCACAGAACCTGTGAATCTATTGCACTGCAAGTGCTGCATGTTCACCTTCTCCATGCCAGTGAGTGACTGCTGCAGAAAAAGTCCCCTGTGTGCTCTGCTTTCCTCTTCTCCAGCTGGCAGAGAGGGACCTCTGCGTGGGGACGAGCAGCAAGGGGGAAGAGGCACAGCAGCCAAGTGCAGGTGCAGCACATGGTGAAACACCCCAGGGAGGGCACAAGTGGCCTCTGCAAAACAAAGCTGCCCAATGGAATGGCTTTTAAAATGAAGTGACAATGTGATCCCTGCTGGCCCAGCCATCTGTGCCATAGCTATAAACATCTACTTGTGCTTGCCTCATCCTACCTGAAAGGCAATTAAATCTCAGGAGCAACTAGAATTATTCTAGACACAAGACTTGGCACCTTCCAGATACAGCATTCCAAGGGATTCCAAGAAACACATCTGAGCCTTCAGCTCTGACTCTCTGCACATCTAGCCTAAGAGAGGGAAAAAATGTGATTTTTTATTGGCTTTTCCTTTCCTTTTTTAGCTGTTTGCTCCCTGCTGCCACAAGGCTCCTGCTCTTCTGGCTCCGGCTGTACCAGGGCACAGTGATGCCTGCTGCGGGTAGCCAGCGCCGAGCTCACAGCACAGCTTCTGCCAGCACAGCTTCCAGCACCAGCTCCCCCCGACGTTACAGCCTGCAACTCAGATGGTGTTACCAAGGCAAAAGAAGAGCTTCTCTTCTGCCTCCCCAGTGGCAAGCCCAGAGCCTCGGGGAGCTCCCAGAGCTGGAGCATGGCAGAAGCGCAGGCAGGTTTGGAAAGGGAAAAGGATGGAAATTGCTGATCTGGGCTCAATTTCTGCCTGCTGGGCAGCAGGGCCCTGCACAACAAAGCAAGCTCTGTTCCCTGCACATCATGTGGCAGGCAACCGCCGGCGCTGCAGCTGAGGGCCTCACAGGGGGACCGCCGGGGCAGAGGTGGGACCGAGAGCGCCTCCCGACAGCCACTGCCAGTGCTCAGGGGGCCGCAGCGGCACCGCCGCCCGGCAGCAGCGCCTGCTTCGGGCACGCCTGGAGACAGTCCCACAGCCCCGCAGAAGTCTTCATACCCACTGTGCTGCTCAGCTCTTTGGGTTCCACTTTAGACCTCCTCCAGAGCCTGACGCCACTTCCCCGTGGCTCGGCTGGGCCAAGCCAGGGCTACACCGGGCTCTAGCCAGGCTGCACCGCTCTGTGCAAAGCCTCCTGCTGGGAAGCTCGCTGCAAGATGCGGAGGCCTGTGTGTGACTAAGCGCCTGGACAAGCTGGCCTTCTAGGCCCCGTCCAGCACTGCATGACTGGGCTGTGACTGCAGGGCAGCAAAGATGTGCAGGTACTGCCTGCCCAAAGCACCACACAGCCGGGGAGGGCATTTTTTCTGTACCATTTCTGCATGCCACTTGCTTCCCTGCTGCCTAGCTGCAGAGAGCGGAGCACACACCGCCAGAGAAGGACAATGGCACCAGACCTGCAGCAGGCACACCTGAAGCACCCTGTGGTGATGTCAGAGACTATCTCACCCTGGCAGCCACACCAATGAAGCTCCTTCCTTTCAGTCCCCACTGGCACACTATGCTGGCTGAAGGGCAAGTGCTGCTCTGCCTCGGCTCCTGCCTTTTTTCTCCTTTCTGTAGCTTTTCCCGGGCTCGCAGCCCAGCTGAGCTCCCGGGGGCAGGGAGGAGCAGTGCGCGGGTGTCATCTGGAAGAGCCTTGTCCCAGGCAAATACTCATGTGCTCGGCTCCCCGCAGGGAGATAAGCTTCGCACTCTGCTCACACCCACCCGGCCGTGTGCAGGGATCCTTCCAGCTTTCACTAGGACCCACCTCACCTTGCCCTCCCTCCTCTCTGCTACAGGCAGATTCCCCATGTCAGCCGCAGCGTTCTCCGGGGAGCAGGCAGTGAGGGATGCCTCTGCTTATTCCTAGTGGGAACACCACCATTAGCATCATCCACCTGCAAAACAAACCTCAGAAGAACTTTCATTTTAACCTCAAATTCTCCATTTGTCAGCCCTGAAATAGAATCCTAGAATGGCTCAGCCTGGAAGGGAGCTCAGAGCTCATCTGCTCCAACCTCCCCACCATGCCCAGGGACACCTCTCAGCTAGACTCAGCTGCTAAAGGCTTCATCCAGCCTGGCCTTCAACACCCCCAGGCAGGAGGCAGCCACAGCCTCCCTGGGCAGCCTGTGCCAGAGTCTCACCACCCTCACACTGAAGAACTTCCTCAGCTCCAGTCTGACCCTGCTGTGCCTCAGCTTCAAACCATTCCCCTTGGCCTGTTCCTAGACACCCTCAGGACAAGTTCCTCCGCAGCCTTCCTGCAGGATCCCTTCAGACACTGGCAGGCAGCTCTGAGGTCCCCCTGGAGCCTTCTCCTCTGCAGGCTGCACACTCCCAGCTCCCTTAGCCTGTGCTCACAGCAGAGCTGCTCCAGCCCTGCTGAGTGCAGCAGCAGCTGGGTGAAGGGCCCAAGCCTGTGCAGCTCTGAACCACGCCAGCTGTGGTTCCAGCAGCAGGATGCTGCACTACACAAAGGCTTGGGAGAGCACTGCTGGCCTTGGAGCTGAGGGCACCCATCCCAAGGTGCTGGGTTCCAGCTCCCCATTCAGCTACTGCTCTGTTGTTGCCAAGGGGAAAGGAAGGCTGCAGACTTTACTACAAGATAGCCTCTGCCTGACTGCTGGGAAGCATCCCAGCATTTTGCACAAAACAAGATGCCTGGAGCCCTCCTAAAACAGCTGCAGATTATCAGCTCTCCTCTAAACACCAGGGGAGCCAGAATCACCACCTAGCAAATGTTTGTAACAAGAAATCTGCTTCTAAAAATAGCTTTTAAAGAAGATGTAGGTAAGGATGCAAATGGCCTTCCCCAGAGGGAGCTTCCCATCCCGCTGCCTGACACAAACCCTGCTGAGATCACACACACCACACCTAAAGGCATCCAGCTGTGCCTGCAGCCCAGGGAAGTCCGTGGTACCACAGCCTCTGCACAAACACGTGGCAAAACGCTCCCTGCACACCCTGCCACCCCTCAGCGAGGTCTCTCCCCTACCAAATGACTTCCAGGCAGGTGCTTGGCTTGGTTGTGCCCCTGGAAACTCCTCTGACACCATTCCCAGGACAGCACCACCTCACCTACCCTGCAACGCCTGCGCTGCGGGCACTTGCGGAGGGGCTGCTCCTGGCCCAGCCACTCCTGTTCAGCAGTCAGCTGCAGCTCTCCTGGCCACTTCCCATTGCCCAAGCGCAGAGGAGGGCTGAGGGACCCAAAGGAACACTACGGAAAGCCAAAGGGATTTAGGCGTGCTGCCGACAGGTGTTCCCTGCAAGCACCACACCAAAACCCTGACTGACACCTCCCAGGGACCTAGGCCTCTTCTCTTCTGCATAGGAACTTGCCTCTCCAGGGAGCCATTTCGGGACTGCTCTCCCCAGGCTTAAGCCCTGGGTGATAGGAGACTCCCTACATCCTCCTCAACAGCCACATAAACCAAGTCAGCACTTCAGAACCCCTCCTGGAGAGCCCAGATTCCTCCAGAGACATGTGCAGCCCACGCTGCACACACATAGGCCACTACTGCAAAAACAGAGAGACAGAAAACTCCTGGCTTGGTTTGCTTCTTGTCTCTCACTCACTACACGCTCTCCAGGCAGACGGAACCGTTCTGCTCAGCAAGCCAGTGCTGCCAGAGCCAGGCTGGATGCTACCCTCACCAAAGCATCCCACCTCTGGTACACCTGGGCTCCAGCTCATCCTTCCCTCAGCTTTCATTTGCTGCTTCCCTTCCAGGGAAGGAAAAAGCAGCTCCTAGTGGCCAGAGCTAATTGCTCACAACAAACACCTAGCCTAGCCCCTGTCTGTTTACCAGACTCAGCCTAACAACAGTGCACTTGTTACAAGAGCAGCACCCAAAAGCAGGAGAGCTAAAGGCATTTCAGATAAAACATGCTGGGCATTTGCACTCTAGTCCTGCTCTCATTTCCTGGCTCGAGTGTACTGCAATCCTGCCACATCAGACTTCCCCTCGCTGGGGGGAGGTCTGCCACAAAGCAAGCTGTCCACTCTCTTTATTGCTATGGTATCACAGTATTTGTCTTCTGTCCTGAAGTTTGCTGCCTTGACACGAGGGTATAGCAAAGATAGACTCAGAAGACCAGCTGGGCCCTTTATTCTTCCAAAGGAAGCAAGGTAACCGTGAAAACACGAAAATCAAAGTGAGAAAGAAAGGAGGAGGAGGAGCCCCAAAATGAAAACATCTCAACACTTGCCCCTTCCTGCTTCTCGGTCTTCCCCCAGGCAGATCTGCTGAGCCTTCCCTCAGAGAGCTGAGGCTCGACAAAACCTTTCTTCTTCCTTTGCCATGACTGCTCCGCTTTTCCCTCTCCTCCTTCCCAAACGTCTCAGACACTGCACCACGGTGGAAAACTTCCAGCCAAGAGGATGCCAAAATCCTCTCAGAGTACCAGAGAGCCTCCATCTCTTGTCCCTCACCAGGGCTCACCTGTACCTCAGCTGCCTGACCAGCAGGACCCTGTGGTGCCAGAATCATTCCTGCTTCACTACAAATTCCCTGCAGGACAAATGCCTCTGCCTGGCACTACTCCCACCTGTGACACAGCTGCAATCACAACTCAGCCACTAAGTCCCTCTGCTTTCTCAGCCTGTCCTCATTCAGGCTTTACAGGAGGTATGGTCCAGCTGCCTTGTTTGCACTGCGAGGAGGAGATGCCCACAGCAAGGTGTGCTGACACCTCCCAAGCAGAGCAGAATGCTGCCTCCAGAAAAGCACTCCCATGCTGGAGTGCCAGCTCCCATGAGATGGTTGTCCCAAGCCTGTCTCAATTACAAACACCTGGCCACAGCATTCGGCCCCTTCGAGACGAGGCTCCCTGAGCTCATTCAAACCACAGGATGGGAAGTGCCAAAACATGTTTCCAGGCCAAACCACTCCCAGCACAGTAGCTCCACACATCACTTTCCTGCGACAGAATGAGAGTGTCTGCCCTGCCACAAGGCTGAAGCCAGTCCCAAATAAACAATCCCAGCAGTCCTCTGTGGGCAAGTGCCACTGTCTGACACCAAGAAACACATCTTGCTATGTAGTGCCCCACTGAACACTCAGTGGTACCTCCAGCTACATCCCCAAAGCCTGGTGTGAAGCCCATGGCTGCTTCTATGTGTACAGACCACTGCTGAGTTACCACTGACCCAGCAGACAAGACCTTCTCCAGTGGTACCTGCGCATCCTGAGAAGCCAATGTCCTCTGCACAAGGCTGAAGAGTTTCATTTGCCCCTGCTTCTACTTCTGTGACCATGAGGAAAATCTACACACTAGCCCTGCTCCTGTCGTTTATTAACTGCAGAGTTCTAGGCCTTCTTACCAGTGAACAACCTCCTCTGCTCTTACACTGCAGAGCAGCACTGCAGGGAAGCAAAGGGCTTGGGTTGCCCCTGACCTGCCACCCTGGGGCAGTAAATTAGTTTAATCCAGCAGGGCGGTTGATACCTCACTGGGAAAGCCTCGCATGTAAGGGGTCCCTTCTCACTTGCCAAGCATCAGTGATAACCTCTGGTCTGGGCTACCTGCAGACCTGAGTTTTAGGGAGCAACGTGCCTGCCACCGGATCTTCTGCTGTCCTCAGGATGCAGTGACTCTTTCACAGCCAACAGCCCCTGGGGAGCCCTGGCAAGTCTGGGAAACCACCACCCTTTCCATCCCTAAGCATCTCCTCTCCAAGAGACCCTTGCACGCCCACAGCTGCCTCCATGGAGGGTACCAACACGCCTGCCGTGAGCTCTGTGCCCTTCTCTGTGCAGGCAGCCCACGCAGGGTGACTCCTCTGCAGGCTGGGTGGCTGCCTGCCCCCGACACGTGGCCAGGCAGAGTAGTTTTAAGACACCGAGAACCAGGAGCACCGACAAGAAAAGTGAAGTGCCTTCCTGCCAGCGATGAAAGGAGCACTTCAACACACGCTGCCCCAGCTTCTTCCCGGCGCTGTCCTCCCCAGAGCTGCTACTGCTTTAAGAGGTAAGATTAAAGAACAAAGTGTCGCTGGAGGAGGACCCTCCAGTCCTTGTGATAAATCAAAGTAACAGAAAACCACCCTCCAAGCAACTGAAAAAGCACAGCCAAGCAGGCACAGGGATAGGTGAATGCACCTCCGCAGGTGAGAACTCTGCGGTGCCACTTCACCACGAACCCTTCGCACGCCGACAGGCTGTGTCCTTACCGAAGTAATCGGCCTTTGGCCGAGCATCCATCTCCTGCTCCAGGCGCTGAGTCAGTGCCTCCAGCTTCAGCTCGGCTGCTGACGGCCCCTGCTCGGGCTGTGGAAGAAGGGTCTGGCAGGGCAGCTTTACTTTCGCTGTGTTCGCTGTGCTGGAGCCCTCGAGGTGCCTGGCACCCGACCACGGGCCGCTCGCACCTTCCCGGAAAAGCGGCTGCGGAGGACCTGGGGCTGCCAGCCCGCACGAAGCCGGGGGTGAGGAGCCCGATTCGGGGCCGTTGGGTCGGTGGCTTTGACCATGGGCCACGAAGTGGCCGGCAGGGCTGGGATAGGCAGTGGTGTGCTGGTAGTCCACGGTCGGGGCTGAGGGCTTGGAGCTGGTGGAGAAGGACGGTGGAACGCCCTGGTACCACAGCTGGTTGCCCTCTCCTTCAGCCCTGGGCCTGCAGGGCTCAGTGGGGCCTGAGCCCCCACAGGCAGGCTGCAGCGAGGGAGCTGAGAAGGAAGAAGATCTTTGCTGGGTCCCCAGTGTCCCCTTCTCTGGCCCCGCTGAAGGTGCCGGGGTGGTGCGGGCCTGGGAGAAGGATGAGAACCTCTGTCCAGCTGGTGTAGGGTCTCGACCGCTCCTCTTGCCTTCGCTGCCATTGTCCCGCTCAGCACGGCAAGCCTGGGGGTCACAGGAGCTCCAGGCCTGCTGCTCCCCGCGGGAGGCCCCAGCCAGGGGGATCCTGTCGGGCTCCGAATCCCAGCTCTGGCACCTGGCCTGGCTCGCCGGCGCTTCGGCGCGCGTCCCGCTCTCTCCAGAGCCACGCTCCCCTTCGTGCGGCCTTGAGGCCAGGCAGGCGGGGGGCGGCTTGGCAGGGCCGGGCCGGGGCGCACTGAAGGCAGCCCCTCCATTTAGGGCGGCCATGAGCATCTCCTCCTGCTGCTGCTGCTGCTGCTGGAGGTGGATCTTGGCCATCTTAGTGGCGAAGACCCTCCTGGTCTCCTCAAACTCGGGGTTGTTGCCGGCACCTTTGTCCACCCTAAAGAGTCCGTCCCTGGAGGCCTCGTACATGTTGAGGTCTTCAATGAACTTGCTGGCTTCCAGCCCCAGATCATCGTACTTGTCCATCGCGCCGGGCTGCCGCGGGGCGAGCCCTGCCCTCCTCCCGCCGCGCTGCCGCCGCCGCCGCGACTCCTTCCCGCCGGGCACCGCCGGCCCCGTCCCGCCGCCTGCCTGCGCCGCGCCCGGCCCGCGGGGGCGTGCCCGGGGCGGGGCTGCGGGGGCGTGCCCGGGGCGGGGCCGCGGGGCATACCGCGCGGGGCGGTGACGTCACGGGCGGGCGCGGTGCGGAGGGGCTGCGGGGGACAGAGCGAGGCAGTGCGGAGGCACCGAGTCCGGCCCGGCCGCGCCGCGGCTCCTGGACCCCGCTCAGCAGGCAGCAGCAAGCCGGCCCCGCAGCTTGCCCGCTCCCTTCCGTCCCTGCTGGCAGCAGCGACTGCTCTCACGTCCGTCTGCCTCTGCGTTACTCCAGCTCGGCACAACGCTCCTGGGACTCACGATCAGATTATTTGGGGAACTGGGGAAAGCAGTGCTCCGGGAGGCTCCGCACAGTGCCCTCTCGTCTCCTGAATGCCAAAGCGACTTGGGAAGGCTCCTTTCCTAGGCTGGCACCCTGAGGAAGCCCACTCCGAGTTCAGAGCTAGCAGAGCGTTATTAAACCCAGTTAGCCAAGAGAAGGCACACTCCAGCCTGGCCTGCCAGCCTCAGCTGGGGGCTGCTGGGTTTCAGCTTCAAACACAGACAAGGCTCTTCAGCCCCCTAGGAAACGCAAACCAACTGACAGAACGAGGCACCTGGGAACAGACATCTCTACTTCAGCCCCCAACAGCCAGCCCAAAGTATCTGCAGCTCCCCTCAGACCGTGGTTTTATTCTGTCCTTTTCAAGGCTCGCACAATTTTCTCCCGTTACTTTCTCTCACATCTCTGAGTTGTTACCCAGTGGGACCCACAGGACCTCACCACCTTGGGGCGGGGGGGACAAGGAACCTTCTTGCCAAACAGCCACTAGATGCTGATGACCTTCACCAGCTCTGAGAAGAACATTTCCTTCCTGTGCCAAAGGCTCCCCTCAGCTGTCTGCAGAACAATGCGACTTGGAAAGGGCTGCTGGAGCCCTGCGGGTGGGGAGCTGTGGTGCTCGGCTTGGCCTCCTTCCAGGCTCCACATGCAGGAGCAGCCCCTTTGATGGCAAGCGCCCTCCGCGGGGGCGGCAGCCAAGCAACTCAGAGGCATTTGGGTGTTCAATTCGCAGCGCTGTCAGCTAGGCAGATGCATGCCTTTGATGCTGGTGCTCGGGTTTGTTCTTCCCAAGGGCTGAGGGGACTCCCGAGCCAGCAGATGATTAACTTGAACCTTCTGTGAGACTGCAGGTGGAAATACAGCACTGCCCTGCAGACCCTTCTGCCACGGTAAGGTTGTTACCGTTCCTGTCAGGTTTAGAGCCCTATGATGAAATTAATGGGTCCACGACTGCTGTCGTAGCTCAGGACCAAAATCTGTGACAATTTGTTCTGAACCCTGTCCTTTGATAAAAAAGGCCCACATGCAACGTTTCTGTTTCTGTTCCTGCAGGCAAGGCTTACACTCTCATTTACTCGTGCAAAATGATGCTGATGGCTTCTAACCCAGCCCTGCTCCACGTGGCAGCCGCAGTGCAGGGAGGCAGCAGCTTGCAGAGCAGCAGCCCCAAGCGAGGTTCCCCAACTCTGGCCCCGTCTAGCCTGGGAGTGCCAGACACATCACCACAGTGACACAGCCTTCCAGGGCCCATGATGTGCCAGGGCTGACTGCAAGCTGGGGCAAAGCACTGCCTGCCTGGGTAACAGCAGCAGGGAGGGGACCTCTGCCTTTGTTTCTGGCTGCCAGGTTTAGCTTCATGCTCACACTGCAGAGGTGGAGAAACAACAGACAAATCTACCACAGAAGACCTGCGTGTCCCCCCAGATCCTTTTTCTGTCTGAGGGAACCCTCAGGTTTTGAAGCCAAACAGCAGCAAAGGGCTGTGTAGTTTATGGGAAAAGATGATGACAGGAAGAGGGGTGAAGGGGTTTAAACTGGCAGAGGGGAGATTCAAACTGCATGTTAGGAAAGGGTTCTTCACAGTGAGGGTGGTGAGACACTGGCACAGGTTGCTCAGGGAAGGGTGATTCTGTGCTCCACAACCTCCCTGGAGGTGTTCAAGGCCAGGTTGGGTGAGGCCTTGAGTGACCTGTTCTAGTGGGAGGTGTCCCTGCCTATGGCAGGGGGTTGGAACTGCATGAGCTTTGAGGTCCCTTCCAACCTAAACCATTCTATGATCAGGAAGTGCCTGGGTGACAATTTCCAGCTAGATCCTTCTCAGGTAGCAACTCCCATATACTCCTGCTACCTGACTGCAATCAGACCAGCAGCTGGCAGCACACCATTCTCATTGTGGGCACTGTCAGGTCTAATTCCTGGTGCCCCGGGCCTCAGGCTGCCCCAGGGAGCTCATTCTCCCTCTGAAGAATTTCAAAACCTACCTGGATGCAATCCTGGGCTTAGACTAAATGATGTCCAGAGATCTCTTCCAACCTCCACCACTCTCTGGCTGTCATTTTCCACAGGAGCCTGGACTAGGCACGCTGCTCTGCAGAGCTCTGGTGTGTTTCAGCAGGGAGGCAGCAAAGGCTTCGGTGCTAGAATATTGACAAAGCAAATGCATGAGGCAGGAGGACTCCAAGGACGCAGCCTAGCTTAGTTCTGGCAGGAGCAAAGGCACCTCTCATGAAGGTCGTCAGCAAATGTGGTCTCTGCACCAGCTGGTGCCCAAGTCAGGAGGAGGATCAGCAAGATCCACTTGGGAGAGAGGGAGGAAAGGTGGACAGTGGAGGTAAGGGTGAAGTGGGCCCTGGGGTGGGTGGGAGAACTGTGTTCAGGCTGGGGGCCAGGCTGCTGTGTGGGATGCTGTGGTGGTGAGGAGCCCAAACTTCAGCCTCTGCCTTCCAAAAGGTTTGCAGGAAGGCAGCAGGGCAGGGTTGGGAGATGCTGTTCCTCCCCAGGGAGTGCATGCTCACCCTGCCTGCTGCCCGCCCTGCCTATGCATTCCAGGGGCAGGCTGTCTGCCCCCCATGTAGCCTGGGTTTGTGCATCTCCTGCTCCCAAGGGCAGGGTAGAAGTGGGTCCTGACTCAAATGTTTTGCTTCTGTTGCAGTACAGGGAATTAACCTAAGTCACATCACTAAGGGCAGAGAAGAGCCAGGGCAGTGCTGGTTCAGCTTTAAGCTGCCTTTCTGGAGTGGCAGACTATGATTCCATGTCACGAGTCCTGCAGACAGGTGAGCAGAATCACCAAGACCCCACACAGGATCCCAAGGAAAGCAGAAAAGGCTGCTGATGCCCAAGCTGCAGCAGTTCGGTGTCCCAGAGGAAGGCTGGAACCAGGTGCCAAGCACTTGGCTGCTGCTCCGGGTCAGAGGACACTTTTCACCTTTCCCAGTTCAGCTTCTCCAGGTGCCAGCGGCAGTGGTGGAGATCTCCCCTCCTTCACTGTCACTCCACAGGGCCAAACTCTTCTGCTGACCGCAGAACTGCACCAAAGTAGCACAGGCAGCTCCGGTGGCTTTACTAGTCCTGGCTCAGAAGACCATGGAATACTTTGTGCTTTTCTCCATTTTCTACTAAGCAGAGCCTTTTACGAGGACAAGAACTCAGCTGGAGACATTTCAGCCCCACTTTGCTGCCCCTGTATCAGCGCAGTAACACCAGCGGCACGGTGAGCTGTGCCAGCAGCGTGCCCGGCCCCGGCGATGCCGCGCTCGGAGCCCTGGCAGCTCAGCCCACAGCCTGCCACCAGCCCGCAGCGGCTCCGTGCGCCCGGAGCGGGCTGGGCGCCTCCGCCGCGCTCCTCCGCGCTGCCCTAGGAGCAGCTCTGACTCACAGATGTTTGCAGACGCTCTTTCACGTGGGAAAATCAGGAAGTTTGTATGTTTATTGCACCCCTGCGATTTCGCCCCGCCACACGGATCTCCAGGGATGGAGACGTACTGCAGGAAAATATTCAGTTCTGAAAGCTTCCAGGGGTGGGTTCTTCATCCACAATGCTCCCCTGGCTTAGCCAGCACAGCACTGCGCTGCACGCTGCTCTTTCTGCTCCGCAGCAGTCAGTAAGATTTGCTAATTACGCTGCTGCTTAAAGACGATTGGTTTCCTAGAGCAGAAAACAATTTCCTGTGATGCCAGTTCCCTTCACCAGAAACAAACCCAGCCTGCCGCTGCCAGCACCGTGTCCTACTCCTTTACCAAGCCACTCTCTCTCCGGTGCTGCTGCTGCGTTTGCGGTTGATGGTCGGCACACTGCATCACCTACAGCTCCTAGCACTTGGTGTGTTTCACTTGGCACCAAGCAGTTAGTGGAGCAGCTTCCCTTGCCTGGCAGCTGTGGCACCTCCTCTGCTGAGTGGACTGGGATAATCTTGGACTCTTTGTGCTCAGCTTTGGCACGTGTAAAGAACTACTGCCAGATAAGGAAGTTGAGAGCCTGAGCCTTCCCCTTGCAGCCAGCCCAGAAAGCACAAAGGTTTGTGCTCTTCTGTTCCTGTCAGTGTCTGTTCTGCTTAGACTTGCACTGAAAAGGACCAGCATCTCCAAATAAAAGCATTTCTTAGGGCCAAGTCTCCCAGACTGAGTGGCACAAGCCCAAGCAGATTGTGAATGCCCAACTCATTATTTGTAAGCTTTTCCCACATCAGCAGCCTGGAGCAGGCAGCAGACTGGTGCGGCGCGTGCAGGCGAGCGTCCGGGGAGAGGTGCTGGGTGTGCTATACTGGGGGGTAATTCTGATGAGGTTCTCAGCACTCTGCCACGCTCACCTGATAACAAACACAACCATACACTTGACTGCCTGAGGTTCCAGTCTCTTGTGGCTAAAGGCTGGCAGGCAGAACAAAAGCCACCAGGCCTCCTCTCTGCAGCACCAAACCCCACTACCCAGAGACACCAGCACCTCAGAAGCAAAGGAAGGCCTGCTCAGGCTCCCACTACACACAAACCTGCAGCTCACACTGTATGGAAGATGATGGTAGTTTGCAGCTCTCCAGGGCTAAAGCCAAACCTGAACCTGTCCAACCCAAGGCTTTGCCTGAGCAAGGGAAGTGCCACAAGACAGGGAGGTTGTGTGTGACCTGGGCTCCTGGAACAGGCAGGGGCAGGGAACTGCAGAATGCTTTGTGGTAGTGGAAAGTCAGTTCAGCAGGAAAGGGAAAAATCCCACCTTTCCTCTGCAGGGCAGGCAAGATCTCTTGTGTCATCTGGGCTGCAGCTCAGAGTGCTGATCCTGTCCCCTCCTGCACACAGACAAGGCTCCGCTTCATTTCTCCTCCTACTATGCTTCAGACGTGCTAACGAGTGCCCCTGATCTACTGCAGTCAGCTTTGTGCTTCTGCTTCAAGCCGTAAACCCCACTCCCATCAAACCCAAACGGCTGCAGCTCAGCATCAGGTCTTCAAGCCAAAAGCAGACATTACCTGGACAGACAGAAACCAGTGGGCTAACAAGTGTATCCACCACTTGGGCTCTGCTTCACATTCAACACTTCTCCTAAGCACAACCTCTTGGTACAGAGTCAGCTTAGCTCCCAATGCACAGACAGCAATTGCCCTCTCTGGACAGTGCAGTAAGCATTGCAAACCCAGGGAGATCTGCACTCATTTCTCCCCTGGTCTCACATACAGGCTGAACCACCAAGTGACGGCTACAGCTCGCTTCAAACAGCCAGCGGCACCGAGAGCAGCAAACCCTGCAGGCTGCCCTCAGCTCTGCACTGCCTGCTGCACCTGCTGGAAGGCACCGCGGGCAGGCAGGCTCGCAGCAGCTTTCTTCTCTCGGGTCAGCTGTAGAAGCTGTTTTATTTACACCGAACAGAGCACCTCTGCCCGGAGGAAAATACTGTTAGAATGGTTTCACAGGCTGTGTTGAGCTTTGATACTGAAAAAAACAGAAGCAGCACAGGACTGTGCTGAGCTACAGATGTGATGTTAAAGGATCTCCTTCACAGCTCTCCCAGGGGCTGCTGAACAGGAGCTTTATGAATTTACAACATATATGCCAGGCAGACACTGGAATCCTAATTATTTGAACTCCAACTGAGGGCCTGTGTTCAAACCTCTGAATGCATTCCTTTGTGCCCGAGACTTCTGGAGTCTTGAAACTGCACAGACCATATCTTCACTGTAAATATTCCATTTCTTAGTCATTCTTGTGTCAAAGGACTGCTGGGGAGAAAATCTGCACAAGTCTGGTCCAGGAGGAAGCAGAAATCAGAAGAGATCTGTTGCAGAAGCAGAGATCTGCTGGCTCAGCCTGGCATCTCTGCTGCATAGCTGGATCTTTGGTACCACAGATGCCCATAAGGAATGCCAGCATTGCTTAGCTGGTGCTCACACTGCAACGTGAGATGCCTGAGTATGAGTTGCTTAGCATCTGTTGAACTTATTTACTCTTCTGTGGGAGATTTTAGTTGGATTCAGAGCCTGGATGGCTGCTGGGCTGGAAGGTTAACAGAGACTGCCCTCTATGTTTGCTAAGCTGCTTACTACTGCTGGCTTCCCAACTGTCAAAATGGTCCACAAGAGGCTGCCTTATTGGTCTGCTTAGGTTGCTGCCAGTTAAAGACAAGAGTCTTATACAACGAGCCCTGCAACTGTCCCTTTGGAAACTATTTCAAGCATGTGCTAAATACAATAAGCATTTCCACCTGGAGGTACAAATAAACTGTTTGACATGAGAGTGGCTTTGAGTCTTGTCAGCCTGGCTGCTGCCTACAGACATGATGTCTACTTCCACTTCATGAACCACTCAAAAAATAAATACAGTTTGATTCAGGTTTTACTGTCTAGGCACTGCAGGAACCAGAAGCAGAGGCAAAGCTCACCCTGCCTGCCTTCCCTAGTGCTGCATTTCTAGCAGCCAACTCATCCCCTTCTTGAGTCCCATGAAAGACCCCAAGACAGCTCACCTGTAGGAAGGAACTTCCATTCTCCTCTATTCTGCTGAAGTTGAATCTCTGCTGCATGCCAGCAAGGAAGGATCCTGGCTAGGCAGGGCTTGGCTGAATAATCTGTTCTTTTTCTTAGCTGGGCTCTGCAGTCTGTGAAATAGATCAAACCACCCCAGTCTGGCTACCTGCTCTGCCCAAGGCCAGGGCTAAACAAGCTTTTGACATGAACGCTCTGCAGCAGCATTTTCTTCCACCTGAAGCTGTTTGTTCACAGTAGGGTACCCACACACAAGGTACAGGGAGCACAGCTGGCACCTAACTTCTACTGGAGCAGGTTCTTGGTGCAGTTGTTCCCTCCTGGAATCACACTCAGGCCTCTGCACTGAGCCAAGGCAGCATTCCAAGAGGCTGGCACTAAAGCCTGTGCACTTTAGCACATTTACATTCTGCTCCAATCAAGCAGGTCTTCTTTCTCCCTCTCCCAGGGACAAAGAGCACCTTACTGGGACAGTAAGAAACATGAATTCTGCACACTTCTCCAGGTCAGAGCGACGACGTAGCAGCAACCTGACTTAACAGCATCAGACTTCCAGGGCCGTAACTGCCAGTTGTGACTTGGCTTCATCTGGAAAGGTTCCAGCTCTCTCCCAGAGCCCAGCAGAGGCTCTGCTATTCCTGCACCAAGAAGTTGATGAGGGCAGTGCGTGGAGACAGAAAAGCCTTCTTGATGGTGCGGCCTTGCAGATGCTTGGCTCCAAGCTCACTCTGGAGCACGAGCCTGTGGACCTCTTGGCAATTGCGAGCTGCTTGCTGAGGCACAGGAACCTTGCCACAGGCTTTGTTATTGATCTGAAAGACACAGACAAGAACAAACAGCAGTTACTAGACTGAGTTATATAATTTCATTTCCCAAATCCAATCTGGCTTGTTACATGGGGCGGGGGGAAGTGGAGGTAAGTCACTTTCCTCCAACACTGAGCTTCCTAACTAGAGGATAACATTCTCCTTACCTCCTGTCCATCTACCACAAAACAAGAGAATGAAACTCTGGCCTCAGGACACTGCAGGAAAATTGAAGAAGTGGCCATAGGAAGCCTCAGTTTTGAAGCAGCAAGCAGCAGGTGAGAGTGCAGTGGGCTGGGCTGCTAACTTTGCAAAGGTGGTGGCTGCACAAGCTGAATGAGAGGGAACGTCAGGGGCTGGCAGGTGGGAGTTCTGCTCTGTGCACACTCCTAGGCTGCAGTTTGGGTTCTTTTCAGCTAAGGGATTCAAATGCAGGATTTACTACAATCAGAGCAGCTTCCACTCCAGCTCTGCATCATTGGGCAGACTCATGGAAATGAAGCTCAGTGCAGCCTTAGTAGGAATCATCTTAATTTATACAATGGCCTTATAAATCCTTTCTGCCATCCAGTAAGTGCTCTCTGAGAAACCTGTGCCAGTGTTTCACCACTCACTGTAAAAAAATCTTCTGCCTAGCCTCAATCTCTCTCTCTGGACCTCAGCAGAGCTCTCAGCAGCTGCAGCCCTTTTCTCTGACAAAACACAGCAAAGTGCAAGGGGAGCAATGAATGAGGCTTGGGCCCTTTCTCCTGCTGAGGAAGGCAGCTCTTCCTTTTTCTGTTCCTTAATATTTGGCATTTTACACTATTTTGGATCTAGAGGAATCTAGAGAAGTTCTGAAGGGTTAAACAGAAAAGTAAGCTCCTGGCTGCTGCAGAGAGGCATTTTTCATTCAGTTTCTATCACTGATGTGTAATCCTCCAGAGAAGTAGGGAGGAGAAGAAATATCTGTGCACTTTTAGGTCTCCCTCAAACACCAAGGCAAGAAAAAAAAAGTAACTGTTATTTATTTTAGAACCCAAGCATTTCTAAGCACAGCAGCCAACAGCTCTGCACCACCTAGGAAATGTGAGGAATGCTCACTCCAAGGGTGTGCAGAGAATGAAATGCTCACTACGTCCAGGTCAGATTTCTGTAATGATGAAGAAGACCCAAGTTTGCAGTCCCATTTACAGGAACAGGCACCATGTGTATGCAGAACTGCCCCCCCAGGCAGTCTGGCCTGTTAGCAGCCCAGGGTGCAGGGAGCTAGGTGCTTCTGCTGCTTTAGGTTAAGCAGAGACAGGAAATAATGAAGCATTTTGTGTCAAGAGAAATAAACTCCTGATGTCGCAGCAGGCAAAGCCCTGGCAGCCTGAGGCAATGGGATGTTAGAGAAGCACAGGGCTGTGGCCTGGGGGCTCTGCTGGTCCGTGCAGCCTTGTGAACAGACACAGCCTCTTTGCAACAGTGGTTCCACCCTGTGTCGAGTGGGTTTTGTGAGGGCAACTGATTTCTACAGCTAGACAAAACCCTGCAGTGTCCCCAGGACTTCAAAATGCACACATGGTGATTTCTCCCTGCTCCTCCACACTTCCATGATGCCTTACTCTGGCAGCAGGATGCCAGGCACCCTCCCCACTGCTGCTTTTAAGCACTACTCCCAGTGTGAAGAAGGAATTTGTCTCTCAGTTCTCCCAGAAGGAAAGAAGGGGTTCACACACATCACATTCTTCCACCAATATAGAGCTGAGAACACAGGGCTTGCTTTTTCTCCCCTTACAAGACATAAGGCTGTGGCTCTGACAAGAGGAACCAGGAAAAGAAACAAAAATGATTTTGGCACTGCCTGTTTAAAGCACAGATTTTGTGTGTGTGTGGCTTGGGGCTTTTGCCTTTGGTTTGCTGTCTTTTTCTCAGAAGGAAATTTTAACATTGGCAGAAAACCATCAGTGAAATGAGCTGGGGAAGAGAAGGCTCCAAGGAGACTTTAGAGTGGCCCTCCCATACCTGAAGGGGGCTACCAGAAACCTGGGAGGGGGCTTGTAGGGACAGGATGAAGGACAATGGCTTTGAGCTTGAGAAGGGCAGACTTAGACTGAAGATTAGGAAGAAATTCTTTCCAGCAAGGGTGGAAACACTGGCACAGGTTGCCCAGGGAGGTTGTAGATGTCTCCTCCCTGGAGGTGTTCAAGGCCAGGCTGGATGAAGCCTTGAGCAGCCTGTGCTAGTGGAAGGTGTCCCTGGCCAGGGCAGGGCCATTGGAACAAGATGATCTGTAAGGTCCCTCCCAACCCAAGCCACTCTATGAATGTATGAAGTGGTTTGGTGTTTCCATGGGGAGCTGTGTGGCCCTGAAATGGAGCTGTTTCCCACGTAGGGCTGCAGCTTTCACGGCAGGGTTCTAGTAAACAACAGCTCTGCTTTAACCACAATGCCAAAGAACTTTCTAAAATTGCAGTGTCCTATTCATGGCTTCCTCATAAGCTGGGGGCTGGAGTTTCAGCTGTTTGCTAGCTGTGCCTGAAGGGAAAGGCTTATTTTAAGCCTGAGCAAAGCGATTATACCTCGGCGAAGATGTCTGTGGATATATGACCTTTAAACTGCTATAAACAAATGTTCATCACTTCCAGAAAGAAAGAAAAGCAAAGCAACAAACCCAGTGAGTATCAGGCTGAGCCTGCTACTAACCCCAGCTGGCACTTGAGTCCTTCCCCTGGGTTTGGGGAAAAAAGCCAACTGAAAATTTCCTCTAAAGAGCCACTGCCTGGGGCCTCTGCTGAGGAGGAAAGCCAAGGGGCTAGCAGCATTCCTCACGCTGTGCAACTGCACTGCCTGAGAGATCTGGCAGGACAGGAAATCACCTGCAAGGATACTTTGGTGAAGGAACTCTAGGGCAACATGACTTCCCCTAAGCCCAGCCAATCTCTTCCCTCCTCAAAAAGCCCAGCTCAACAAAACCAAGCCAAGTGCCTTACTCCTCCTGTCCAGAGGAGCCAACGGAATAAAGACAGGACAGGTGCACTGCTTCTGCTTCTTACACATACAGTCTAAGCAGTGTTACACAACCACAGGACACCTCTCCTGGAGGCTCCAGCTCATCCATCATCCAAAACACACAGACAGTGTTTAAATTGAAGCCTTTAACTGAATTCAAAACATCTAAGTTCAGCACGAGCATGCAGTGTATGAGAGGTTCTCTTTGGTGAGCAGTGAGAAGAGCAGGAGTGCCAACAGTGTGCAAGCACAACCACCTCAGCACCAGCATCCTGAGGGCTCTGACCACCAGTCAGTACCCAGAGGCACCTGGGCAAGCCTAAGAGAGCCTGTAGAAACCTCCTGAGGTTTCATTTAGGCTGTCTCACTTCCAGACCTGCTACCTTTTTTTCCTTTAGGAAACCATTTCAATTCCTCAGCACAAGGAGGACTGCAAATGTCATCTGACCTTCCACTGAGCCACCCAGGAAGGGAAAGGGCCTCCCCAAAAGCAGCTCCTAACACATTAGCTGGGCCCTGCTGCAGATCCAGGCCAAGGCACTTACCAGCACAGACATCTCCACAACATCTGACAGCTGAAGGTACTCCAGGTCTACTTTGGGCCAGGACTGATGCAGCACGTCAGCATCCCACTGATAATGAGGACAAAGTTTATTCTGCATGTGGGCCAAGCCTGGAACACGAAACCAGTGAAACATTCAGTTGGGCTGCAACCAGAAGATCTGAGCTGTGCAGTGTGGTTGACAATCAGAACAGAACTGACTCATGGAAATCCTAAATGGTAACACTGCAACACCAGCTGGCCTCTGCTGGCAAGGGGCAGCAGGGAGGCCCAGCCTCTGCTGGTGAGCAATAGGGGGCACATTTCCAAAGAATAAAAACCTCCTTGGGCCCATAAAAAAACCCACTTCAGTGGATCTGTTTGTGTGCTTTTGGTCTCATGCAGCAGCAGCTGAGAAACTAGAAGAGCAGAAGATAGGAACTCAAGGAGGAGTTCCTTTTTGCCCTGGTGATTCATTATCACATTGGCTTTACAGTCACAGCTGCAAGATTCTTCCCTTTTTGGCTTCTGAACCTCCAGATGAGCTTACTGCTTCTCAAGGGGCTACAGGCCTTGTGGCAGAAGCACACTGAAGTGGATTCCTTACACTACCTAAACCTCACTTTCTGCTCCAGGTCAAGAGCCTCCCCCAGAAAAGCAGGAGCAGGGGCACTGTTTAACAGCCACGGAGGCTCTCAGTCCCTAATGAGCTCGCTGACGAAAGGAGCACATTCTAGAGCAGACACAGTGTGATTAAGCAATGTGTCAACCTGGGCTTCATTTTCTTGCTAGCAAATGAGCTGTGAGCTCATCCACACTCCAACAAGGAGCACAAAAGTCAACAGAACAAGTTTCAGAAGGCAGAGTTTGACAGGAAGCCAAAATGAAGGTTTCACGCTGCTGCCTGCTTAGCTTCCTGCCTGCTTTCCCATCTCCGGAGCTGCAGACCAAGGAAAACACAAGCATCTGGGTCCCAAACACACAAGGACCAGGAACTTCACTGCCATCACCCAGAGTGGCAAAGGTCCATTTGGCAGGACCCAGGCAGAAGCCCCCTCCAGCGTTCCCACCCTGTCTGGGCCTCTCCACAGAAGTGGTTTGAGGGTTGCCAACTGACCATGTGGAAACAAACCACCTTTCTCCTGGCATTTCTCAAGAGGGACTGTTACAGTCACACTGTCAGCTAAAATCTGCAGCATCAACTCACCCCTGCCCAGCTCCATTCTTTACAGAGGCTTCCTGGGCAAGGACTGAAGTCAGACAGAAAAATTCTTTCAGAAGAGCTGCTGCACCCCCAAGTCAAATGTTGCTGAGGGAATTACACTGCCACAAAGGCCAGTATTTACTTTTCATTTCAGTGCACCTTGGGAAGTGTTTAGCAGCAGCATTTCTCCAGTGAAGACTGAACGACTCACAATAGGCAGTTTCACATCCTCGTTTGGACAGAAAACACTGCAAACAAGCCAAAACCCCCCAGAAGCCTCAAGTGGTGTCTGCATATTCCTCAGATACGAGGCTGCAGGAAGGAAACAGATTTCCTCATCCTGTTAGTGCTCATAAACTGCCAAGACAGCAGCCGGATGAACTCTTCCCACACTGAGGGGCTACAGCCTCCTCTCGCGGGGATAAGCCACGACCCAGCACACCTCTGCACAATCAAGGCCCTTAGGCTGACACACGGAAGGCTGAAGCCTCTTCCTTCTCGGTGCAGGAGGAAGAACCTCCTAGCAAAGAAGATGCCAAAGTGCCAGGCTGTTTGGCTGCTGAAGGGTGAGCAGCTCTCCCTCCACAGCTCTCCCTCCACACAGACTGCAGTTATTTACTGCCAGTGCTGACCTTCGCTCCTCAGGCAGCTGGAGACCAACGCCTTCACTCCTACTGGTCACAGAAACTAAACCCCATGAGAGAGCCAAAGGCTGGTGTCCCTTCAGTCCATCTGATGATACCCAAGTGCTTTTACTTTAATTAGTCACAGTTAATGTGCAGCAAATGCACAAAGCAAACACACTGCACAAGCTGCACACAGGCTGGCCACAACGGTGCCTATTTAATTTGAAGCTGTGGTTTGCCTCCCGACAGCAGGTGGGGATCCACTGCTCTAGGTGCTATTGATAGAATTAATACTACACAGAGTCTCTTTTCCTGACTAGTTTAGGAGAGGAGGCAGATCTATCCCTACTTTGTATGCAAGCAGAAAGAAACTAAAAGCAGGAGCTGTGGGAACACCTCAAGTTTCAAGCTTGTGTGGGAGTGATGCCAGAAGGGGACAAGGCAGAGGCAGAACCTGGGGCTAGCACGTTAAAGACAGCTTTCCAAACTTTTGGCCTTCCTTCTTGGAACATCACCAAAAAGCTTTTTTCTGTAAGTACCTTTCCACAGCTCTGATGCAATGTGTGGAGCCATAGGTGAAACCATAATGCAGAGTGAAGCCAAACCATCTTCAAATTCCCTGCTGTGGGAAATAAGAGGCTGAGGAGCTTGCTGAGGAAAAAAAGACAAAAGGGAAAGAAAATAAACTCTTAATATTCTGAGGTGGAAGGGAAGCAGTTTAATTAAGAAAATGCAGTAAGAAACCTCCAATCAGTATCTATTCTTAGGACACTGTCAACACAATAAACTGGGAACTGAAGAAAAGTTCTGGAGCATTACAGTGCCACTTGGCAGCCCTGAAACAGAATCAGAGAGCCCTGGAGTGGCTCAGCTTGGAAGGGAGCTCAGAGCTCATCTCCTCCAACCTCCCCACCATGCCTAGAGACACCGCTCAGCTAGACTCAGCTGCCCAAGGCCTCATCCAGCCTGGCCTGCAACAGCCCCAGGCAGGAGACATCCACAACCTCTCTGGGCAGCCTATTCCAGAGTCTCACCACCCTTGGACTGAGGAACTTCTTCCTAAGATATAATGAGGTCAGTGCAAACAGTAGGTGAGTTTTCATTCACCTCTCCCTTGCCAACAGGAGGGAAGGAGCAAGTGTCAGCAAGTGACAGGGAAACTTGCTCTTGATGTGCTTGCTGGAGCAGTGGCAGTGCCCAACCTCTGGCTGCCTCGGGGACACTGACTTTTCTTTTGCTTTACTTTCATCATTGCCTCATCATCCCCCACCTGCCCCACACGCAGGTGAACCACTGACACGGAGATGAAGAACTGTATGTGGCCTCCCCAGCTGCACACAGGTGCCAGGCTATCTCAGCACAGCTCTGGTGCATGCCTTCACCTGTTGTGAATTCCCCCGACTTTGCCAATCCATGAAGTATGAAATGGCATTTCAATAAAGAAATCAAAATTCCAAATGTTTCTTTGCTATCTGCTTAAATCAGGTTACCACCAGAGGCCTAAGAGCAGCACTAAAACCAATGATAACATACAGTACAAACCACTTCTTTTACAGCTGTCTTTCAAAGGGGACTTTGCAAACTGCACTGCTGGCAGAGCCCAGGAATGAGAGCTGCTCTGAGGAGTGAGAGTTTGTTTCTCCTTGCAGGGAAGAACCCAAATCCCAACGTTTTGTAGTTCTGGAGTGCACCACTCCCCCTGGCTACCTGTGCAGTTTGGTTTAAACCACAGGAGAGCAGAGCTGACCAAAAGGTACCCTCTGGAAAGGACAGGATGCAGACGAAGCCATCAGAACCCGGTGGCTCTGCCAGCATCCATCTCTCCCATTTTTCAGGGTGATGGAGACACCAGAAAGTGCCGCTCTGAACTGAGCCTTCAACCACTGCCTGACTTAGAAGCGCGGTGTTTACGACCCATGGGAAGTTGGGCTACAGCTGAAACGGCTCCTGATGTGCTACAGGGTCACAGGAACGGGGTCTGAGAGAAGGAAGGAGACTTCATTGCTGCTGGGCACTCACCTGCAGCACGTTAGTGAGGCTCATCAGGCGGGAAATGGCAGCGTTGAACAAGTGATCCTTGGTGAAGTACTCTGTCACCTGGAGTGGGAAAAGAAGGGCTCGCTTCAAACTCTGCCATGCAGCACTGGGCACCTTCGGATCTCTCACAGGGAAATGCCTTTGCCATGCACACACATCACATAGGCACACACGGAGAGAGGGGAAATCCAGCTGCCCGGCTGCCACTTCGGCCCAGGCTTTCAAAAGCTCCTATCAGTGCCAGTGAGAACTGCTTATTAGTAACTACCCTCTGTTTCCTTCAATAAAGTATCCTCCCTTTGCCCCTGAAAGAGGCCTCCACACTTGTGAATCAAGTTGTGCTGGGGAACTCTTGCCCACACACTGCAGGATCATCATTTTACAGGCTGTTAAAAGAGCTGCAAGTTCCCTCAGCACAGGCCCTGAATCAGCACAAGTTTGGACCTGTGAAAAAACAGTGCCAGTTTATGTATGTCTCCTTCTCAGCCTCGGAGGACTGAATTGTCACCAACCCCACTGTGACACAAGACACAGGAGGAGATGCACAATCATTCCAGTACTTCTGTGGGGGTTGGGATACATTAACAAATTTTCACCAACTTATTTTCTCTCTACAGGGAACAGCAAGCACGACTGTGAGGTGTGAAGCAAACATCCAAAGCTTCTCTTAGGGTTAAGCTGCATGTAACTCACCTCTAGCTTTGCTGCTGGAAGCAGAGTTACTGCAAACCCAGAGTGGTAACATTTTAATGCTGTAGCATTTCCTCCTTGGGCAACTCTGCCAATCGAAACGTGACTACTTGGCAAAAAGAGTCCTGTCCCACACAAGCTGTGGGGAAAGAAAATCACTTATACAGAGAGTAAGTCACTTTAAAATGATGAGTTGCTCATCAGGAGGAAAAGCTTTTGGTTGTGTAAGTCAGGCATGTGGGTTTAGCAGCAGCAACTAAATCATTTAGAGGCAAAGTGTTCCTTTTTACCTCAGAAATCACCAGATTCTTCTGCTCCCAGATCTTTCTGGCTTCACTCTTCTGTCTCTCGTTCAGCAGCTCGGGCTTGGGCACGGTTCCTGAAGTCCTTGCCTCAATCAGTTTGGTTACAAGTGCCCAGATGCGTGCCTGCCACCTCTGAACACCTGGCATAGCATCAGCTGAGAGCAATGACAGATTACAGGAACAAAACTCAGTTACAGTGAATGAAGAACAGAATGGATTTTGGACCCAGGATGCTGGCATTAATTTCTTTCATTTCCAAGATGGAAAGATACAGCAAAAGAGCTGGATTTCAAGGGGCTGGGTTTTTCAAGAGATCTGTGCTGTTGTGATGAGATGGTGCCAGAAGGCCAGCTGAGGGAAGTCAGAGGGCCCACTCCTCCAGTACAAGAGTGCACTGATACATAGATGGCCACAGAGGCATGCAAAGGGTGACAGGCACCAGCTGAAAAAATGCTCAGTGCAGGCTGAACTCAGTATGCAGAGGCTAAGAGTGAAGTCCCCTTTCCAGCCAGGCAAGGGGTGATCACCAAAGCCTTCTGCAACAAGGAGGAGAGACTTAAACGTGTAAGACTACTCTAAAATGGTCCAGCCAGAGTAGGTACAAGAAATGAAGCCCTGTGGGGGTGACAAATTGCACGATGGCAGTAAACAAGTGCAGGGGAGGGCAAACCTGCATTTAGTCTAGAAATCAGCTCACACAAGCATCGTGTGTGTGCAAACAGCAGCTTCTGATTATCTGCTGGTGAGATTCTGCCGAGCGGCACTTCACAGTCCTGCTTGTAAGAGCCTCTGCATGCAGCTGCACATAGGTGACAGTAAACACACTGCAGTTTGATCTGCAACCTGACAGGATTCAAAAAGCACCTTGGAATAAGCCTAAACCAATCTTTTTCAGCCACCATAGCTAACAAAGGAGTTTGCACTTTGAAGTGCCTTCCATGCACGCTTTTAGCTCCTAGGAGGTGAGCTGCTTGTGACAAGCCTGCCAGTTTGCCTCTCAGTGACAGCTTTGCTTTATGAAAGAAACAATCCAACTTACTCAACAATGAGCACCTTTTTTTGGTTCAATTGTGCCAAACCTTGGTCACCAACAAATGTATTCATCTCATGTTTTAAAGCACTAGGAAGCAATCCAACAACAGAAAAAAATCTGCTTACTTTTAGTATCCCACAGAATATCTTGCTCTGGAGGAGCAGCAAACAGCACGTAGAGACGCAGGGTGTCGATACCACACTCCTTCACAAATTCCTGAGGATCTATTCCATTGTGCTTAGATTTGCTCATTTTTTCCCAAGTCACTTGGAGCTTCTCACCAGTTTTCAGGTGAAGTGGCTCAGCTCCTAAATACCAAGATGTAACACAAAAGGTGAAGACCAAGTTTGCTCGTTTGTAACTGCAATTCATTTTGTTCCCTAAGCATCATAAATAACAATCTCCACTGGTTCGCTTCCGGGCAGCTTAAAGAGGAACATCACCCACTGGAAGCACCCTCTTCCCTCCCTAGCTTTTCTTACCCTTAGTGTTTGAACACAGGTCATATCCCCAATGCTTTCACTACATCCTATCAGCAAGCCCCATTCTGCAGCAGGTACTCACCCTGGGTGCCACCCTGACAAGCCCAAAGATTGGAGCATTGTTCCAACCACGGCACTGAAAACCTCCCAGAGAGGTGTACTGATGTGACACAATTGCGACCTGCACTTGACCTCTACAAACACCAGAGCTACAGGGCACACCTGCAGTTACCCTGACTGTTGCATCAGCGTGGAGCTGGAAAGGGGCATTCACACTGACAAAGGTGCAAGGCAGCAAAACCACTGCTGCAGAAAAGCCCTAGATTTTCTGGAAGGAAACAAGAGAGCAAACACAGGTAAGCACAAGAGGGGTTTGTTGTTTGCTTGCTTTGTAACTGACTCACGGAGTTTGCATGCCAGGAAGGGCAGTGAAAACAAGGTTTTGTGAGAGGAGTGCTTAAGGGAAGCAAACACAACCAAAGCACTCTTGGTGCTGCAGGTTCCCAGCCCGGGACATGCTGTCTCGGCTTATGCAGTGAGGGCACTGCAAAAAATCTGGAGAAAGAGCACTTTTCCTGCTACCTACTACATACACCAACACCCATGTTAGCTTGGCCACAGTTGTGGTGTAGGTTGGCTGTTTGCTGGGACTACAGTCAGCAAGCTGCTGAGCACTGTCTTAACAAAACTGCCTTCTGACCTTTTGGCCTCTGCTGCAGCTAAAATAATACCAGGGCATGGGTTCTGTGTTTGGATGCTACTAAAAGCTGCTGGGTTAGTAGGGTCTCTGTGAGCTCAGCAGTGCGTAAGAATCCAAACCTCAGAGGAGTTGCTCTCCAGTTTAAATACTCAAGGATTTATTTTTGCTCCCAAATTTCCCCAGTACTCAGACTTGACCCCCAAAGCAGTCCCTGATTTTCTGGATGCGCCATGCAGGCTCACTTACCAGTGAGATCAACCTCTTCTCTCTTCACACACTGGCCTGTTGTTGGTACTCTGAACGTCTGGTTCTTGATAAGACCTTGAACCAAGAGCTTGTGGAAAGGCTCCCTATGGATGGAAGGAAAAAACGAATTTGTCTGTTGAAGAGAGCTGTCAAAAGCAGAGTTCTGATAAGCCAATCAGGCACAATTATATACTGCAACAAGAATCCCAAACTGACTGCACTGAAACGTTTGTCACTCCAGCAGGAGCACTCTGTGTGGCTGGTCAGGACAAAGCTTTATTTGCTTTCTGCACACACTCTTGCACCCTAACTCAGTGCTGAGTCACCTTTCACACTGGCACGTGGACAGTACACCAAAGTTTCTTGGCCATCAGTGCAATGGCACTAACTCCAAGCTAAGTGCCCACGTGTGAAAACGTTTAAGTACCTGGCATCACTGCCTTACCAATACCTAGCAGTAGCTCCTCTGTGAGCAGCAGCTTGGCACTCTGAACAGCTCCTCACTCTTTCTACAGAGGCAGAAGATGGTTTCTCCAGCAGAAGCACTCAGCCCTTTGCAGAGCTGGCTAACAAGAGCCAGCTGTAAGCAAAGAGGTGCACCAGAAAAAGGTCAATGCTGCAAAGTTTGCACAGCAGTGGATCCATTTTTTAACTTGGACATTGAAACGATTTTTGTATCAAAATTTACACCAGAGAGAGTAAACTCTCATCAAAGCTAAAAAGAGCCTTAGAAGCATCAAAGCTAAGGGCAGGAGTGCACTGAGCAGGGGCTAGGGAGAAGATAGAGCCAGCCCGAGGAGGTGCACATAGTCTAGGGAGCCTTCTGGGCTGCCTGAAAACGCCTGTTGTTTAGAAACAAAGGAGCTGAAGAAGGAGAGAACTGAAGTCACATTTAGGCAGTACAAACAAGGAAAAGCACTGCACAAACAGGAGGCAGTATTAGCTACAACCCCAAAGAACTCTCTCAAATCACCCAAGTGAACTAGAAGACAAAAACCAGGAACAAAAACCTTTTAATCCTCTGTCCAACACAGCACCCAGCCCTAGCCAGTCAACTAGACCATGGCACTAAGTGCCTCATCCAATCTTCTCTTGAACACCTCCAGGGATGCTTCAGGAGCTAAGTGTTCAGAAGCACTTTCTACAAACTGCAGACTCTATATGAAGGAAAAGCCAAAATGATTTTCCCCTTCTCATTCCGTGCTTCAGTCTGGTTAAGATCTCTGCTATTAAAAGAGCTACACTTGCTGCTACCTAAAGCAAAGTTAAGGAGGTCTCCAGAAGAGCTGAAGCAGACAGGACTCTGAACTGGAAGTGATTTTTCAAGGCACACTCCTTTCTAATGACAAAGAGCTAGTTCAGATCATCTGCCAAGTTCTGAGGAGCTGAAAGCAGGAAGAAGCATTTCCTGGTTCTGCTTATGCTGACAGAGGCCCCAAACCCGCAGTACAAAACACATCACCAAGTACGAGGAAAAGCCCCAGGGGGCCCTGGTGGAGAGCTCTGGAGAAGGGAGAAGTGTCCAAAAAGAGCAACAAGGCGAGCCCGGCACTGCGGCGCTGCTGGAGCGCCAGGCATGCCGAGCATGCTGCAGGCTCCATCTCATGGTCAGCATCGGCAGCTACACTGCAGCTCACAGCGACAAACCCTCACAGCTACAGCCACCTGGAACGGGGCACTCCTCCACCTGTCCTGACCTTTGTGCCCATGCTGGAGGACAGACGTTGTGGCTTTAGCTGTGTGCAGCTTCTGATCATAGAAAGGTTTGGGCTGGAAGGGATCTACGTCCGGCCCCACGGAAGTGGCAGGCACAATGATGCTGCACAGCAGCTGGGACTCGACCTGTGAAGGCTGCCTGACACCTCCAGCTAGGCTCAGCTGTGCTGGCCATGCAGTGTGTCATCCGTGTAAAGGTTCTCCTCCAGGATACACCACTCTCTCTGGAGAGGACCACACAACGGATGGAGGGGGACAAGCATGACTGGCAGGTCAGGAACTGCTCCCCAGCACTCTCGCTCCGCTCTGTGCAAGGCGAGCAGCAGGACTTCTGTGGCTTGGCTGGAAGGACTCTGGAACCTGCAAGGGCAATAAATGATGCACTCAAAGGAAGGGAGAGCCATGCAAGGGAGCTCCCTGCAGGCATTTCATCCTGCACCTTCAGCAAGGTGAGAGCACCCCATGCTGTGTCCTGGAGTGAAGGTCTTGGTCCAGTCGTGGCCAGCTGAGTTCAGGTACTGGTGAAGCAACACCAGATGAGAAGAGACTAAGGATGCAGAAGCTGATCATTTTGGACAGTGAACATTCAAGAGGTTACAGTCACTAGCTGAGTGCCTTTACTTCAAATCAACAGCAGTGTCCAGAGAGCAGAATCATAGAATCAAGCAGACTGGAAGAGAGCTCCAAGCTCACCCAGCCCAGCCTCCCACCCAGCCCTATCAATCAACCAGACCATGGCACTAGGTGCCCCAGCCAGGCTTTGCTTCAACACCTCCATGGACAGCAACTCCACCACCTCCCTGGGCAGCCCATTCCAGTAGCAAATCACTCTCTGGCAAGAACATCCTCCTAATACCAAGTCTAGACCTCTTCTGGCACCAACTTGAGAGCAGCTCTCACACCTTCCTTCACAGGACAGTCTGGCACACGCAGAGCTTCCTTACTCTATAATGCAGCCATGTGAAACAGCCTTCTTACCCAGCACCTCTGATGCCACAGCAGACCTGCTCCCTCCTGGCAACAAGAACCTTCTATTGCTTTGGAATCCTCAGGGAAAATGTGCTGGACTGCATTTCCAATTATCTGTCAAGCCAGAAGTGATTACTGGAGGCTGAGAACAGCCAGGTCCTGATCACTGGTGCTTGCTGTAACAGTGCAAGCAGGTGTCAGCCAGGGCAGCAGCTGGAGCACCTGAGGAGGCTGCTGGGCTCTCTGCCAGCAGTGGGTGCAGCTGGAGGGCTGGCTGCGGAGCTAATTCTAGAGTGGATGCACTTCACAGCCCAGATTGCTCAAGCAATGTGACATCGATTTGGCCTTCGTCTATCAGCACAGGTACCAGTGCCCAGAGGGTGCCCTTTATTCTGCCTTGGCATCACTCAGAAAAGGAGCAACACTGCCCACCACCTCTAGTGCACTGCATGGAAAAGAAGATCTCAACTGCACTGACACCCTGCAGAAGCCTCCAAAAGGTGCATTTTGTACTGGCAGCAGGCATGAGGTCTGTAAATGCCTGTGGCCACCAACTCATGAGCCAAGCCTGACAAGCAGGAGGGTGACAAATTCAGGCTCAGTGTAATGCTGACCATTGCAGCAAGGTCCACTACCACTCCTGCTGGTTGGGTGAATGATGAAGTCCTTTTAGAGAGCTCTGCGAGGCTTACCTGTGTTTGGTCATCTCCAGGCTGTGGCAGAAGTGGCTGAAGAACCTGGCATAGAACAGGTGCATCACGGCATGCTCCTTGCCCCCAATGTACAGATCCACAGGCATCCAGTAGTCTGCCAGCTCCCTGCTGAAGGGCCTGAAAAACACAACCCCGGAGCAAATGCAGCCTGGAGAAGAGCAACTCTGCTGCAGCAGCTCATCAAAGCCGATGGGATGCCCCTGCTTCCCCAGGCCAAGGCCTCTTCTGCTATCAGCTCTTGTTCTCTAGGCAGCGAAAGGCTTGTTAGAGACAGGAGCTTCATTAGCCACACGAAGGTCCCTCGGTACTGCAGGCCAGCCCTAGGATTTCACGCAGGCCACCTGGGCGAGCGACAGCTGCTTGTGCTCCCCAGGGATTTTTTAGGAAGGCCCTGTGGACAGCATTCACATTTCTGAGTATTGCCAAGTTTTACATACAGACAGATTAGAGTGAGGCACAAAACCAGCCCCACTCAAAACCAGATGACTTTTTTTCCATGGGAGGTTTGCAGTGAGGCTGCTCAAGGCTGCAAAACAGTGCCGAGTCAGATGGCTCTGGCACTGCAGCTGAAGGATGCTCCATGCACTGCAGGACATCTGTCATTTACAGCACATTTCCTGTGGCCTCCTAGCATTGCTGACTGCTTCATTAAATGTTGTTATGCCTCCTGCAGTGGGCTTCTGACTGCAAACATCTCTTGCACAGATGTTCTTCCTGAATGTGTGCTTTATGGCCCCACCTGTATCATACTGTGATACCTCAAGGACTTTGCCTGCATTGTCAGCCTGAGCACTCCATCTGTACTTTCTGTAAGAGCTGCCCTTGGCTCCCCACAGATGAGCCCAAAAGCAAACTGTGGGCCTGGGATTCACATCTTCAGTGCAACAAATCAAAATTAACTTGTTTACAGGGCTCCAAAATCAGAGTAATTCTTCCAAATTCCATATGGCTTATCAAAGCAAAGGGTTTATGTATCCACAGCTTAGCTAAACACCCAAACAACCACAATGCAGGTAACGAGCTAGTGCAGAAGGCCACAGAAATGTCCCTAACACTGAGCTGCTGTTCTTGGCAGGTGGATGCTACACCATGCCTGGCAGTGGAACAGAACTGTCTGTCCACACCTGGAGCTCAGTGTGTTGCCTGCCAGGGAGGGTGTGCTCCAGCTGGGGCAGGCTGCAATTCTTGATGGCATCCTCCACGAAGGACCATCTGCAGCTGCTCCTCAGCTGAATGCTTCCTTTGTGCCATGCCCCGTAACGCCCTTCCATGCCAACTCCTGTTCCTTTCCCTGTAGCTCCTATGCCCACACAGCTACACATCCTGCTCTTGCAGATGTCTGGCACAGAATTAACCCAACACTGTATTTTCAGAGGAGTCCCCAGTCCACTCTTCACTGTGCTCAGGCCAAAGGGCAAGGACAAAGTAAGAGCAGCACTCTTACTAGCAGAGCCAGAGAGGCCAGCCTCTTCCTTCCCTTCTGCCCTCTGTGAGGCAGACTTGTCCCTGATCACGGAATCACAGACTGGTGGGGGCTGGAAGGGACCTCAGGACATCGTCTAGTCCAATGTCCTGCTACAGCTGCTTCTCCTAGAGCAGGCTGCCCAGCTCACAGCTCTCACCTGTCCATGTTGTGAGGGTCTGTGTACCTCAGATAGTACCAAGCAGAATCAACAAAGGTGTCCATGGTATCCACTTCTCGCCGTGCTGCTGCCTTACACCTGAGTGAGAAAGAGAAAAGCTCCTCTTAGGTAAGTGATAAGCCTGGAAAAAACAGCCCTGAGCAGAGTGCTCAGGAAGACCTCTAGACTGAAAACCTAAAGGGTGACATGTCCAGCAGTGACAGAGCTGATTCACCTTCCCTCTCCCTCTCAACCAAGCAAAATGCAAAGCTAAAGAAGCCTGAAGAGCTGCAACACCCAGACACAGTGGAAGACAGCTCCACACCAGACTGCCCTCTGAATCCTGCAAGGACTTTAGAACTGCCATTGCAAAAGAAACAAAGCACAGAGCAGGGCCCTCTGCCGTGGAGCTGATGGCTCTGAATACAGCACACAAAGCATGCTGGAAGTGCTCGGCAGGGGCTAGGTGCCTCTCACTGATGCTCAAAAGGTCTTCAAAGATCCCATTTCTCATCTCTAAAAAGCTGCACTGGATTTTAGCTCTCACTGGGATGCAGCAAATCTCTTCTAGAGCTTGCAGCACGACTTTCATTTGTGACTACAGCAAATCAATTTTTGCTTCAAGTTCCACTGGCAGCCCTGAGCAACAGGCTGAGCAATTTCTCTCATAAGTTAGGTGAGAAACACTGCTAACAAAGATGGGGCAGGGACAAAACCACTCTGCCCTCCCTTGTTTATCTCAGACTTACAATCAGTGCGCTTTGCTTCAGCTTATTTATGAAGAAAGAGCAGTGGTGACTGTGTTGCAAAAACGTTTTACAGGGTACATAAGAAAAGAACTCCCTAAGCTGGGCCAGAGCAAGCTTCACTCTGGAGTAGTAGCCTGTCTCAGAGGGCTCAGCTGGCAGCACTGGGAGGTGTAGCTTCAGGTACAAAGGGATCTCTCCCAGTCTGCAGCAAATGCAGCCCTGACTTACCTGGGGCAGGAACAGTTCACCCATTCTGGAGCAGTTTCTAAAGGTGAGGCTCCTTTGCCTGTGAAGGTGGTGACCTTGGGCAGCACCACAGGCAAGTCTTCGTAAGGCACAGGGACAGTGCCGCAGGCCTGGCAGTGAATGACAGGAATAGGAGCCCCCCAGTAGCGCTGGCGAGAGATTAGCCAGTCTCTTAACTTGTCACTTGTTAGCTCTCCACCCAGGCTGCTGTGCCTGGCCTGCTGGGTAACAGCCTCGAAAGCCTCCTGCCGAGTCATGCCTGTGAGCTGACCAAAGAAGGGAGAATTTGTTCCTGCTGCCACTGACAGCACAAGGACAAAAAAAGTCACAGATGCCATTTCTGAGAACTAAAGTTTATGAGCCTCAATATCACTTTACCTCCTGCTTCCTTCTACTCAAGAGACTATCCACACTAAACCCCTTTTCCTCAAAGGTCTGAACAAAAGGAGGCTGAGAAAGAGCCCTTGCAGACCCCTTTACTGGCAGGAGTTTGTGCCTACTGCTGATACTTTATCAGCTGCTATAGGCTGAGTAACATCAACAGAAGGCACAGGCTGAGGAAATGCTAATGCTGAAGCAGCTCTCCTCCTCCTCTGCTCACCACAGATTTTTCTCCTCTTGCTTTCACATAGATCTTAATCATTTAAGCCTTAGCCCCCTCAACTAGACTTGGCTGCTCAGGGCCTCATCCAGCCTGGCCTTCCACGCCTTCACAGAGGGCAGTCACAGCCACCCTGGGCAACCTGTTCCAGGGTCTCACCATTCTTACACTGAAGAGCTTCTTCCTCAGCTCCAGTCTAACCCTGCTCTGCCTCAGCTTCAAACCATTCCCCTTGGCCTGTCTCAGACACCCTGATGAAAAGTTCCTCTGCAGCCTCCCTGCAGGATCCCTTCAGGCACTGGCAGGCAGCTCTAAGGTCCCCTTGGAGCCTTCTCTTCTCCAGGCTGCACATCTCCAGCTTCCCCAGCCTCTCCTCATAGCAGAGCTACTTCAGCCCTTGGATCATCTTTGTGGCACTCCTCTCCTCTGCACCCCTCCCACAGCTCTGTGTCCTTCTTAAGAACATCGTTTAAAGCCGAGATTCGTCACTCCAGGTAGATTTGTTGCCATGAAGGCTCAGGCCACATTTCAGAGTCCATGGGAAAAAGACTGGTATGTTAATATTTGGCTGACAAACCTATTGAGATGATGAAATGAGATCCAACTTTTATCAGGGGTTGAATTACTCAGTTTCCATTACAAACCTCAGAGCAATACTGTACCCTCCTCTGCTGTGCAGCAGGCAAAGCCCATCTGGGGGCTATGGAGGAGCCCACACAGCCAGACACAAATTATTCCTAGAAATGCAGTGCCATAAGCCTGGCTTCAGCCTTAAAAACTAAAACCTCCAAGAAACTGCCTACAGTCGTGCAGAGCATTTGGCACTCCTGAGAAAGCAGATGTAGCCTGCACTGTAAGCTGGGAAGGACTTTGTTCCTGGGTACCCACCTCTGCAGAGTTCGTTACTTTCTGCAAGCCATCTGGCAGCGTCTCAATGACTTCAGTGAAAGCTATGCCCAGGCTCCTGGCGACGGCAGCATCTTCTGCACTAGTGCTGGGGATCGCTGCAGGGCACAACGAGTCAGTCAGCTCCAGGACCACCACACACAGCAACCAGCAGGCTAAACGTTTCACTTCTGTGACACTCACTGCACAGTCAGAGAGTTTAAAAGGCTAAGAACCATTCAAATGTTTTCACCTTTCTTAAGCAGGGAAATCCAATCAGCAGTAGTTACAACTTCACTTTCTTAAGTTCCCTGCAATCCAAATGTTCATCCATGTCCTACCTCAGGAAAAGGCTGAAAATTCGAGGGCCCTGACAGAGCCTAAAAATCAAGCTACAAACTTGAGAGAAGTGGTAAAATATCCAGTACAGTTCTGTGATCTGAATACAGGACTTTGAAACGCTGCCACTTCCCCTTCTGTTTGCTAATGGCACAAACAAAGCCCAAGCCAGCAGCCCTCACTTTCCAATCTCCTCCTGTCCCCCAGGTTATTTAAACCTAGGGCTACACAGCAGCCCCCAGCACTACCAAGCCTTTCACTTCTTGGGGCAGACATGACTTATCAACTCAGGAAAATGACCCAAAGAACAGCAATTCTCTGCTCCAAGCACAGCTCCCAGGAGCACCTCCCACTGCTGTTCCAGGCACCCAGGACCCTGACGCTGTCTCTCCCTCACAGGCAGTTGTTCTGGCTGGCCACACACCTCAGCTCTGCTCTGCCCAGCTGCCTCTCGGGGTGAGCAAAGACATTTCTGAAGCTTCTTCTCCCCTGTACTCTGCGATACCACCACCAGAGGTACTCTTGCCACACAGGGCTATGGTTTTCTGCACCGTTTTTCCTCTCAATGATGGTTTATTCAGTATTTTGATCAATCTTGCACAACTGCTGTCATCTTTGAAAGGCAAAGACACTGATCCCAACAAGCCACTGCCAGCATTAAGATCAGGAAAACTACAGACAACACCTCTCAAAATATTACTGAGCAGATCAGAATTACTCACATGCAAACTACTCCATTCAAAACTGGTTTAACACTGCCTTTGTGCAGGCAGTGAAGTGCCTGCTCTCCATGAACTCTCTCAGTAGCAGGAAGCAAAACTAAAGCAAACCAAGTAGAACTGCCCTGTGACAAAGCAGTCCTTAGCCAGCAGGATGCAGCGTGGCTGTTCTAGCTCTCCATGGCTGTTCTAGCTCTCCAGCAGGTGGGTGCCTTCACCATGCCCTGCTCCAGAACAAAGCAGGTATCTCCCTCTGGCACAGCCCTGCAGCCTGCAACAGGTGGCTTCACAATATGCTCTACGGAGGGAAAAAACTCCAGCCCCACTTTTTGGTCTCCCTCCCTTTGAAAAGATGATTCTGCTAACGCACAGCTCTCCAGAGCTGGCGTCACTAAGAGCTCCCAGCGGCTCGCAAGGGCCGGGCGGTCCAGCAGGCAGAAGGCCGAGGGATGCGCCAGTGAGCAAGCTGGAGGCGTTTCATGAACAGCGAAACAGACCTCGACGATTTGGCTTCTCTGACACGAGGAAAGCTTCTGGTGCTCAGAATGAGATTCGCTGCTCAAGTGTAAGATGTAGACAGTTTCTGAAGAAGGTGGATTGTCTCCCTGTGAGGGGTATCTCAGACACTCCTGCACACAAGCTGCTTCCATCCAGCCCAGTTACACAGGAAGTGTCAATGCTGGCAGTGGTGTAGAAAAAAGTAGCAGCTCCAGGGCAGGACAGGGAGGCAACAAAAAGGAGGTAAGGGGTAAGGAAGGTATGGGGAGGGGAAAGAAGAGAGAACTAACTCACATTAGGACTTCTGAATCTATTTTACATTCATTGTACGCTCACTGTCTGAACCACAGAGATGTGCCTCAGTTATGTGAACGCAAGACACAAAAAAGCTGAAGGGCTGTACTGCTGGCAAAACATTCCCATCAAACCATGGCACAGGGACGGGGAGAGAGTGCCAAGCAGACAGGCCTGGAGGTAAGCAAGCCTCCTAAGATCTGCAGATCCTCAAATGTAGCTCATTAAATGCACTCATTTTATTTTACTGCCATTGAATTTGTTCATTCTGTGAATCTCTTCCCACACACAGGTTCCATATCACTACTTTCCCATCCTTATTGTCTAGGAAGAACAGGAATGAAGAACAGAGCCAAAGCCCAGAAGAGGTCCTCTGTGTTCAAAGATTGGCTGCAACAGCATGTCCTACTCCACTTATCCATTCAATGTCACCTACCTATTTTAGTATCAAGGTAATTCTCAAAAGTGGTGTTTGTTGAGATGACTACAGGAATCTCCTGCTCTGTAAGCAAATTCACAGCTGTCACAGACGTGAGTGAGTCTGAAAAGAAAGGCAATGACCCCGGCAAGTTAAGTATGACAGAGGATATGCTAAGGGTAGTGACTATTGCAGCTCAGTTTATCTCAAACAGGCAGGAAATGGACATTCCAGGTTCGTTTATCAAAAGAATGATCTAGAAATGCATTCTGGCTTTTCCTAGGAGCACAGACAGATCCAAATGTTCAGGAAGTCAGACTGAAGCATTTTCCTGATTCTAAACCACAGCAAACACCTGCATAAAACCAGAGCAAGGTTTGGAGTGTAATAAAAAAAGCAGAGTCCTTGACCAAAACGCAGCAAAGCTTTATGAAGGGGCTGTAATAAACCTCAATTATACACCAGCATGAATGACCATAGAGCTCAGACCCCCAAAACCCAGTGATTCAGGTGAAACTGAGAGGAGCACAGAGCTCTACACTTCTGCTTTGCCTCCTTCCAGAAGAACTGCAAAGCATGAGAAACGTCAGCCAGTGCAAAAACCCCACCCAAAGGGGCTCTTGATTTCCAAGCAGGGTATTTAGCCTCACATCAGAGATAAGGCACCCAGTGGCCACAGGGCAGGCAGAGAGAAGAGAGAACCGAGGGGGAGGGCTGCGATGAACTGAACCAGGGTGTGTAGCTTGGGTGGCTGGGCAAGGAGAAAATCAGTTTGGATACTCCAAGTTCTGAGGAGTCAAAGCCCAAATCTCCATTTGGGGCTGCTAACTTTTCCAGTGCTTTTAAGGTAATGACAACTCAAATAAAGAGCACGCAGGCTGCCAAGATCTTGCTCCTGCCTACCCTCACAGCTAAGCTTAGCCTTGTCTCACAATGCACAAAACCTGTATTTGGAGAATAAGGCTCTGCCTCGCCGCTCTTCCTGACACAAAGGCTCTCTCTACCTGTTTATCTATGATGACTATTTGCTTTTCACCTTCCAGCTCAGATGTCCATCTTGTAGAGACAGCTCCTCATGCTCACTGCACAGTTTTCCTCCCCCATTTAAAACAGTATGGAAGGAATCGTTTGGCTCCTTCAGAGCAAAGGGCCCAGAAGCCTGGTGAGCAGGACACTGCTCTGGAAAATAACTTCTCTCTGCCATCCAGCAGTTAATGCTGGCTTTATACTGGAACCCAAAACAATACCTGCAGCTGGTGAAGGCACTCCTACTTGTGCTCCTTGGCTGACATCATTATGATCAGAGCCATAAAGGGAGGACAGGACACTGACCAAGAGAAAGAACACCTGCAGAGTGTGCTAGCAGGATCCTGAACACCAACAACGTCCAACCTTCACCTCTCCAAACTAGGAGGCTTGATTCTAAATGAACAATAACTCCTCTCCTGCTCAGCTTGACACACATTCTCTGAAGACCATTCCCTAAAATTGCTCTTTTTCCCCAGCACAATGCAATATGAGAACAGTATTACCTTTCCCAGGGATGAAATCTCTCTGCAAGACTTCCTTGAGACTGCTGCTGCCATGCAGCAGTCTGTGAGTCTCTGTGATACATACATGGGAAGCTCCGTAAATGGCTTCAGGTGTATAGGTGTAAGCTGCAAGCTTCTCTCCTACTACTTTACCATTAACCTGCAAAAGAGCAGAGAAATTGCCTTTGGGAGTGCAGTGAGTTTAGATTTCACTTCCTTGCTGTGCAACAAACCCACCTCACCCACCCTGCAGAAACACCCAGCTCTGGGTACCAGGTGCATGCCCACTATAGGGAGTCTACACAATCAAACCTTGACAAAATTTACTTTTAAGACCTTGAAGAAGCTGCTTTGCAGCCTTGCCTCAGTCCATCCACAGCTATCTCTACAGAGCCAGCTCTAAACCGACCTGGAATAGTGCACTCCATCTATATACACACTGCACTGAGCTAGATCCCACCCCTCGTGGACTAACCTGGAACCCTCCTGTGCACTTCTGGAATGCATGCCTAGTTTCCAAGCACCAGCAATGAGAAAGTCTTCAGCTCCCTTCAGATTCCAGAACTGGTTTCTCAGCTACCAAGCCTCCCCCCACACCCAACTGATAAAGCCAGTGCTGCTGCTTATGTAGAGGAACAAGAAAAGGCACAAGAGGAAAACAACTGAGGATAAAACATCAGCAGAGAAAACTGTTTAGGAATTGCAGCCCAACCCTACCAACAGCCTTACATCTTGGGTCTATTAACTGTGGAGTGCAGGGGGGACCTCAGAACGGAATTTTTCTACGAAGCTCTTGATATACATTTGCAGATGCAAACACAGACAAAAATGCCTCTTTCTAGCAGGGTGCAGTCCAGAGGTATTAAGAAAGTTGCATAGTCACAATGTGAAGTTCCCAAAACCTCAGCATTTTAAAATGTCACATTGAAAATGTTAGAACAGAACAAATAAGAACAAAGCTTTGAAGCACAAGGGCTGGAACTCCATCAGGGAATCTCTCTCTCAGAATGTCCTCTGTCATTATCATATTCAAGAAGCCTTCTGCATCTCAAGACAAAAGGGGAAATTTGAGGTCCTTCTGTAGACAACTGCAATCCCCTTAAGGTTTCTTTTTCCTCCCTTTCCCTTCTTTCTATCCAGACCTCTCTGCAGGCCCACCACTACCTACCTGTGTGGGTGTCATTATTTTAGTTAGTGTCTTTAGTAAATTAAGTAGTGGACACCATAAGTAAAATGGCTTGCCAGAGGTCATGCTGGGTCTGACAGACTGCTGCTGTGCAGAGGAGCTAAAGCCCAGCCAGATGCCAGCTGCTAGGCAGTCAGCACTGCTCCCCTGATGCCCTGGCTTTCAGGAAGGGCTCTCAGCTGGCACACACAGAGCCCACTTCCACCTGGTCCTGCCCTTGAACACACAAACCCTTTCCTAAAGAGGAAGCAGGGAGCATCTCCTCAGCCCACAGGTGCTGTCCTTCAGGAATCCTGTGCTGGTCTGAGCATGAGCACAATCATCTCTTCTAGTAAGTTCCAAGCCTCTTAGATCAGAAAATCCATTGCCATCAAGGGTTTGAGGTTCTGGCTGGCCAGGCAGGAGCACAGCCCTGACATTTGGGACTCACCTTTAGCAAGAAGTCGAGGTAGCAGCCAGTGCAGTCGCCCAGCCAATTGGCCTGCATCTCCTTTATCCCATACCACTCAGGCAGATCAGCCAAAGCATCAGACAGAGCCTGGTGCAACAGAAGAAAGAATTGGCACCTGGAGCTGCTGTAAGCATACAGAGACCAGGGGCTTAATACCCAACATAAAAATAAGGTGCTGGGAAAAACGTAGCAAGAGCTGGTTTTATACTGCTACCCCCTCAAATTCATCTCTTTGAGAACAGAACTAGTGTGGTGCAAGCCAAAGCCAAAGCTAGCCCCACCAGAGGCCCTGCTGCTCCTGAAAGAGACCCTTCCTTTTGGATGGACTAAACCTCAAATACACAAACACAGGAAATATGCCCAATGGATGGAACCTGTGAGAAGTCCAAGTGAGCTACTAAGCTGAAGACAACTAGAGAGCTGGTGTGAAGTGAAACAGTGCTGGATTCTGCAAGGCACAAAGAGCAGCAGCAGCATTACCATGCAGTGAGCAGAGAGGCAGAAGATCAGTAAATAAATTCCATTTTCAAATGTCTGATGATGACTTAACAGTGAAACACTTGGAAACATTAAGAAGCAGACTCTTCCTACCTCCATTTTTCATGGCTCAGGAAAAGGCAAGGAAGTTTCAAATGCAAGCATCTAATTATAGGAGACATTACTCTCACCTTAGTTAAACTCAAGTCAAGGTAAAGCATAAACATATTCTGGCAGTCCTCCAGATCTAAAGATAAATAGCCTGAGGAAAAAGCTAAGCAATCAAATCTGTGCTCAGGGATGAGAACAACTTCAAGGCTCATACACCTTTAGGAAAGTTTGACCCAAGTCACAGGGCTGGAGAAGTTAAAGATTCAGGCTAGACCACAGTTTCACAGGACTGCTTTCCTCTCTCGGAACACCTGAAGAATCCTAGCACAGCTAGAAGATGAAAGTCAATCAGCTCAGACAAAGAGAGTCACAAGATCAAGATGAGTTGGCTGAAAATTCATCACAGATGACAGCAACCAAGTCTAAAACCAGAAGCAAAGCATTTGAAAGTGGAAAACTCAGCTCCCATATCCAGCTGTAGCCTGCTGATTCATGGAGAAACACAGCTTCAGTTTAGCAATCTTTAGACAAGAAAGGTCCAGAAAATCAAAGAACAGAAGCACTTTATAATTCCCCCAGAGCAACCCAGCTCCAAAACTCTCCCTGCTTCTAGTTCAAAGTTGTGCTGAGCACCTACAAATTTCTATCTTTGGCTTCAGGAACAAAAATGTTTAGCATCATCAATACCTGTCAGGAATTTCATGTTTGGAGTGTCTCAGGTGCCCCATGACAGTAAGTGAAAAGCCTAACTCTAAGCTGCAAAGCCAAATGTTTCCTCTTTTTGTGATGTTTGGCAGATGTGCAACATCAGACTTGAGCAAAAGCTTTCATTTCAAGGTCACTCACTAGCAAACCAAAACTGCCTTCCACTAAACTCACACCCACTTAAAATGCAGGAAAGTGAAAGAAAGAGTCAAGATCTGCTTTGATTAGTACTAAATTCTTCACTTCAATTCAGCAAGCTCCCAAAAGAGTAACCAAATATAAACTAAATATTACATGAAATCATCTCATAAAACTTACTATATTAGAGGCAATGAAAGTTAGGCTGCCCACTGCCTCATTTTGCACTCTGCTGCACACTTCCAACCGCAACCATGCAGTGCATCTCCTGCTGGCATTTCACCTCTTCTTTTGCTCCAGGTTTTTAACCTTCAGTAGTTCCTGCCTGTACTATCATAGGTCACTCCTGACTTATTTCCCATGTGTGAAGGGTGTTGAAAACCTTCCATTAAAAGGAAGTAGTAACACAGATGCAGTGTATCCTGAAAACCCTTACTCAGAAACGTCTGAACTGCCAGCAGCTCTCCCCTTTCTCTACCCTCTGACTTATGGTCACACACCTCTGGTTTGATTTGGTAGAACTGAGGCAAAGAAATGACCCTCAAAAGCATAAAGTGAAATGTCCTTCCCCAGATTTACTCTCCAGAGCAGCAATTACCAAAGAGAAGAGCCTCCCTTTGCAATATAATGAAGTGTATCTTTGGGATGAGTAATTGATACTGTAAATATAAAAGCTCTTTAAAAGCTTTGTTACCTTTGTGAGTAGCACTGAACAGTCACGGATTTGATTCATCTTAAACCAACAGCAACAGAACTTTGTATTGCTGTAGCAGCAAATGAGCTGCTGAGTTTTAACTAAGGTGAAAAGGTCAGCCTGGTCTGGATGCCCACAAGCAATCTTCTGTCCTGCCAAGCTGACAGAACTAAGGTCATTGCTCATCAACAAAGTGCTAAGTAAGCTGCAGAGGCTCTGCTCTTGGGCCCTTGTTCAGGGAAGATCTTTCAGCCCAGTTCAGGAGGAAAAGTTCCAAGGTGAGGTTTATTGGGCCCATTCTGTTGGAAGAAGACAATAGAGCTAGAGCCCAAGTGTGGGCAGTGAAAAATCTTAGACAGAAAGCAGGAAAATGCCCAGAGCCAGTGAGGCATTCCCTCCTGCCAGGAAAGCCAAAGCATGGAGCGAAATGCAAGCGCACAAAACAATTCCAAAGCTACTCAGATCCTAGGGGCTGTCAGATGCCCTGCTGGACAGCTCCTTGCTTTCCCTTCACAAAGCCAGCACTGTGCTGAACACCTGAGTGCCTGCACTCCAGCAAGCAGCACAAGGATTCCTCTCCCAACGTCTGTGCAAAACAATTAACTAAGAGAGAGAGTAGTGCTGATGGGAACGGCAACCGGGAACAGGAGAGGCAGAACCTTGGAGTCCCTGTCCCTTCCCCCAGGATTTGAATGAAATCTGCACCACCTTAGTGATCTGCAAGAGAGGGAGAGGATTTCAAACAGAACTTGAAGTTTCAACGTTGTTTTTGCTCTATTTTGGTCAAAAAGAGAGATTATTTTCTAGTTATGTGGGTGACTTTTCAGAAGTAAAGCCTTTTGAACTACTGCAGAGAACCCACTTTGGAAGAACAGGCACTATGCAAAGACTAACCCTATGGATTCTGATGTGAGGAGTCACCTGACTGAACAAAAACCATAACAGCAATTTCCAGGTACCCACAGAAATTGCTAATATTTCAGATAGATCTTTCGGAGGCATCTGCCTACAGCTTCAGCTGGGTAACCATAGCAACTCAGTTCTTCAGCTTAAACATCCTAAACGCACAGACAACAATTTGAATAACAATGCCACCAGCTAAGGCATCATATTTTTATCAAAGAAACCTGTGCAAAGAAGAATCACAGTTAAGATGTTCTTTAAGAAGCCACAGAAGCTGCCAGGCCACTTCCTGTGCACTTCACAGGTTACGAAACGGGTCCTGAGCACTTCATTGCTGCACACAACCACAGTGCTTTCGGCCAGGCCTTTAAAGCACACTCAACACCTCTGCCCTTTGGAAAAAATGGTTGCCAATGGGAAATTGCTGTGTGCCAGCACTGCCTTGGTGGCATTCCAGGTGTCAAAAGAGGACCATGAGGCAGTGCACTGACAAAGAAATCCAGGCTGCCCCACGGATGAGATTCCTCTGGAAAGAGCAGCAATCTGCAGCATGGTGTGTGCAGGAATGAAACACTGACTCCTGTCCTGCTTAGAGGGAGCTAAGGAGGCAGCGATTTGGTGCAAGCTTGGACACAGCCCTCAGACTCCAGTCAGCATTTGCTACAGACAACAGACCAAAGAGGCAAGGGTAAAGGTGGAAACCCCAGGGAAGCTCCAGCCCCTGACTGAGGGAAAATGGTGAGCTGAGGGCAGACCCTGAAATGCCAGAAAGATCACCATGAAACCTGTGACAAGAGCGCCACAAAAAGGCTCAGGGTGTGCAGAGGCTCACTTTGTGCCTCTGCAGACTATTCCATTGTCCCTTCAGCTCCAGCAAACATTACTCGTGCAGCATCATCACTGCACAAGCACCTGAAGTGCTCTTTCTCTGAATCAGGAACCAAAGTAGCATGTCTACAGCTCTCCTTTTATGGTGAATGGATCTCGAGTGAGACCTGGATCTCCTCTCCACAGATAATGATGGAAATTTGGTCCCTTAAATTTGAGGCTCAGAGATTAATTTCCTTGGGACTAACTTTTGCTATCTGCATTTGAAGTATCAGCACACACAACTCTTGGGTGGAATGAAAACTTCACCCTGTTGCAAAAGGAAGTCAATAATTTAAGCTTGGAGAGCATAAAGACAACAACTTTGTGGAAGAATTCTTAGGAGTGGAAGCTCTGCTGCCCCATCACAATCCAACTCTGAGCTGAGAGCAAGGAAGGATGTTTAAATAACTTGACAATAATTTTTCACATTAGAGATAATCAAGCAGACCAGAGTAGGAAGTAAAGGGAAACAGAAGATTCAGAAGAAACTTCAATAAAGAGCAGCTAACATAAAGAACTTTGGGTCAGACAGAGGTGAGAGGCTCTCCTCCACTGCCTACACCATGCCTGGAGGGCCAGCAGCTTGACTAGGAGAACACGTTTCTGGGTCAGAAGACTGCACAGCTGTACACTCCAAATAAAAGCTAAACCAAAAAGCACTTGATGGAAAATAGGTGATGATTACATGGGGAAGAAGAATCCACACATTCCCCTCTGACTTGATTTTTCAAATCTTAATCTGATGCCCCTTTGAATCCTGCAAGATGTGAAGGCTTCAGGGAGAGTAACTTCTACAGACACACCCAGAGGAGCTGATCAGGAGCAGCAGACAGTACAAACCCATGCACATCTGAAAGACCACACTCAGCTTGATGAATCTCTCTGCATGAAGAGTCACCTCTTTGCTGCTTCCCAGCCCTGCCTTCTCATACCTTTGCATAAGCAGTAGTTTTGATAAACCACTGTTTGAGGTATTTCTGTTCCACTTTTGCTCCCGAACGCCAGGAGCAGCCATTGCCATCCACCTGCTCATTAGCTAGGACAGTCTGATCCACTGGATCCCAATTAACCAAGGCCTGAAATAAAAAAGTTGCAGGAATAAAAAATAGTGTTAGCAGCTGTTGCAAAGCCAGATCCTCTGCTGACACCCAAGGAACTACCCAAAGCCCTCCCTGGGCCTCTGAGTTCCCTACACGGTTACCCACCCATCTGAATCAGCAAGGTGGCCCCAGCAGCAGACAAGCATTGGCCTGCTCTGAACTCAACTGCCCCACAAATGCAGCTGGCAACACTTGCCCTGATTGCTCACACTAGCAGGGCAGGCTGACACTTGGCTATGCAATAGGTGAGGGTTCCAGCTGAGTGGGCTGCAAACTACAGCTTCAGTGCTGAGAAGCTGCCCACCACTAACTCAAAAGCATAGAGTCAGAGTGAAGGGGACGAGTTACTGAGGATCTTCAACTTCAGAGGACAGAATCACAAAGTATGGCAGTGGTCAGCTCCATTTCAAGTGGAAGAGCTGAAGGTATTTTCTGCACATGACTTCGTCAGTGGTCTGAATTACTTTTGGAACCCTGCTTCCTTGGCAATAAGAACCCAGTAAACCCAGAGCGAAAGCAATGCTGCTGTTCAGCTTCACAAGCCTTGGCTTTTGAGGGCTAACTGAAACACCACTCATAACAGAAACCAAATTCACCTCCTCCCCAGAAACAAAAAAACTTAGCTGACCATTTATCATAAAGGACTCAGACCAGAAAAGGACCCTAAAGGTCATCCCAGTAAAGCAAAGGCCACTAAAGGAACCTGAGTGGGAGATCCAGAAACATGCCCTGGCTTGCCCTGGTGCACCTGCAAAGCACAGAAGGGCAGGGGTGACAGGGCGATACCTGCCTCTTTTTGATACACCATCCCGGCTTCAAACAGCTTCAGAAAGAAGTACTGGGTCCACCTGTAGTACTCTGGTAAGCAAGTGGTTATTTCCTGCAGAAACGAGAGAACATGCTGAGGAGCTGAGGCTGCAGCCAGAGCTGTGGGGCAGACAGGACAGACCATGGGGGGCGAGACTCAGCTGCAAAGGGAAAGACTCGCAAAGGAGATCTCACAACCAAGGACAAAGCAGCAGCCACTCGCAAAGGCTGCAGTCAGGAGAACACTCTGGGTGCGAGGACAGTGAAAAACAGTCGCAAAGACCCCCCAACGGAGGGGGACTGTCAAGACAGGTAAAAGCAGTCAAAGAACATCAGGAGCAGGCGTGGCAGTGAAAAGAGCAGCAAGTACCAACAGAGAGCTTCTGAAGAACTTTATGACATTTTGCAGGGTTCTAGTGAACTCCAGGCACTAAACTCCAGTCTGCTTCTCAGCTGCTTAGATTTTAAAGGTTTGCTCTTAAACCCCTAAACTGCATTCCAAATAAACATATTCTCATGAGAGAGGTCTTAAGGCTTACATGAGCTGGGTCTCCCAGTTTGCACAAACACAAAGGCTCCCCAGGTGCAGTGGAGACACAAAGGCTTGCACCCCCCAGGCCAAAGTGAAAGCAAGCAGCTCAGCATGGAAGTTCTCAGCACATCATCAATAAGTAACAAGAAGCAGGTGACGCTTCCCTCCTCGGCAGCTGGCCTGTTTCACTTGCACCTGTTTACAGAAGCACTCCTCCAGACTTCCAGTCTGGTTGCATTTGTATTTAGTGAAGATGACTCCCAGGCTCAACTTCAAAGCAACAGAGCACCTCCTGGTCTTGCAGTCACGGGGCTGACAGGGAAAAGCAGCCACTGAGCAAATGCATTCGGTTTGCAAACTGTTATCAGCTACCTGAAAGAGCTCCAAATGGAAAACATCTTTGCTAGCCAGGCTTTCCCGCCCTCTGAGCACCACTGCACCTGACCTCAGCAAGATCTTCTGTGACTCAAATGCTCCTGAAACACTCCAGCAGTAAAACTTCTTTTTTCTACACCTTCAGATTCCAGTGCTGAGACACTGCTTTGAACTCGAGATTCCAGTGCTGAAAGTGTTTGAACAATTAATGTGACCTTTGAACAGAGGTGCTTCAAAACTGTGCATAAGAGGCTTTGAAGATCAGACAGAGATATTTAATGGCAGTCTTCTGCACAGCATGTGAAGGCTCAGTCACGAAAAGCAGCTGCTTGATTAAATCCCTGCACTCTGCACTCAAAAGAACACCACTTGATAAAAGTCTGATTTCCATCTCTCCAACTAAACATGATCCATTTAAGCTTTCTTTTTTCCCTCCTCCCTGCTTCTCCACACAGTGATGTCCGTTCTGCCAGCATGATACAGGCAACCAAGTTCCATTGCTGGGATAGCAGACACACAAAAGGGAGACAATTCTGTCTGGCAGAATACAAGGTGATGTGAGCAACAAACAGGGGAGGCAAAAAAGAGAGTCTGTCAAGTAAAACCAGTCAAATGGACTGAGATTTGTCCTTCTGGTCCTGAATGGCAGCTGTCTGCTTAGTGAAACAAAGACAGATGCCATTTTTGTCCAAACTGGCTGACGAGGTGGACACAAGCTGGAGCAGCAGGACCCGAGCAGGCTCCTGGGAAAGCACTCCCAGCTATCTGCTCTCTCACAAGCTGCAGATCAACAACTTTTGGCAGGCAATGCAGCAGACTATCACTGGAACAAACTGCTGGGTGGGCACTGAGCTGAGCACTCAGGCTCATCACTCTCTCCATGAAGGTCTGAAGTAACGTTTGAAGTTAATGAAGAAAGAGAAATGACAACACCACCAAGTAAAAGGAGCTGCTGCTGACAAGCCAGGAAGCCCCCGGCAATCTTGGTGGGCACTGGAGCTTTTCCCACCATTTTGCACTTAGAGGCACACAGTGAGAAGCACTGCTCATGTACTGCAGTGACTGCAGCCGGGATGTCTCCAGCAGGCTGCTCTCACACTTAACGCTGAGTGCTACCATTTCTGGTAATACTTTCTGAGCACGCCAAAGGCTTGCAATGCATCAGCAGAACTACCTTGACTCAGGGAGAGAGAGAGATGTTTGCAAACCAGCCCGATGGAGCTCTGCCACACAGCTGGGTTGTTTGGTTCTGAAGAAGGTGGTTACATCCCCAAGCTACTCTCCTGGCTACTTTTTAAATGAAAGTAACAGCTAGAGGCTGCTAAAAGGCATTCATTTATTGCAGTAATGCAACTGAACTAGAGAGAAGTCATCTCCTAGACCACTACTGACCATCTTTTGAGCACAGTCTTAGGCTAGCCTGAGACAGACACGGTGCACTCGACTGTCAGGAAACAGTGATCAGGAGAAAAAGGCTGAAGAGCTGTTTTGCCAGATCTCTTTGGGAAGATGAAGCAGTCTTTACTGCGTGCTTGCTTTGGCAGTAAGCGCAAGTGCCACCTTTTCTGGAAGCACAGTGGTTTGATTTTCAGAGGTTTAGAGCTAGCCCAAGGTACATCTCAAACCTCATTTGAGTATTTGTATTTCAAAGGCCCTCAGTGTCACACTTTATCAGCAGCAAATGCAGATGCCATGCAGTGCCTGTGTTTTATAGCACGGAGCAGCCTGCTCTCAGTGGCTTCCCTTTTCAGCGAATTACAAATAGGGCTGACTGATTATAAGTACTCTGCGGACAGAAGGAAAATGTAAGAGGTAAAGCTGTGTGTCCTGTCAGTTTTCTGCAAGCTCAGGCAGTAGACAAGAATGAGAACTTCAAAACTAAACAGAACAGTAGCTGCTCAAAGAAAACCTCCCAAAGATTTCCTCTTTTTTATCATACAGAGTAGCAGAACATTAATGTGAAAACATCCAACATCGCTTGGAAAGTCTGAAGTGAAAAGCCTGAGGTGGTGCTGGCAGCAGGAGCTGCCTTCTAGAAGTTCCAGGCTGATGGCAGAGCAGAGAAGTGAAGGCTTACTGGGAACACACACCCAGACTGACAGCACTCCTGAGCAAGCAGAGCAAAAGCAATCCACAGCCCAGAGACTGTCGGAGAATACCAGCAAGCCCGAGGTGAGAGAAAGCTGAGAGCAGGTCACGTTCACCATTTAACAGCTTCCACTGGTCTCTTTCAAAGGCTTCTCTGTTGTCAGAAACAAAATGATGAGGTTCCATGCTTTTCAGTATTCCATCCCACAACCCACCAGCATCCCTTGCAAAAGAACCTCTTACCCTTTCCCATGTGAAAGACAGCCCTAGTGCATCAAACTGTTCCCTCATGTGTTGTATATTACTGCAAAGGGAAAACAAAAAAAGAAAAGCCATTACCTTAGAATACTTCTCTCCTGTGATCAGATGTGAAATCAGGTGCTTATGAAGGTCTGAGAAACCAAAAGCACCAATTAATTCTCAACACTGTCACCTCACTGACACCCAAACTCACCAGAAATAATAACTCTACAAGGCCCTCACGTATTCTGCTGCAATTTCCATGGCTGTGTACACAACTTTTCTTCTCCTGATTTGAGCCTAGCAGCAAAGCAAACAAGGCACTGCACTTTGAGGGAAACATTCCTCAAGCACCCCTTCTCATAATGCTTATTATCTTCACTGCAGCCAAAGGGCCCTCTGAAACCTTCATGATGCAGCAGGAGGCACTTTCACCACTGCCTTCGTCCTGCTCTATTCTGGCAATGCTGTCCTGGCTGGATTTTGCTTTGGCTCTGGCGGCAGTGTGGCCACAGGATGAGTGCAATCAGCTTACCCAGGCAACTCAGGCCATGCCCTACAGAGAGTCCTCCAAAAAATCCCTATCAGTTTTCTTGCTTCCCTCTGCCAGCAAGCTGACCACACCAACCCACCCTGCCCAGCAGGCTGACCACAGCAAAGCAAAGCAAATCAGAAGAAACAGGATTCTCAAAGGAGGAAATGGATCCTGGCCCCCAGAGCCACCCCTGTACCCAGAGCACAGCTAACAGCTCCACTGCAGATTGGTGTCCGAGTCATTCACAGACAATGTTTACTAATACAACTTTCCACTCACTTTTAAGAGCATTAGGGGAATATAGCACCCAATTCTGTGGTCCAAAGCCCAACCTTTTCACAGAAATCAGCAGCACTAGTGGCTGCTCTGCATCTTCCAGGGTCCAGCCTCAGATGAACAAACTATCTTCTTCCTCTTGTGCGTGGTCCCGAGAACCACTCGGCGATGTATGCCTGCAGCCCAGCATTTCCATCTGTCTATCCTCTACCAAGACTTAACTCAGCATAATCAAATCCTGATTTGTTTCTTACTCAGTGATGTTTGGGAAATGTCAATCTTTCAACACTCTCCCTTTATACAATGTAAAAGCTGTTGAGAGTAACACCTTGAAACTCATCCTAATACATTTCTTTTTCAAAACCACTGGCAACTAACTCTGCTTCTTCCTCTCCTGCCTCTCTTCTGCCTTCACAGTGGCTTTGCTCTGTTTGGTAGTTTTATGGGGGCCTCAGTACAGGTATTCACAGTGACAACATATTAAACTCATTTAAAACTACCTCTGTGTCCAGCTTGCAGGGTGAAGGCCATGTTCAACTGCAGCATTTTCTGCTGGTAAACCAAATGCATCCCATCCCATTGGATTTATCACCTGTCAGCAAGAAGGAGAAACAGTCTCATGTCAGCTTCTGGCATGGCACCAGCAACATACAGAGGCTTCCACACAATGAACAACAAACAGTGTTTTGCATTTCTGCAGCAGCTTTGTCTCCAAAACATGCCAGCTGGGGCCGGATTTGTTTGGAAAGACCCAAAGGAAGATACTTGCTATGACAGAGAGAGCCGAGAGCATGTGCTACATCCTCAGGTCTATTTCAGTAGCAGGTTAACAATGGTAAAATTCAATTCTTCAGCCATTTCTGTGGGGGCCAAAATCAGCAGTTGATGCCACTGCTAATCAGACTCAGATGCTCATTCTGAAGAAGCAGCAAGCAAGCCAAACTAACTGAACCAATGGAATTAGAACTAGCCCTGATGTTCAGCCTACCTTTTTCTCTTTTGCTTTTAGTGCAAGAAGAAGAAAAATAGCCTCTAATAAACTGAAACCAACAGAGAGGATGGGCAACATTCTTTGGTCAAACTTTACTCCATTTTGGTAGATACCCATTGCAGAGTGAGAATCTGTATTCCATGACCACAAATAAAGAAAGGTTTGCTGCAGCACATAGCAGATGGTTTCTATTGACACAGATATCTTACCCTTCCCAGTAGCATCCACATGCCATAGAAAAACACTCCAGCAACACAGTAAGTACTCCAAAACCCTGTTAAACCAGAGAAAGGAAGGCCAGCACTTAAGGTGCTGTCATTAAAGCCAATTACGGCCTGGATACCTGACGAAAGCAATCCTATACCCACACCTAACAACTGAGTTTACAGCACAGTGTAAAGTTACACCAGCAGCAAACCCACTGAGTAACACTTTAAAGGCTGTAAGAAATTGACATGCTTATCCCTTAAAATACATCCAACAGCCAGATGCATGCAAGAGAATAAGCAGTAGGAAAGCAAGGCCAGCAATGCAGACCTCCCAGGCTATCCCCACGTGACAAACCTGCTTGGTTCAGAACATAACAGCTGCTCTGCTTACTCCTTTGAATTCTCTTTATTCCTCTCTGCCACAACCTTCCAATCCTCTGACTTCAATTTCATAGGAAATATTCTCTAGGCATGTTTATAAAGCTGCTCTGAGCACCAACTCAGTACAAAAGCAACAGGATGCCATAGGTCTGACTCCTTCCCAATCCTCAGCTACAACTATACCTGCTGTAAGCCACTTCCCTGCTGCACCCAAAGCTACTGGCCCTGGGATCAGCTGGGACTCAGGCCAGGGTCCACACACATAACATTTCTGAGGCACAGAACCAGCAGAAGCTCCAGAACCCTGCCCACGTCCTCAGCCCTTCTCCTCCTCCTCGTCTCCTCACCAGCAATCACCATTTAAAGACAAACTGAAATGTTTCTGCACCTGGGCTCTCAGACCATTACTGCTGCTCTTCTGAGAAGAAATGGGGGAAGTAACCAGATTTCTTTCTCCTGCACATCAGAAATTATCTCCCATTTAACCTCTCTTTGCTTAGGCAAATGTCCTATGCTTGCTCCCCTTTTTCTCACAAACTGATGCACATTCAGTGACATTAGAGAAGCTGCCTTTGCTTTGGCTTCTGAAGATCTCCTGACTGCCAAAAGCAAGGCACAAGCTCCTTTCTTAGGATCAAGAGCAAAAGGCTGTGGGATAACAGCTTCACTAGTGGCCAGAGGCTCCCCAAAAGGGCTGACTGATGCTCCAGCCAGATGGGAGTGCAGACCTCTCATCTCTGTGCCAGCAGCAGTGATCTGCTCACACAGATCTTCCCAGGTCTAGCATGTCTGTTAAAAATACCCCCAGTGCATTCACTCAGCACCTTCACACGAGAGGTCCCTTTAGCAGCCAACAGCATGAAGTTAGAAGGCTGAAGAAGTGCACCAATCTCAGCTTCACACAGAAACCTGAATTTTGAGAGCCATTAAAAATATCCTCAAATGAATCTGCAGGAGAGATCTGTTTAGGTCGTTGCTATAGAGATGGATGTAAGATGCACAGTGACTTAGAAAATGATTCCAAGTTTATTGTCTCTTTCACTTCTCTGCTGTGAATGGATTTGAAAGGTTTGTGAAATGCATTTGTCCAAACAAGAGGTTAGCTGCTCCTGGCTGAGATTTATTTTACCTATCTGCAGTTAAAATGTCACAGTCTCCACACAGCTCTTGGCATTACATCTGAACTCTACCCAGCCAGCACAAAATACAAGGCTGAGATTAACAGAGCTCTGAAAAGCAACAAAGAGCCTCAAGAGAGATGAAAGTGGAGAAAAAACATGCAACTAACAAGCTGGCACAAAGAATAAAGGAACAGTTAAGACTGCTCAAAACAAAGGCAAACCAGACAGAAAGCAATTGTGAAGACCAAAGGGTAGTCCTTGCAGCTCCTGGATGGTTTGGTCCCAGGCTCTAGCTAGCAGAAAACACAGCTGTTGCCTTCAGCATTACAAACGAGCACAAGACAAAAAGTCATCCTCTCTCCTGAATGCTGACTTGATTGCTCCTGACAGCAGTCTCCAAACCTTATGCAACGGAGGGATCAGCCTGCTTCCCAGCATCGCCCCTCTGTACAGGCAGCATCCTCTCTAAAGCACAAAGGGAAAGACAAACAGCCTGGGCACAGATCTGGTCAGACAGGATGCCTACACCTGGTAAAATGCAGGCTGCAGCTTCAGGCATTTCAGACGACAGCAGCCAGTACATCACCAAAGGCAGCTGCGTGTGTTTGGCCTTCACGATGAAGTGGACAGGGAAACTCCTCCTGGCTGTAAGTATTAGGTTAGCCTTAAATACAGATCACACGGCCCCAGAGCCTCAGAATCCACACAGCCAGGCAGCACCATCTTTCAGAGACTGGCATCTGGGAATGCAAAGGGGCAAGGAAGTGATTAACCTGTGTAAGGGGACCAAAGTGCTGGGGGCTCCCACACTTAGTGGTCTTCTCGGGAGCAGATTATTTAAAAGGAAAATGTGCATCTTGGAACATCTCAAAGATTCTGACTTCACATCAGCTCAAAGCATCTCTTGAACCCTGTCATTAAGGGGACTGTTGGACAAAGAACAGTAAGAGGCAGTAACTCCACTTAGCCCTTCCTCATCTCAGCTCTTCCTCTCGGGATCTTCGTCTACTCAGTGCTCTCATGCCAACATTAGCAGGTGAGATCAGCAAGCACAGAGCTGACAACCAGCTTCTAACACTCTTCTATGCCTTTCTCAATGTAACTAGGACAGACAACTTCGGGAATTTTCCTGAATGTTTGTAAGGAAACAAAGAATTTGCTTGATCTGATATGCTCAGTAGCTCTCAAAACTACCCCTGGGAGCTGACTTCCCTTACTTACATCCGGATTGATTCATTCTGAATTTTAAGACAGACATGAGAATCAGTGTCCAAAATGCCTGTAAATAAACATATTTATCTCAGAGAAGGTGTGACAAGAGAAGGTAATCAGCAATTACACTGAAGAGGGCTTGCTGACAGGTCTGGGACTTGAATCACTACAGCACAGTCTACATGCCTGCCTCTGCGTACAGCCCCAGCACACTCCACTGGAACTAACAAGCACAACTGTGCTGGTTTGAGGCCAACTGGACTATTTTAATGAGAAATTAGATGATAGGCTGTGAAACAATGCTGATGTCTGCTGCACTCAGGCTCGCTGAGATGTCTAAAAACAAGACCACAAAACACAGACAAGGCAGTGTCAGCACGTGCGGGTCTCTGTCACAGTTGGTGCCTGTGCTTTTCTCCCTGGGCTGCTTCTGTGTAACATCCTTCTGCTTTCTAACTCCCCTGGCCAATCCTCCAACCTCACCTTGCATGTAAGGCATACTCTGGGATAAGGTAGAGGGGTGGAAAGGAGGTGAAGGTGGTTGGGAGCCCCTCCTGGGGACTGTGGTTTCTGGGAGGGCTGCTGTTTCTGTATTACCTGTTCATTGTATATTGATGTCTGTAGCTGTAGCTATTGTAACTCTCTGCTTGTATATTGTGCTAAACTGTGAATAGAAAGCTTCATTCCTTACCTTCCAGATGGACTGAGTCTAGTCTGGGTGATTTCCTAAGAATAGGGGGACAGGTAACTCCCACACCATCACAACAGAAAAAAAGACTGGCAAAGCAGGGGATCCCTGGCCACAATGCCAGGTGCCAGGGAACACCCTTGCCTTCAGCAGCAACTTTCTGTCACCCTCCCAGATGGTCTTCTCAGTGTAGCAGGTAATAAACACCATTGCAGAGCAGCTAACAAACAAAGAGAAGCCCAAGCAGACAAGGCACACCTGGCAAGAGATCAGCACAACGAATTTTTGACTAGGCTGGATGTTCTAGAAAGAACCACGGCAGTGCCTCTCTGCAGAGCACTGCTCATCAGCATTCTGATAAAGCACTTCCAAATGAGAAAATAATCAACCCCCACAGATTGCTATCAAAACAGCTCTGCTTACAAAATGCTCTCCTTTAGTTCTGCTTCTCACAAGATAGAAAATGTAAGATTTTTCCCATGTCCACACACTACTACAAACATTTAGCAAGCGCAGTTGTCTCACCTCCTCAGCCTCACACATCCTTGCCTAACATAATTGCATTTAAAAGAATATCTCATTTTCTCCTCCAGAATGAACCAGTGAGCTCATTAACACCTTCAATACTTGCTGCTGGGAAGCTGAATTTAGATAAGGCTGAATTCACAGAGGACATCTGTAATGCTTTCACTTGGTTTATAACAGAAAATCACCTGGCAAAAGGACACAACAGCCTCAAACACCAAGAACCGGCGGAGAGCAGCAGCTAACAGTGATGAGGAAATGGAAGTGCATGGGAACAGTCATCCTCTGGCTGAATGCATGGCAAAGCTGTCGTTAAACTGGCCTGGCTCTCTGCAACACCACTCAGTTCTGCACTCTGAATGTTAAAATTCACTGCTGGAAGAGTGGGAACACATTCAATTAAAACCAAAAGTTCTGAACAGAACAAACCTGCCAAGTCAGCTGGGGCTGCTGGGGAGGTGTCGCTGAGAAAGCTCCAACCCTGTCCATCGGGGCAGTTTAAGCTATGGCAAATTAAGAAACCTGATCCTCCTGTCCAGCAATTTCACCTCAACTCGTGCACTGCTCCCTCTCTCTCTCCTGCCCAGCTCACACACGACAGCCTCGCTGGGGGCTCCTCTCAAGTCACACTTGCATTAGAAAGACATGACAGGAACTTGTGAACCACATCCCTTTCTGTTACTGACTGCTAAGGGAATTATTCTGGGTCCTCTCAGAGGCACAAATCACTCACTTTGGAATTTCTCAAAGCCATGATAAAGGCAGGATGATAAAGCAATGGTAAATACCTGTTCCCCAAGCAGCAGCAGCAGCCATCTGCAAGCCTGCCACGCTGAAAGCCCCCAGGAATGTCTCTATCACCTCCAATGATGAAGAGGAAACCTTTCCACTTTGTGAACTCCTGCATCTGCATTGACACCACACACAGAGAAAACAACTGGAGCCTGCACCTTAGAGCCCTGGATTGGTTTATTAACAGGCAGATTTGTAATTCAAAGCATAGAAATTACTTTTTCACAGCATTTAACAAGAAATGTGTCTGCAGTGTGATCTGTGACTGCAACTCTCTCCATACACACAAAATTGGTTTAACTCCATTTCATGACAAATGTCATCCTTGCCATACTTTGGGCAGAGTTTAGCCCAGGGCATTTGAGCAAAGCAATCTAGCCTTTGCCTGGGTTCAGTGTCATCAGTGAGCAGCATAATCCCCAGCTTTATGCTCTCCAAAGCAAGGGGAAAAAAACCCAAAACACAAAAAAGAACAAACAGTTCCTTTCCCACTTCCAATGCAGGCGAGGAAAAGGTTTGTGCCAAGTATCAGTAGATTTCAGTGCATATTACCTCCCTAGAATATTTTAATTGAAACAAAATCAGATCCTTTCCAGCCAGAAAAAACCCACCTGATGTTCCATTTTAGAAACCCAGCCAGCATCTAAATGATTTTACACTCTCCCACTTAAGACTTCCAACTACCTCTAAAATGAAGAAATGACACAAATGTATTCCAAAGAAGGGCTCCAACTGACTAAAGGAGCTCTAATCCCTTTGGAAAGGCATTTGAGCTTATCCTTTCTAAGTGTAACAAAGCAACCAACTCCTTCCTGCTCAGATTAAAGCAACAGGAAGCTAATTTACTGTTCTCTTCTGAAGCCATTCTCTGAGAAACCTATCATGGAATGTCAGAATCTTAGGGGTTGGAAGGGACCTCCAGAGATCATCCAATCCAACCCCCCTGCCAGAGCAGCATCACCCAGGGCAGGTCACACAGGAACACATCCAGCTGGGTCTGACATGACCTCTCTGGGCTGCCTGCTCCAGTGCTCACCATCAAGAAGTGTCTTGTCCTGTTGAGGTGGCACCTCCTGTGTTCCAGCTTGTACCTGTTGTTCCTTGTCCTGTCTCTGGGCACCAGCAGAAAGATCCTGGCACCTTCACCTGCACACCTACCCCTCAGATATTTATAGACATTGGTAAGATCTCCTCTCAGCCTTCTCCTCTCCAGACTAACCAGCCCCAGGGCTCTCTCTCTACAGCAGAGATGCTCAAGTGCCCCACTCACCCTCACAGCTCTCCCTTGGAGTCTCCCCAGCAGATCCCTGTCCCTCCTGAGCTGGGAAGCCCAAAGCCGGACTGCTTTTTGGCCATCATTCCTTGATGCCTTACAAACACTTCTGACACCTCTGTGTTACTTCCAGCAGCTTTCTGCCTTGCTAACCAGGGCCACCTCCACATCCCTAAGCAGAGCTACACTTCCTAGGAGGATCTGCTATGACTCTTCCTCTATTTTAGTTTGGAAATTATGGACACAGAATTTAAACAACACTACAAAGTAAAATTTTCCCCCTGAAATGCATTCACTTCTACTTGCTGTTTTGACTGAAGGAAAATAAACAGTTCCTAAACTTTCAAGCAGCTACTGGAGCTGAATTTCCAGGAAGCAAAATAAAACCAAAAGCAATGGAGCAAGTTAAAAGTTAGGCATACTAACTTTTCTCTTGTCTCTAGAGGATTCTTTCTTTTCATCCACTGAGAAAGTTGAAAAATTCCCTCAACACAAGGGGGAAAGAAAAATCTCTTTCTTGGAAATATGAAGCCATGTAATGCCCTACAACCAACCCTGGAACAGAGGCTGAGAAATGAGTTGTGAAGAGGAAAATCAATGACAAAGATTTTCATTCCAAGAGATGGATAAATTAGCATGGCTAAGGAAGGCTTTTTCCAGGGAAAGAGAAGTTCCAGCAGGTCACTGTGGGCCACCTAAACAACAGCTCTGGGAATGGCACCCTCAGAGAACCATCTGAGCGATCTTTTAACGTCTCTCAATCCTACACCAAGCTTAAATTCTTTGGCTGCCCACCTCGAGTCATAAATAGATGTTCCAAAGTGGCTACCACAAGAAAAGAGACATATTTATAGAGATGCAGCCTGTTCTCCAGGCACTCTAATAGCCTTCACAGTCATTTTCACAGGAGCTGCAAAACCACTCTGGAATGCAAGACTGAAAAACTTTACACGACCTTCACAACTTCTTCTGGGAAAAACCCCTAGGCCACCATGAACTGGGAATTGGCTCTCCCAGCTGCCCTGGGGCACTGCACTTGCCTCACCTCCTCTGCAGGACGGTCTCTGGAGATCCCTGCCAACCCCTAGCATCCTGTGATAGGTTTTCTCCCAAGGTTTCTACTTCCAGCAGGGTGCTGCAGGTGTTAGCTTTTGAACAGAAGAGATTTGGCCAACGATTTTCACTCTATTTTAGCCAACACAAAAAGAAGCAAGTTTTCATCTTGCTGAACAGCAATTTAGTGGATATCTCCACTGCTGTTGATGAGAGGTGAGCTAAGTCCTGAAATGACATCTCCAGTGGCCTCAACAGCAAGCAAGAAGTCCAAGTCCCTGATTAGATCAATTTTTCAAGTGAGGCCAAGCTCTGCTCCTCAGGGGAGCTGGGGCAGCTTAGTGCTACAGCAGACATTACAGGTGTGAGGCAGCTATGTCTTCCTCCTGTAGTTTTAAAAGCATGAGGGTGCACTCCTGTGAAGCTGCAGCACACACTCAGTGCACAGACTGTTCGTGGCTGGCACATGTAGTATTTGGAAAGGTAGCACACTGCATAATGCAGTGGCAGTGCCTTCAAAGCCTGATGGATAGTGCTAACTCCAGGAAATACTCCACTCTACAGCACTTGGAGCAAGGAAATGGCACTTAGCACCGCAACCAGCAGTGAAAATTTCTCTCTCCATTTCCTTGGTGCTCTTCTGGGGTTCTGATTCCTCTTTCTTGAGCTGCTCCTTCTCTCTCACACATTAAAGAGAGCTGTTTTCTGAGTCTCCTGTAGATTTTTGCCTATCTCATTCCTTTTGTTTCTTACCCAAAAACTGGGTACTGCCTTTCCATCTTCCTCCTTCCTATTTTCTCCAGATTATTAACATTTTTCCCATGATGTCTCAGTTTTCTCTTTCCAGCTGCACCTCTCCCCACTCTGTGATCCCACTCAGACTGCAGTAGGGTCTTCATTTCCCTCTCACAGGAGCAGGATGGTCAATGGATTCAGGTAGCTGACACGGCATCAGCTCTATCATTTGAGATAGTTTCTAATCATGCTAGCAACAGCGAGTTCTGAACACCATCTGTTTTAGAGGAGTCCCAAATGCCATTATCTGTGCATCTGTAGCATATATTCCAAGGTAGTATTTTGGAAAACACTCATTTCCTGACCAAATAGGATATTAAAACACAACCCCCACCCGGTCCTACTGCTGCTCTTACCTGCATTCCTCTCATCTTCTGGAACCGAGCTATGGCATCACTGATGGTGTAGACACGAACATGGCCCATGTGGAGCTTTCCAGAAGGATATGGGAACATAGAAAGCACATAAAACTTTGGTCTTGATTTCTAGAAGGAAACGTTTAGAGAGTTGTCACTCTTGAGTAATTACTTCACTCAAATAGATACACCTGCACATTATATGCTACATGGTACCAAGGGGAGAAACGAGGCTCTGCTGGGACTGATCCAAGTGAGCACTGACAAAGTTCATCGAATCGAATCATTTGGGCTGTAAATTGAGATGTTTTTACCAGACTTTGCTGCCATCTCATCAGCTGACATTGATATTTACATGGGACTTGAAAAATTATGCTTCTAATTAACTCAACAGAAGATACATTTCCCTGACAAATCAGCATTCCCTACCACAGCAGCTCTAAGTGCTTATCTCTGTGCTCCCGATCTGTCCCACCAAAAATGGAGAACAAGCCAGACTGAAGTGTCCTCTTGACAAGTTAAAGAGATGTTTCACTTGGTATTTACACCAAACCTGGAGCTCAATCTTGGCCGGCCGCTTTTTCATCAGGTGAACTGCAGTAACTCACTGAGTGCCTAACTCAGGCATTTGCAGTTGCAACTGCAGTTCCACAAGCTGTGCTCAGACCCAAAGATCTCTTACAAGCAGTGTAAAGAGCAAAAATCTCCTTTAGTTAAGCTTGAGCAAACTGACAAAGGTGACAAAGAAACAAAACATTATCTCTGACACAGAAATCATTCCTAACCCACCTTGAGTGCTACTGAGAGATGATTAACAAGTCCCTACATGACATTTCTGAGGTTAATAACAAGTACAAAAACCTATGGGCAACTCTACTCATTTTATCAACTATCACTGTTGTGTCACTTTTGTCCAACAGCAGCCAAACTAGAAACATCAGGAATACTCCACTGCAGCACCACACACTACGGGCCTCTTAAGGCCAGATGTTATTAAACCTACTTCAACTGTAAAAGGAAGGCCAAAATACCATGACAAACACTGTCTGGAACCTAGCACATGTCTATGATCCCCAGGAATACAGGACTTGGGAGGTGTCAAAGGCACAAGCCTAACTGAATGCCTGCCCTGCTACACCTCTGCGTGCACTCCACTTCCACCTGCTTCCTCCCTCCAAGAACCAGCCCTTTGCTCTCTGACATTGGCAGGATCAGTTCCCTGCTGGAGAGAGGCTACAATCAGAAAACCAAACAAACATCAAGAGGCATAAAAAGGTTTTCACACCTCTGTGGTTGAGCATAGCTGCGAGGGCAAAAGACAGAGGCTAAGACTGTGGTTGTTTGCAAGAGCTTTTCTTGCACAGGAAAGCTTTTCTTTCCCCCTGCAAGTCGCTCATTACTCCTAAGACACCACAACCCAGGAAATACTCTTCAAGCCCAGCTTCCCTTAACGCACATTTAACGAGTCCCAGCGAGTAGCATAATGGATTTGTCACAGCTGGCTGGGAATGAGATCTCAAGAAAGCTGTTTGCAGAAGTCATGAAACTGAAAGGTGATTCTTTTAATACTTTACATAACCAATTCCTGCATGTGGCATAATCATCAAAGAAAGAATTGACTACTTCCTAAACTTACAAGCTCCTACTTTGCTCTCACTGTGTTGATTTTTATTGATACTTCTCTGTGGCCAGGATTTAACCCCAGCACACTGCACCAGCTACTGGGAAGACAATGACCTCATCCCAGTCGAAATCAGGACGCCACCTCTTCTTCTACCAGACAGGGCATTGTCCCCAGTATGTCACTCTGTCTCATCACCATAAGGCAGCTGTATTACATCCAAGTTCATTTCCTTCCAAGAGAACAAAAAATTAAGCACAATTTTCAAAGCTTTGGTCATGCTTACATCAGTTTCTGAAATTCTGCAGAACTGATCCTTTATTCTTGGCAGCCACCAACTTTCCACTCTTCTTCTTGTCTCCAGCCCGTAGCTTTTCTCCCATTTCCCCGTCTCACTGTAAATAGCTCTGACACAAGCAGGAAGCCTTCTCTGCCATCTGACGAAGCCCAGCAGGCCCTTCAGTCGGCTCTCCAAACGTGAGGAACAAGCCCCAGCTCTCTGACAAATCCACTGCATGCTTCCAGCTGTGGTACCTGAAAAGACAAACCCAGGCACTGCAGTGCTTGTGAGAGGAACTGCAGCCTGTGTTCAGTGGTTATCACAATTAGACAAGAAGAATCTGGCAGCTTTGAAACCTGTTTCAGCCTGATTTAGATGACGTGGCTGTTTTCCATGGTACATGCACTTCATCCCTGCCTGTCTGCATTATAAATCATAGAATGGTTGAGGTTGCAAGGGACCTCAGAGCTCATCCAGTTCCAACCCCCTGCCACGGGCAGGGACACCTCCCACTAGAACAGGTTGCTCAAGGCCTCATCCAACCTGGCCTTGAACACCTCCAGGGAGGTGATCTGCGATCACATTCGATGATTCTGTGCTCCACAACCTCCCTGGGCAACCTGTGCCAGTGTCTCACCACCCTCACTGCAAAGAACCCTTCCCTGACATCCAGTTTCAATCTCCCAGCTGCCAGTTTAAATCCATTCCCCCTTGTCCTGTCATACCAGACCTTGTCAGTAGTCCCTCCCCAGCCTTCCTGTAGGTCCCCTTCAGATACTGGAAGGCCACTCCAAGGACTACATCAAAGCCTTCTCTTCTCTAGGCTGCAGAGCCCCAAATCTCTCAGCCTATCCTCACAGCAGAGCTGCTGCAGCCCTCTGAGCATCTTCATGGCCACCTCTGGACTCACTCAGTTTGATAAACGTGTTTATCTTTTCATCTAAGGACTAACTGTGGCCCCAGCATGGAACAAACCTGTTGTGCTGGATTTCTACTCTCCTAAGACACAATTCTTGCATTCAGTCTTCCAGGAGAGCAGGATCAGCCAAAGGAAGATGCTCAGCTGCCTGAGGACAGAGAACAGGGTGTTAGAAAAGTGTAGAATGAAACATGGAGTAGGGGAGGTTGGTTGAAAGTATCCTGTAAAATGACTGTATTTGTCATCACTGAGCAGAAATGGGGGAGGAGGACTATAATTAGGAGATTTCAACTAGACATTCTAAATTGAATATTTGGCTTAGGGCTTCCTCATCTGTACAGCTTCCTGCAAGAACTACCAGAGAAACCTGTGCTGCTCAGACAAGATATAATTTAACAGGTAAGCAACGCAGCCGAGTGCTCCTTCAGCTGGGAGCCCCTGGGAGCCCAGATAAAAGACCTCCTCACAGGCTTCAGCCTGCTCAAACAAAATGACTCGGGAGGGAGAAGCAGCAAACAGCCCACACGTTTGGGATTGGCCCCACTAAGATATCTGCTGGTGTTACTTCCCAGAGCAGGAAACAGGGCATTAAACCAGCCCTGCTCTCGGATTTCTTCCTCACCTCCAATTCCTCTCCTAAAAAGCCTGTTTCCAGCCCTGTTTCCTACCCTCCGTGTAGGGCTCAGTTCAGCTCTGGGCTGTACCTCAGGCAGCTCAGCACTTACGCTGCAGAGCTGCACCAGTAAAACCTCCTCGTATACAACCCTCTATCCCAAGTGGCTTTGTTTCTGTTTCCTGTGGGACAGCAGCATTAGCAGCAGAAATAATTGCTATGTCACCTGAAGGTGGTCCCTGGGAAATTAGGGGGGGGCTGCACTTCCCTAACATTCAGAGACTCATTAGGGCTGGAGACCTTCCCCACCTCTGTGTAGAAGAAGACCTACACCTCACTGCCTGCTTCTTGTACTATAAAACTGCACCTTTCCCCTCTTCCCTGCCAAGCAGACTCTTTGAAATCCTTTCTCACTCACACACACCATGCTGGTGCTTTGAACCTTTGGCTGCTAACCCCTAAAATCTCTCTCTTTTGTAGTAAGAACAAGCCCAGGACTGAATTTAAGATTCCCAGTGCAGGTGCATGAGTTATTTGGGAGACACCTAATCTCTCCTCCTCTGCAGCCTTGCACTTAGCCCCAAATCAGCGAGCACATTTCAGTACCTCACCATTTGGCTTGGTTTTGTTAATTGCTTATTACTTTTGCTTTCTTTGTATCACTCCCATTTATTTTACAAGAGAAAGGAGCTCTCCCCTAGGACAGCCACTTTGGGCACCGTGCAGTTACCAACTATGCACCTGAAAACACAACAGTTACACAGCCTCAGCCTCCCTCTGAAGGGAGACAGCAAAGGCACAAGCCAGACCCCACACCTGTGCACAGGTCCAGAGAGACTCACCTCTCGGTGGCACACCTGGCTGAGCTCAGGCCTAACTGCCCATGCAAGCAGGGGTCAGAGCAACAGATGGGTGAGAGCAAGAGGGGCTACAGCCTGGGTCACAGCGCAGCAGCACAAAGCACAGGGGCTGCCAGGATGCTCTTTCCTGGTCTCAGATCATCTCATGCACAAGAATCATAAAACTGCTCTAGATGGAAGAGGCCTTTAACATCAAGCCCAACCATTAACTGGTCACTGCCAGGTCCACCACTAAACCATGTCCCTCAGCACCACATCTACACAGCCTTTAAATCCCTTCAGGAGTGGTAACTCCATCACTGCCCTGAGCAGCCTGTTCCAGTGAAGAAATGTTTCCCAATGTCCAACCTAAACCCTCCCTTGGGGCAACCTGAGGCCATTTCCTCTTGTCTTGGTGCTCTTTACTTGGGAGAAGAGGCAGACCCCCACCTCCCTACGACCTCCTCTCAGGCCTTCGAAGGGAATGGCAAGAGCTACCCTGAGCTTCCTTTTCTCCAGGACAAAGAACCCCAGCTCCCCTGCCCCTCCTCAAGCTTTGTGCTCCAGAACCATTCACCAGCTCCACTGGTCCTAAGTGGACACACTCCAGCACCTCAGTGTCACAGAATCATAGCATCAAACAGCTTCATCGCCCTTCTCTGGACACCTTCCAGCACCTCAACATCTCTCTTGAATGGAGGAGCCCACAACTGGACACAGCACTCGAGGGGTGGCCTGAGCAGTGCTGAGCACAGGGGCAGAAGAACCTCCCTTGTCCTGCTGCCCACACTGCTCCTGAGCCAGCCCAGGATGCCACTGGCTCTGCTGCCCACCTGGGCACTGCTGCCTCAGTTCAGCTCCTCTCTGCCAGCACCCCCAGGGCCCTCTCTGCCTGGCTGCTCTCAGCCACTCTGTCCCCAGCCTGTAGTGCTGCTTGGGGTTGTTGTAGCCAAAGTGTAGAACCCTGCACTTGGCCCTGTTCAGTCTCATCCCACTGGCCTCTGCCCACCCATCCAGCCTAGCCAGGTCCCTCTGCAGGGCTCTCCTTCAGCAGGCACTTGTGAGGCAGAGATGCAACCCCCAGCAGCCAAGGCGCCGGGACACGCAAGGACACCCAGCAGAGAGCAGAGCTACAGACGCGGCACAAGGCGGCTCTGCCTTGCCAGGCCTGTGTGCACGGGGCTGAGGCAAGGCTGTCCCGGCGCAGCTAAGGGCAGTCTGGCCCAGCGCTGTGCGGCCCAGGTTACAAGCCAGAACGCTTCAACTCCGGCAAGGTGTCCCAGAAGGGAGGGAAGGGCTGCGCTGGCGACCAAGCGAAGGCTTCGGAGAGCAGCACTGAGGTAACGACAATAAACACGAAGCACACCGGAGGGGAGATCTCTACCACATCAGGGTACTGCAAACTCTTCGGTAAGGGCAGCAGCTTTCCCTCGCCCTGCAGGGGGGGCAGCGCAGGCAGCCTCCCTGCTCTCAGCCCGGGAGCTGCGCGGCGCCGGCCTGCTGCCGCGGCGGAGAACAAAGAGCGAGCGGGAGGCAGCCGCGGCGGGGACAGCGGCCAGGCCCCTGCTCGAGGGGTGCCGCTGGGCGCTGGGCCCGGCGAGGCGGCACAGGCTGACGGAGCGGGCGGAGAGCCACGGCCGCGGGCACTGCGGGCACCGGCCGGGCGAGGGAGGAGAGGAACGCAGGCAGGCAGCGCTAGAGCCGCCGGCCCGCCAGGAGGGCAGCCCGCACGGGAGGGCAGCCCCGCACAGGAGGGCAGCCCCGCACAGGAGGGCAGCCCCGCACAGGAGGGGAGGCCCCCACAGGAGGGCAGCCCCGCACAGGAGGGCAGCCCCGCACAGGAGGGCAGCCCCGCACAGGAGGGCAGGCCGCACAGGAGGGCAGCCCCGCACGGGAGGGCAGCCCCGCACAGGAGGACAGCCCCGCACAGGAGGGCAGCCCGCACAGGAGGGCAGCCCCGCACAGGAGGGGAGGCCCCCACAGGAGGGGAGGCCCCCACAGGAGGGCAGCCCCGCACAGGAGGGCAGCCCCGCACAGGAGGGGAGGCCCCCACAGGAGGGCAGCCCCGCACAGGAGGGCAGCCCCGCACAGGAGGGGAGGCCCCCACAGGAGGGCAGCCCCGCACAGGAGGGCAGCCCCGCACAGGAGGGGAGGCCCCCACAGGAGGGCAGCCCCGCACAGGAGGGCAGCCCCGCACAGGAGGGCAGCCCCGCACAGGAGGGCAGCCCCGCACCGAGCGCGCCGCCGGGCAGCCGTTACCTGCGCGGGGACCCCGCAGCCCTCAGCTGCCGCTCGCCGCCCTGCGCGCCGCCATCTTGCTCCCGTGTGGGCAGGGGCGCGCGGCCCGGCGGGGCGGGGCGTGAGGCGCGGGGCGGGGCGTGAGGCGGGGCGGGGCGAGAGGCGCGGGGCGGGGCGAGAGGCGGGGCGGGGCGAGAGGCGCGGGGCGGGGCGAGAGGCGGGGGGCGGGGCGAGAGGCGCGGGGCGAGGGGCGGGGCTCCGGCGGAGGCGTTGGCGCTGGGGGGCTGCGCCCGGCCTCGCTCCGCCGCCCTGCGCCCCTGCGCGCCCTGCCTGGAGTGTTTGCCCCGCGGCACCGAGGGCCAGATCCTGCTTCCAGCAGCGATCGGCAGTTGCTACCCCAGCAGATGCTAGCGGGAGAGTCACAGAATCATTTCGGTTGGAAAACAGCCGGTGAGGCAGCACTGCCAGGTCACCACTGCCATGTCTCCACTGAACCACGGCCCGCAGCACGTCGACACAGCTTTTACATCTCTTGGGGAACGGTGCCTCCTCCACACCCCCGGGCAGCCTGTTCCAGGGCTTGACAGCCCTTTTGGTGGAGAAATATTTCCCATTAGCCAACTTAAGCCTCCCCTGGCACAACCAGAGGCCATCTCCTCTTGTCCTATCGCTTGTTACCTGGAGAAGGAACAGTTCCCCACCTTGCTGCCACCTCCTTTCAGGCAGGCACAGAGCACCACGAAGGCAACCCTCAGCCTCCTCCAGGCCAGCTCCCTCAGCTGGTCCGCAGGACTCCTGTGCTCTAGAGCCACCACCGGCTCCGCCGCCCTGCTCTGACACGCCCTGGCACCGAGGTGCACGAAACTGGGCAGTGCTCAGGCTGCAACCTCACCAGTGCCCAGGGCAGGGGCACAGTCACTCCCCTGCCCCTGCTGCCCACACCTTTCCTGACCCAGGCCCAGATGCTGGTGGCCTCCTTGGCCACCTGAGCACAGTGCTGGCTCATGTTCAGCTGACTGTTGACCAACACCCCCAGCTCCTTTTCTGCCAGGCAGCTCTCCAGCCACTCTGCCCAAGCCTGTGGCGTTGCACAGGGTTGTTGTGGCACAAGTGCAAGACCTGGCAGTCAGCCCTGTTAAACCTCATACAGCTTGGCCCATGGAGCCAACCTGTCCAGGTCCCTCTGCAGAGCTTCTCTACCCTCTAGCAGATCAACAGGGCTGCCCAGGGAGGTAGTGGAGTTGCCATCCCTGAAGGTGTTCAAGAAAAGGCCAGATGGGGGGCACTTAGTGCCATGGTCTTGTTGATTGGCAAGAGCTGGGTGATAGGTTGGGCTGGCTGAGCTTGGAGCTCTCTTCCAACCTGTTTGATTCTATGATTCTATGAACATTCTTGCCCAGCTTGGTATCTTCCGAGGGTGCACTCAGTCCCCTCACCCAGATTGGTGAGAGATATCCAAGAGCACAGGTCCCAGGACACCTGAGGAGCACCACTTTTGACCAGCTGCCAACTGGATCTAGCTTCCTTCACCACAACTCTTAGGTCAGCCATCCATTACAGCTCTAGGGACAGACAGGGTTTTAGGGGCCCAAGCAGCACCCCACCTCAGACAGGGTACAGCTGATACATTTATACCGCACCAGGGCTTGCCAGAGTCACAACCTTGGCTTTGGGAACGGCAGCCAAGCAGCTCCCATGCCCTCAGCCTCCCAGCCCTTAGCTTTGGAGATGGCAGCCAAGCAGCTCCCATGCCCTCAGCCTCCCAGCCCTGTGAACATTTCAGCAGAGGTTTGAGGGGGAGGAGAAAGGACAAAAGCCAGGTAGTCACCTGAGGAATACCAAAGAGCAGCCCTGGGGGTCAGAAGGATTTTGTGCTGGGCAATGTGAGGCTACAGTTGTCACTCTGTATTTCAGGTATTGGAGGTGCAGAGCTAGGAGCTCAGCAGTAAATAGAAAGCCTGAATGGGACTGGGCCTCGGTGTAAGTGGCACAATGTGTGGTTAATTTTGCTTGCCTCATCAGCATACACAGATAGAGTGTAAAGCAGAGTTATGCTTTATACCAGGAACCATATACCACAAACCATGTCTTTTAGGGCTAGGATCCAGTAGCATTTTGTATTCAATCATTTTATTTTCCCTCTGTGACTTTTTCAAGAGGCAGCTTGTGAAATAAAGCCAATAGCTGTTTCATGATATCTCTTTGACTAATGAGGGAAAAAAAAGAAGCAGAAGTCAATAAAGACTGTCTAGCAGCATAATTAACTCCATGTCTGGCTGCAAAACAACCTCTTATCCTGTTGTCAACATTGTGCAGCTCCGAGTTGGTTTTAATTACTGCAAGTAGTTTGTAGTAGCCTCCAAGGATCAAGAAATACTTCTCCTTTTTCTTTCCTTGTGCCCTTTTCGCTGCAGGCAACTGCTGATTCCTTTCATTTGAAACCTTCTTCTTCACCGTTGTGCTTCCAGCAGAATTTAAACCAGCACATTCCCTTCATGCAACACAATGCCTACAGTAAAGTGAAGCTTTTTCTACTCTAGAGATAGAGGCTTCTTGTATGGCTAAAAAAGTATTCGCTGAGACGAAGCCCTCTGCTTGGCTGGGTACCTGTCAAGTACGCTTAAACTCTAACCTTTCCGGCACAAAACTGCGTGAGAGCAGTTGTGATGCGGTCCCCGTTCGTAAAGCAGTACAGCTCATCGCTGTAGTTTGCTTTCCCACCGCTCTCCCCTCCGGCGGGCACGGGTGGCTTTGCTCTGGCAGACCTCGCTGCAAGCCTGCCCCGGCGCTGCCGCGCAGGCTGCCGAGGCGTCGGCACAGGGCCGGGCAGCGCCGCCTGAGGCTCCCCCAGCGCAACCCAGAGCCCGGGGTGAGCCGGGCCGGATTCTTCACCTCGGAGGATGCTTTCCCTCACACTGATCCTGACCGCTTACTTTCCTGATTCTCATGGAGCCATCTGAGGGCTCTGCTCACTGCAGGGCTTACTGCCTGCTGAGGAGAGACGGGAGCGAGCTGTGCGTGCAGCCGAGGCGAGCCCGGGCTGGATTTCGTCCGCATGTGGAAAACGCTCCCAGCCGCTCCCAGCGGGAATCAGCTCAGGAACCTGAGAGCTTCCCACTTCCAAAGAGCTGCTGTCCCAGCCGAGGGTTATTGGTTTAGGTTAATACTAAATTCATCACAATCTTAAACGCTTCCAGGGAACTTAGATGGGTGCTGTGCACATGGAAGTTAGATGGGTGCTGTGCACATGGAAGTTAGGTGGGTGCTGTGCACATGGAAGTTAGGTGGGTGCTGTGCACGTGGAAGTTAGGTGGGTGCTGTGCACATGGAAGTTAGATGGGTGCTGTGCACATGGAAGTTAGATGGGTGCTGTGCACAGGGAACTTAGATGGGTGCTGTGCACAGGGAACTTAGATGGGTGCCGTGCACAAATTCAGACCTGCTGTGCCTCAGTTCCTCAACTCTTGCAACCTGTCTATATACCAAAGACAATCTCAACCCAGCAGGGCTGGGGGGGCAGGGCTTGAAGGACTAAATAATTCGTAGTTTTATGCACTCTCTGCCTCACCCCTGATGTATTTCAGAACTCTCATCTCAGCAGAGGTGCTGTGCCCCTCTTCTTCCACCTTCTCCTGCAGTACATTTGTGGTGTTAAAGCAGTGTGTGCCACTGTGTCAGACAAGAAAGCATAACGAGACAGACAGCAGCTAATTAACCCTCTCGCCATGCAGTGGTCTTCCTTTCAGGAAGAACCAGGCCCTTGTTTTTAAAGCAGGTGCTGAACTGACACCTTCTGTTCACTGTGACTACTAAAGCAGCTTTTTATGCTGATGGCCAACCCTTACCATTCAACGAGAGCACACTTAAACTTTGAGATGGCACAGACATACAAAGGTGCCCCAGATGGAAACAAATGTCACCTGTTTGTTTTTTATCCCCTGTATTTCTACACACAGTGTAATTGCCAAAGGAGAAATGATGATGGAATCATTCTTTCCAGTTAAACAGAAAGCAACATGAGAGAAGCCTGAGTTTACCAAGGGAGCACGGTGCCAGAAGAGTCTCAGAGCTTACCTTCAATGAGATAATGGATTCCAAGCCAGAAAGTGTAGCCAGTCTCCTCTGGGCCTTAGCAAAGCACTTGATGCATGCCTAAATGGCGAAGTGCTCATCAAACACAGGATGATGGAGGTTAACAGAGGGCACAAAGGTGGGGAAGAGCTGCTTGGTGGGAAAGGGCAGAGGAAGGAGTTGAGAAGCAAGCTACTGTGAGTTCCTCAAGGGCCAATGTAAGGGCCAGTGCTGGCACTGCCTTCATCAGGGTCGTCAGCTCGTGAAGTCAGCATCCTCATCAATCTCAAGCTGAGGGGACACTGCTAGCATGGAAAAGGATATCACATGTTAAAACCATTCTGGCTCTGCCAGGCAGGTAAATGGGAAGAAGTTTGATGAGAAGATAATGCCAGGCTGTGTGCTGCAGGGACAAGAAGGAATTTCTTCTCCAAGGGCAGTGAGGGATGGCTCTGGTGGAGAGAACTCTGGGTGCCATGGAGGATCACAGGGTGACTGTGGATCAGTCATGAAGCCACACAGGAGGTGTGCATGCCCACAGCACGCACCAGACAAGGCACTTCCACTTCAGCACGTCACTGCAGAAGGCAGGGGTGAATGCACTCCTGCAACACCCCTGCTGCCACACTGCTCTGAGATAGGAGAATCTGCACCAAGTGCAGGGGTCACATCACAGAGCCTGTCACAGGATAGAGGCCATAGCCTGCTGCTTAGTCTAGAGCGCAGTGGCTTTGGTAAGCACTCAGTATATTGGCTAGGCTAAAAGCAGCCACAGAGAAGAGCTATGTAAGGAAAAGAGTGAAAACACACCTAACTGTATTGCATTTGGACTGCAAAGCAAGAACAGGTTCTCACTGCTGTATCCCAGGGTCCTCTAGCAGCCCTCCAGAGGAGCACCAACAGCTCCCCCCTCCAAGAACCCTTTCAGGACAAAATCAAAGCCATTAGCAGAGAAGATGATGCAGCACCCGAGGGTCATGGCTGGTGCAGGTTTGGGAATGCAAGCAGCCTGCTGAACTCCTGCAGCAGGTCACCCCTGTCCCTGTTTGCCTGCAAAGGTCCTAACTCAGCTCGTGAGGCAATGTTTAAGAGGAGAGCCTTGCTCCCTGGCAGCTACCTGCGGCCACAGCGTGGGGCAGGCACAAGCAGGCTGTGTCCTTCGGCACGGCAGGGAGCCTGAAGGACTCAGAGTTGGTAACACACAGCTGCAGCTTCTGCTAAGTCACTTTCTGCTCCCCCTTGCAAACTCCCTCGGCTTTAACAAAAAGGCCTGCTTCTCTTTTGACAGAGGGAAGTTTCCCCTCCCCAGCTCCAGCAGAGCTGCCTGCAGGCACCCAGCTGTACCGGATAAGCTCACTCAGCATTCCTTACTCCCACTGAGACAACTTGCTAGAGACGGGCAGCAGAGGATGTTCTCTGCCTCCCAGTCTCAAAAAGCAGAACAGGAGGTGCAAATCAGCACTGGGTTTACCTCGATTCATGCTTTAGCAATTTCATCACTGGAATTACCTCGATTCATGCTTTATATACATAAGAAGATCACTTCTTCGTCTGGAGTGATCTCAACTCAGGAATGATGCTCGTGGATGGTGGTGGCTCAACACTGCTCCCTGTCAGCGGTTTCTTACAGCTGAGCTGTGTCAACTCCTTGCCGTTGGGGTGCTAAAACAGTAAGTGCTGCCAAGGATAAACAGTCTGTTTTCTTGTGCCCATTTTATACCTAAGGTTAGTAACTGTCTCTATCCATCTGAGCTCAGCTTCAGCAAAATCTGAGGAAGACCAACTGGCAAGAAAAGCTTACATACCAACGACCTGCCAAAACCCTGGAAGGAATGGCAGGGAATGAGGCGGGTAAAAGGCATATAGGAAGCCTTCATCATGCCCTTAGGCCATGAGAGAGAAGAAAAGTGATTGAATTGCTGACGAAAGCTTAGAAGCTCTACAGTGGTCTGCAGTGTGTGTGCAGAAGCTGATTCACAGTCACGGAATGGGCTGGGCTGGAAGGGACTTCCAAAGGCCATCTAGTCCAGCCTCCTCTGCAGTAAGCAGGGACATCCTCGACTAGGTCAGGTTGATCTCTGGGTGTATAACCTGTAGGAGCTGGCCAGCCAGTCTCTTCTGCACTGCTGGATTCTCACCAGGCTGGCATATAGTGATAGTTCTGTGTGCTCCCACACTGGCAGCTTTCCTGTCCTATTGTTTCCTGCAGTCTCTCACCTCCTCACTGAGCTGCTGCAGCTAAACCAAGCCTTTCTCCCTTTAATGCATTTTGAGGACTGTCTCTTTCTGATGTTGGTGGTTAAAAAGTACAGTGGGTGGCACCTTGCATCAGAAGAGGCTCCCCCATGGTTTCTCTTCTATAGCTATAAACAAGCAATGGTGGTTTCTTCCCTGGACTTCATAAGGAGGTGAGGGAAGGCAAAGGAAGCAATGATAATCATTTTCACACCAACGAATCTGGAACTATAAGGGAGAGGCTTCACCTGGTTTGTGCAGAGGAGTTAAGTAGCAGATCTCAAGCCTCCAACATCCAGCCCTGTCTGTGACCAGACTGGCCCTTGTGCTTTGCTTTGTGGCTGCCAGCACAGGGCTGCAAATGCCAGCAAGCAGCGCCCAGCACTTTCAGCTCCTACAGAAGTAAGCAGGACGCGGAGGTGCTCAGCCTCGTTCTGTCCTCAGGAGGAAGGTGGCGCCAGACCTGCCCCAGGCCAGTGCTGGTTCAACCTCCACCACCTCCAGGCTCTGCTACCTGCCTGCGTCAGCCGCCTTCTCCTCTATCTCATGTGCCTCTAACCCACCAAACCCCCGTGTGGGAGTATCCAGATTAAAAATAGCAGCCCGGGGAAAACGGCTGTGCAGCCAGAGAGCTGATCTGCAGCTGAATTATTCATCTCCAGGCGCTCCCCTCGCCCCAGCGTGACAGTGGTACCGGAGCCGTGCAGGTGCAGCTCGGCTCAGAGCCTGGTGGGGGTCTGTCCCCTTGCCTCCCTGTCAGCAAAGCAGACTCCCCACGAGGCAGCTCAGCTGTCCTTTTGCACCAACTGCCATGTGCAAACACCTTCAACCACCTGCCTGCTGCCCCTACACCTCTGCCCTTCACTTTTCCTCAGCAGCTGGACAAATGCAGCTTGGCTCTCACAAAGCAAACAGCTGAGTTAGTGCCTCCTTTTCAGGAGTGCCTTGCTGTGATGCCAAAAGATTTGACTGTTCTCTCTGATGAAATGCTGAAGGGCAAGGGGGGAAACAGAGCTTTGATAGCACTGATCATAGTTCCTCACTGGCTGGGCTCACAGAACAGTGAGGAGCAGAGGAAGGAGGATTTTGAGTGGCATTCTGCTCTGTATTTAAGCATGAATCATCCTCCAGCTACTGCAAAGTCGCTTTTTGTTTTGTTTTTTCTAATGTAATTGAATTCCATGCAGGAATACCTGAACTCTGGCTACAGCAGACGGCTGGGACTTCTAACATCTGCCCGTGGCCCCACCAAGAAAGGCAATACTGGGCTTTCATCTCTCATCGCTCCTAGCTGTGAGATGCAGAGGAGATGATCATTAGCATGCACTGCTTGAGCAGTACAGCACTCAGTGAGGCAGGGACAGAGCAAGAATTAATTGTTGAAGAAACTGGAAAAGAAGAACAGACACATCTGAAAGCTTTGCAGTCTGCCCAGCCTCCAGGCTGCTCAGCAGGGCAGGCAAAACGCAGCTAGTGGTCTGTTGACTGAATATTCCTCTGCTGGGGCCTGCTGAACCAAGTGCAGGCATCCTTCACAGTCCTGCCTGTGACTGGGCTTTGCTTAGGCACTGGGGGGTTATTCTGACACGGCCTCTTGCTCAGCCTTTACCCCACAGGATGCTAAAATCTGAGATGTCCTGGTGACAGAAAACAGAGAAGAGAGATTCATGCTGGAAAAGATGGATGGGACTAGGGAAGCAGGGAGACACCTACAGACGCTTGCAATTCCCTGCAGGGACAGAGAGCAGTATGAGGGATGGTGAAGTTATTCTGCAGAGAAAGGTGCAGCAGCTCCAGCCTCACACAACTGCAGACATTCCACATGGCTTCAGTTGTTGGTCAGTGACCTGCCATAGGAGTAACCCTTCAGAGCTGTAAAGAGCTGCTGGTCTTCTTCCCCAGAGCAGGCGACAGAGCCCACAGCAGCTTTTGTCCCCTGCACAAGCATGGCCCCACTCCAGCCCTGAGCTGCCTGCTTCTCCTCAGGGCCATGCTCCAGTGATTCATGCTCTATGCTTGGTCCATGTGCCTCCCTTCTCTACCAGACCCCTTAGCCCTTCTGCTCTACTGCAGGCGCACAGGAACCTTCCACCCACACTCCACCTAAAAAAAGCCAGCAGAGGCTTTGGTTCATGTATTATTGGTGCTGAATATGGTGATTTGCATACATATCAACTAGTTGTACCTCCTCTGCCAGCAGATTCTGCTGCCAGTAGCTCTTAATATTTACCATGGCTGTACTGGGAGTGGCTCTGCTCACCTGTGCTCCCCCAAACCCTCTTGCTCTCCAGGGTGGAAAACAGCCCCTGAGGAAGAAGTGCCCCAGCCCCGCTGCACTAAGGGAAGGCTGCTGGAAGGGCAGGCAGCCAGACTGCTGAGCTGGGCAGAGAGGGCTTTCCCTCCATCCCCCTGCCCTGAGTTTGGTGAAGGTCTCAGTGCCTCCTGGCTGAATTCTGAGGCTTCAGGCTTGAGCTCCTTTTTATCAAGGTGCGAAGATTATTTTCCTTTGAACAGTGAGGCTGGGTGGGAAGGGCAGATGGAGAGTTAAAAGGAGGGGGCAGACAGGAATGATTTTTGTTCTGCTCCTGAGCTTTGTCTACATTGTATTGATTGAGGCACGGAGAATATCTGCCTCAGACACAAGTTCACCTTTTGCCCCTTTTTACTGCAGCAATAAACCCCCCACATGCATTCCACTGCAAAGCTGTTCACATGGAAATGCAGCACTGGGCTCTGTTCTCACCTGCTCTGGTTATGCTGCAGCACTCAACCAGTCTGCAGCTATCAAGCAGTGGTAAAATCCCCAAGGCTTTTACAGCAGCTTTATAGTCCTCATCTCTCAGGATAGCAAAAGCCTGCATTTTATTCCTCTTCTGCTCTTTATTCTCAACTTGTTTGTACAATGTTTTGTTTCTCCAGTATCCTTATCTGGCAAAGGCTGTTCTGGAAGCCTTTGGCTCCTCAAGCATTGCCTTTGCCTAGTCAGCATGGCCCCTTAGAGCTACAGTGCTCTTCACTGCTTCTCTGCACAGCTATGAGAGCTTGTGGCTGCTCCACTAAACTTGGACAGGGAGGTTGAGAGGAGGCCCTTCTGCTGGCTCGCAAGTGAGTTCTAAGCTAGAAATCCCCCCGCAGCTACTAACTTTTATCTCATTGCTGCAGTGGTTCAGGAAGGGAAAGAACCCCTGGGGCATCTTGCTGTGCCAGGCAAGAAATGTCTCTGTGATTAGTGAGCAAATTGTTCATTAATTCCCAGTTCCAAACAATGTTTTCATTACCCCATTTGGCTTCTGCACTGACAAGTGGCTTGAGAAAGATTGAGCTGTTTATCTGCAGCTTCAGATGGATGTCCAAGACATGGCTTTGGAGGATAATTGCTCTGGCTTACTGACTGATTTGCTACTAAGCAGAAGCAGTTCCTTAAATGATACTGTGATATTCACACTGTCTTCTGCTCAGTTCCAGAAAGTTTGTCTCAGGAGGCTTAGATGTGTTGCCATCTGCACTACAGACATCTCTATCCGCAGATGTGACCAGGAAAGCCTCCTGTTTGTGAGTAACTTCTGCTAAAAATAAGCACTGTCTCTCAACCTGAGACAGGAGAGTGGCAAGCAGCTTTAGAACTCTTCTTCTAGGTAGCAGCAGGAAATAATCCACAGTGGTGACTGTTCTGTGAGGTACTGCTAGTCACCTCCCAGCCCAGTGCAGCTGGGGAACCTCCATCATCCAGCCTTGGTCAGGAGCCAGCAAGGCATTGCTAGGACCTGTGCTCCACAAAGCCCATGGGCTAAACCCAGTCTTCATGGCGAATGGGATGGATAGGATGGACACAATGCCAAGCACTCCTCTGCTCCCTGAGCGCAGGGCATGGACAGACTGAATCAAGTCCCATCTTCCAAACTGTCACTCTTGCCCACATGGATCTCCTAGAGCAAATCTAGTAGACACAAAGGGAAAAGTTTTCATAGCAGGATGCTGAGAGGGGAATCTGCTGAGCAGAGGCAACCACAGAGCCAGCTGAGGGGCACATTCCTGTGCTCTGCCCTGGGCACAGCATTCTGCAGGTAACTGCACTGATGAATGGCTTTCAGGACTACTTTTTGTTGAGCACGAGCAGGAGATCATAGAATAAGTCTGGCTTCAGATAGCTTTGGTCTGGGTTGCTACAAAAGGCATGAAAGCAACAGGAACTCAGCTGGAGAGTGTAAGCTGGAGAGCAGATGCGTGGTGACCCACAGGAGAGAGCTGGGAGGAACTGGTGCAAAGTTAGCAGAAGAAAATGATGAGCAGTTGTCAAAAAGAATTTCTTTGCAAAGTGAACAAACCAAAGAAGCTGGCAAGAGCCTGCTCAGCTGTGCCCCAGCTGGGACAGCTCACTCTTAAATATTTTACAGCACAGCTCACTGTGCAGCCTGCAGGCTGAGACCCTTTGTGTGGCCGTTCTCATCCCTGCTGGCCTGATCCACCACGGCTGCTGTAAATCAGCCACAGATATTCTCCTGGGAAACCAGGGTCTTGAAACAGGGCCTGAAACATGGCAGATAAATCAGCAGCAGTGTTGGCATTGCATAAAGGGCAGGGTGAATAATAACAGCAAAAAGAACTCCCAGCATCCAGAAAGTGAGGTGCAGCTCAGGTTCTGCCACCACACAACTCCTGGGGAGAGATTTGGGTGTTCTGCAGAACAGCTCAGCAGGGCAGCTGTGCAGGGGGCTCCCAAAAGGTTCTGTTCCAGCTGTAGCCCCAGGGTGCTAGGCACTGGCTGAGGATGCTGCCACAGAGCATGGTCTCTTTAGCACTTCTCCATGTGCCTCCAAGCCCTACAGCCCACCACTCTGATGCAGGTGGTTCAGTCCATGCTGGTGGGCTGTGAAAAATGAAGCCTGCTCCACAGCAGCCTGTTAAAAGCTGCCTTCAGCAACCTGCACTTGGGCCAGCTCCAGCAGCCACATTCAGCTCAGTGAATGGCTCCTTCTCTAGCAGAAATTCAGGCTCCCACCACCCAACCTCATTCCCCATGCTCCTGTTGCAGACACTGCCAGCACTTCTCTTGCAGAGCCCAGCTGTGTTCTCACTGGCCACTGCATTCACAGCAAGCTCATCCCTTCAGGGAAGCCCTAAGGGGACATCCCCACAGCTGTCTTCACTGTGCAGCAGTGAAGGGCTCTTGCTGGCATCGTCCAGTGTCCCCGTGGGACTTGTAGGCTGGGGAGAAGCAGCTTGGCCATGCTTCCAGCTTCCTCAGCAGAGGTGGATGGAGTGAGGCTGCCCTGCCCCACACCCAAGGTGATCTCAGTCCTCAGGAATGGGGCACAGCTGCCAGGGAAGCACTGCAAACTGTGCTGCACAGGCCAGGGCTGCTGCTACACAACCAAAGCTGTAGCTACCTAGCACCATGCAAACACAACCCAGCTGAAAAGCAGCTGATGCCAACGTGCCCTCATCTGGTAAAGCCTTTTCTGTAGAGCACAATAAATCACAACTGGTCCTGCAGGCTGTCTCTGTAGGAGAGGTGAGAGCAGGATACAAAACTTGGGATAAAGAATTCAAAGCCCCAAGCAAGGGCTTTCTTAAGCACTGCCCACCATTCCTGCAGGACTTCCCAAAACATTTAGTAACGTGGCACTTGTTTAGCAAAGCCAGGTGAGTCCAACCAACAGAGCACTGCAAAAAGCTTCCCCTCTGGGAGTACATCAGGCTGCCCCAGTGAAGCACTTGTGGCTGGCCCTCAAGGCTTGTGATGCTGAGTGAGGTGTCCTGCTCCAGGCTGACCCCTTCCCCTGCATCAGCACAGCTTCATTAGCAGACACCACCGGTGTGACAGTCTGCTGCTGTGCTGTGCGGAGCGCTCTCCTCAGACACAGGCTGCAGAACCGAGCCTGGAGTAGGCTGGAAGGGAGCTCAGAGCTCAGCTGCTCTGACCTCCCCACCATGGGCAGGGACACCTCTCGACTAGACTCAGCTGCTCAAGGCCTCCCCCAGCCTGGCAGTCACACTCAAAGGCAGGAGGCAGACAAAGAAAAGGCCCAGGAGCCAAGGAGAGCAGGCTGTTCAGATGGCAGCACACCCTTCAATCCAGGAGATGATCTCCCAGCAAAACCGTGGCTCTCAGTCGGAAGCAGCTAGGTCAGGCTAGGGGAAGGACCCAGGAACAGGACAAATGCAGAGCCCCAGCGGGAGCAGAACACAAGCAGCTGTGGGCAGCCTCCTGCCTTCTCTTATGGGCAGAGAGCTGCCTCAGAAGCCCTCAGAAGCACCATGCTTGGAGTCTGCATGCCCTCGGGGCTTAGGGCAGACACGCCTGGCAGGCTGCCTTCAGCCCAGGCTGAGGGATGAGGCCTCTTGAGAGATCCCCCTCAGCAATGTGATCTCCTGTTCATCTATCCCATACTCACCACGCGTGGTCAAGTTGACTGAGAGGTTTTTCTCCTCTGCCCTGTCAAAGACATGCTCCACACACTCATCCTGGCACACACTGGTGTAACTAGACTCAGAGTACTGCCAGGGGCATCACTCCCAGCTGCAGCCCATTTCAGGCACATGATTTCTACACCTTTTTGTTCCTGAAAAGCAGAACCACCGAACTCCTGCTGAGTAAGCCATCATTTGAGGCAGGCAGCAGAATAGCCAGGGAAGATGTCTTTGTTTCCAAGGAGTTAGCCCCTGACCTCGTGTCCAGATGCAGCAGGCCTGCCTAGCTCCAAGTCCTCCTGTAAAACCACAGATGAGAAGGCCTGGACAATCTTGCTGTATGACAGCCGTTAGCAAGGAGGAAACGAAGCTGCCTGAGCACGACGGGGCAAGGGCGCTCTGCTCGCTGAGAACTCCCCCATGCACCTGTTCCTGCAGAAGCAGAGAGCAAACTCTCAAGAGCTGAAATCAGCTCTGAAGATGACATCACCAGGAGGCTCTCTTGCGGCAACGGCTCAGAGCCCTTACAGTTACCTAGCAACTCCCGCACGGAGCTCGCTCCAGCGGCAGAGCAGCGCGGCTGGAGCGGCAGGGCTGGAGCGGAGATTTGCTGGCTTGCAGGGAAGGGAGAGCAGCCAGGCAGAGAGGGCCCTGGGGGTGCTGGGAGAGAGGAGCTGAAGATGAGGCAGCAGTGCCCAGGTGGGCAGCAGAGCCAATGGCATCCCGGGCTGGCTCAGGAGCAGTGTGGGCAGCAGGACAAGGGAGGTTCTTCTGCCTCTGTGCTCAACACTGCTTTCAGCAAGCCTAGAGTGGAGAAGGACTGATTGTTCTTCAGCTTTCCCTTTTTCTTCTCAACAAACTGTTAGGCAAGAGTAGAAGCTGCTAGGGAGAGAACAAGAATAACTAAATCTCTGCAGTGCAAGATGTGTGGAGGCTCAGGGAGCCATGGTACCATCTGTGCCTGTCTATTTACAGCCAGAACAACTGACGCCCAGCTAATGGTGGGGAGAGCATCATAGCATGGAGGCAGCTCTCCAGCCTCACAGAAAAGCAGCTTGCTGGAAAGCCTGAAGTGCTGAGTGGGGGAGAGGAAAGGTCACACTTTGCACTCAGAGTTTGTTGGTGGAATGGTGCAAGCATCCCTTTGTTTCAGCCACGTTCTCTGAACCATCCTCAGCCAAGGCTCCCAGGTAAGTTTTGTCAGCACCAAGTTTGCTACCCACAAAAGCTGGCATTATGGATGGAGCCATGGTTACAGCACAGATCAGCAGGGGGGACAGGAAAGAAGCTGTGAGAGCAGGCTGCTTGTTTTGATTGAAACATGAAGTGCTGTGTTTGGTACAGCTGCTGTGAGAACAGAGCAGGTACCAGCTAAAGGGGTGAAGGAGCTCTGCCCTTCTTGCCAGACCTTTCAGTGCCAATGTGCTCTGCAAACATCCATGCTGGGGCTGAGGCGTTCAGAAACCCTCTTTGAAACATAAGGAAAACACAGGGTTAAAGCCACTGTATTTACCTCTGTGCCCTCAGGGATCATTTCAGAGCCTGTCACTCAATTCGACTCCAGCAGAGGTAAGAGACTGGCCTGGAAGAAAGTGCTGTTTGCACGGGAAAAGGCTGCAGGTAATTACTCACCTAATGAATGGAGCTGGGGGCACTGGGAAGCCACAGGGACAGGGGAAGGTCTGAAGCAGGAGATGCACCCAGGGAACAGAGAACCTGAGCACCAGGGAAAGTTCCAGGTGAAGGTAATAAAAGGTAGGAAGGAAGAAAAGAATCATTTGGACAGGTGCCTCAAGACCTCATCCAGCCTGGCCTTGAACACCTCCAGGGAGGATGTGGAGCACAGAATCACCCAATGTGATCTTCGATCTTCGATCACACTGGGTGGTTCTGTGCTCCACAATCTCCCTGGGCAACCTGTGCCAGTGTCTCACCACCCTCACTCTAGAGAACTTCTTCCTAACATCCACTTTCAATCCTCTCTCTGCCTGTTTAAACCCCTAAATGCCTTTGAGGCAGTGAACCTCTGCCCACAATGCCAAGGTGCCCTCTGTGCCAAGGCAAGTAGCCTGCACTGCATAGGACAATGCCTGCTTGTTAGAGAAGGAATGGAAATAGAATTGAATGCCCCAGCAGCTAGGCAAAGAGCAGTTTCTATGTATGATATATCTGTAGGTACACCTGTGTCACTCTCTAGATATGGATATTACCCATCCTGAGCAAAACTAAAGTGATTTAATCACTAGCAGAGAATCATAGACAAATTGTTTAGGCTGGAAATGACCTTTAAGATCATTGACTCCAAACACTAACCCAACACTACCAAGTCCACTGCTAAACCAGCTCCCTCAGCACCACACCTCCACGTCTTTTAAATCCCCCCAGGGGTGACCTGATAAGGTTTATCAATATGTGCAGGGTGAGTGCCAGGAGGCTGGAGCCAGGCTCTGCTGGGTGATGCCCAGTGACAGCACAAGGGGCAGTGGGTAGAAGATGAGGCATAGGAGGTTCCATGTGAACCTGAGGAGGAATTTTTTCCCTGTGAGGGTGACAGAGCACTGGAATAGGCTGCCCAGGGGATTTCTGGAGTCTCCCTCTCTGGAGATATTCAAGACCTGTCTGGATGTGATCTGCTCTGAGTGATCCTGCTCTGGCAGGGGGGCTGCACCAGATGAGCTTTCGAGGTCCCTTCCAGTCCCTTACATTCTATGATCCTATGACGACTCAGACACTGCCCTGGCAGCCTGTCCAGGCCTTGACAACCCTTTCAGGGACAATTTTTTTCCTGATGTCCAACCTAAACCTGCCCTAGTGCAAACCTGAGGCCATGCCCTGTAGCTGCCCAGTAGCAACCATGTTTTCATTTCTTTGGCTACTTTACACAAACCAAGCTCCTGATAATAAGAAAGTAAAGACACTGGCAACAGTTTGGTTTCCTGTGAGCTACAAAACTTGTCCTTGCCCATCCAATTGTTTGGTCTTTCCATAGTGGGTTTCTTGGCTGTCATCCATTTGGCATCCAGCGAGTTTCCCTGCTTTGGCATTGCTTGGTTGGTTCTCCTTTTGCAAGCCAGAGGTAGCTACTCTAAGCACAAGGGGAGGATTTGCACCTTTCATTTGTTAACGCTCACAGTTGAGCTTGCTCCTTAAAGCAGGCACAGGGTGAGCTGCTGCTGTGTAGCTCTCCAGATCCCCCAGGGGAGTGTGATCAGAGGAGCTGAAGGTCCTGTGTGGGCAGGCAGGCACTCCAACAGTTTGTCTGTGGAAGGGGTTGTGAAGACCTGCCTCTGTTTAATGGGCCAGAAGATATCCAGGAGATGTTACAAATTAAGTAACACCAACTTAGGATTCGGTGCATGGCCAAAAATAAGCATACCAAGTACTCCTGGAGAGGAGAATAAAAATAAAGGCAGGACTTAATCTCCTGGTAAAAGGAGATATTCCTGACTCCAGCCAACTTAACCATTTAATCGTGGGGTAAAGCCGGGACTGTTGCCATGCACACTAACTAAGTGCTGATGCAGACTACAGAAGGGCTGGAGGTGGGGAGAGATGTCTTATTACAAGTATCAGCACAAAAAGCTCTAGCTGGCCTGCACAAAATCATCACAGAACTAGAGCACAGATCCCCTCAGTGTTCAGCAAGTCCCCTTAGACACTGGCAAATGCTGCTGGGGTCATGCAGGGCTTCCTGAGCACAGGCACCAACATGTACCATGGAATGGCCACAAACTCTCCCTTTTGGAGACTTGTAGGAGGTTTGCCACCCATGCCAGCAGTAAAGCCTGCCTTGGCTTTCTCTAACTCCTCAATGCTCCTGATGTCTGTCCTTCTGCTCAGGAGCTGAAGAAGAAAACAACACTGCCTTTCCTGCCAGCTCAAAATGCTCTGCCAGTTCTAGAAGAGATCTCCAGTCTGAGCTACCTCTCCAACTCCAAAACATACCAGAACTCATCAGCTCAGTTCCTGCTTGTGTAATTCATCTGTACCCTGCCCAGCTGCATGCAAGGGTTAAAAAGGATATAATTAGTCTCCTTCTCTGCTCCCACCTCTGGCCCACACACACCCTTATTCAGCCTGTCACTGTCAGCAGGATTATCCAGGCCTCTGCAAAGAGGCAGCAGTGACTAAAGTGATAGCAACGCAATTCAGAGCTACCTTGCCTTTGTAGCCTGCACATCACTGCTGCAGCTGCCTCTATTAATAACCTGTAGGAATCAGCTTCTATTTACGTAGCACTTCTCTTCCCAAAGACTCGTGGAGTGCTTTTCTAACCTCAGGCATCATTTCATTATCTCCTGACAAGCAGGGCTCAGTTTTACCTTTATGGCAAACTCCAGGCAAAGGATGGGGAGAGAAGCAGCCTAAGCCTGCCCACACTGCAGTGCCTCCAGCTCCCGAAGTGGGCTCCACGTGTCCCACGCAGGTATCATTACTGCAGTGCCTGGGGCTCACTCTGTCCTTCTCTCCCTGCCTCCCCTCTTGCTGCACATGAGCTCCAGCAGCCAGGAAGGACCACGCTGGTGCCGTCTGGTGATGCTCCTAGTTTCCATTCCATCAACGCTGAGCTCACCTCCAACAGTGTCTATGGTGTTAAATTAGTCATTTATTCAACTTAATTAAGAAGCACTGGAAGCCTCTGGGAATTCTGGGGAGACAAAGCCTCCATGGCTGTGTTATTTTTGGACTTCAGAGGCACCTACAGCCACCACCAAGACCAGCAGTCATTCTGCCAGGTGCTGTAGTTAAAGGGCAAAAGGTATCAGGAAAATCCAGTTAAATACAGGTGGTAAAAGACAGGCACAGGCTGCCCATGGACTCTCCAGCCTCCAAGATACTAAGAAACTGACCAGATGTGGCCCTGCTGTGGCTAACCCAGATGAGAGCAGGAGGGTTGGACAAATGGTCCAATGGTGCTGTCCGACTCCAGCTGCTCTGTGCTTCTCTATACTTAGAAAGGGTGAAACACAGGCCAGATTGCTTAGGTGCTTCTCACTTCTGCTTCAGAATGATTCTATATGGATTGGTTCAGTGTCAGAACACAAACTTCACAGGGATGCCCAAAGCAGAAAATAGCTAGTCCAAGATCAGCAATGGGGTTTTGCACAGCTGTATTGTTATAGTGCCTGTTTTGTGTGGCTTTGTAGATAAAACTCAAGGCTCTGACAGTCATTCAAAGCCTCTGCAAAAGCCATGAGCAGAGGAGCATCCGTGGCTTTGGGGCAGAGTGCCACATCCGCTCTGCTGCCGGCAGGAATGCCTGGATCAGCAGGCATCAGAGTCGAGAGGCACAGACCAAAATCAAACAGAAGAATGAGCAAGAGTTAATGGACAGGAAACTGGAGAGCTTCTAACCCAGGATGTTCAGGTAACCCTGACCCAGATTTCTGAGCAAACTGCTTCCCTAAGCTGCTTTCTTTTGCGGCACTGTGCTGGCTCCTGTGCAGCCAAGCAGGGAGGCAGGCTCTGGTGGCAGCCGCTGCTGGCAGCCACTATTGATCTGGCAGGAGGAAGCAAAGGTAGCCAGGGAGTACCTCATGGCAGGGCTGGAAGTTAATTCAATATTCTGATACAGATGATGCAAGAGAAGTAATAATCTTGTAAGGCATTAGGGCTAATTAAAGTATTATAAACTATAGATTACCCTGGCTACTCTGGTGGTCCACTGGTGTCAGCATCCCTGGCTGTCACGGCACACAGAAATCCCAGAGAGACTCATTAAGTTCTCTGCCTCGCAAGAGGAATGCAGGGGGTTATTTTTAAACTCTGCTTCTGGCTCCCTGGTTTCACCTAGCTACACTGGGTAAGAAACCACCAACTGAGCCCTCCTCTAGGCTCTGGGACCTGCACCCCAGAGCCTGAAACCAGGGCACCGTTCCTACCAGCACAGTTTGTGTACTGGATAGAGGCAGAGGTGAGAAGGGAAACAACAGCTCCATTCACAGCTAGAACTCAAGGAGAGGCATCTGAATATGGTTATTGTGACAGATTACCACCTACCAGTCTTTCTGAGAAGATAAAAAGGCAACTGCCAGCTCTGGGTGCTACACAGTGACATAGTAAAAAGTGCCAGAGGGTGGGTGATGGATTCACAGACAGCATCAGAAACAGCAGTGCCTGACCAGGCAGCTTGAGCACAAAACCCCACGGACTGCCCTGCAACATGCATCTCAGGGCTGGTGTCTGGCCCTACTTAGCTTGCAGAATCAAGCCAAGGTGTAGTCCAAATCCAGGCATACCTTCCAAACCTGGTCAGTTCAGTGAAGACTCAGGCACATAACACCAGAGGCTACATTCCCTACTTAAGGAAAGATCAGGTAATGCTGAGTGAATATCAGTCTCTTAAGAGCAAGGTGCTCATACTGCATCTCTAAACATCTCCTTCTGCTTCACAGCACTGGGAATATTTGAATGCAAATGGAAAGTCTTTGTTTCTGAAGAGCCTGTGCTCCTCTGCTGCTTGTTCAACAGGTCAGGTGTAGAGGCTGAAACCTACATTTGTTCTCACTTATGCACCCCCACATGAAGGGCTCAGTCCTTGCTACCACACAGAAGAGCCTTCATGAGCAATGGTCCTGCTGAAAGCAGTCAGGCCCCTTGGTCATGTGCTGACTCTGCTGCAGTGGGACAACAGTGCTTTAGAAGTTAGGAACTGAAGCTCTGTCTCCTTTGATTTCCATGAGGCTGCTCCAGCTTAGCAAAGCTACAACAGAGGTATCTGAGAGACTCTTGGGCTCTGTGCCTAACTACAGCTCGGAGAGTTGTTGCAATGTCATATTGATTGTGACCACTGCTGGGAAAAGAAGTGCTGGGAACCAGTGAGTTCCCCAGGAACTTTTGTTTCCTTTTAAATCTGGTTCCTCCCTAACCCAGGCACAGAGGAGGGCTTTCTGAATCTGCCAGGTGAGACTCAGGCTGCCTGCTGTTTCACAGTTACGGTGCTGCACTGCTGAGTGGAACGAGAAGGGTAACCTCAGGCCTGCTTCCCAGCTGAAGGAATGGGTGAGACTGGGCCAGTGGTGCCCGCTGGGGTGACTCAGCTCCACTCACTGATGCAGACCTTGCCAGAAAGAGTTAATGCAGCTCCGCTGACTCACCGAGGCACACAAATCTCTTCTCCACTTTTGATGCACAGCAGAAGTGCCTCACTGGAGAAGGGACAGCAGGAGAGGGCTCCCAGACAAGGGCACACATATGCCCAGTGTGCAGACCACTACAAGTGATACCTGAGCACGGCCTGAGAACCCAAGGGTCTCTGCTTCCGTGCATCCAGCGCTCCAGCAGCTCTGGCAGCTGCAGCCTAAGGTGCGGATGTGTGGTCTGCAGGCAGGGAGGAGTTCAGCTTTGACTGCTAATTTTACAGATGATGTTGACACTGCAGTGCTTTAAATGTCTCTGCTTTGTTTCATGCAGCATCTCCAAAGCGTCAGGATTTGCCTCAGCTGGCTCTGTCAGGAGCTAGCCAAGGCCTGTGCATCTTCCCTGCTGTAAGCTCCTCTCTGGCTGCAGCACCTGCAGCTCTCTCAAGTTCATTCATCTGGACACGGCACTGAGCTGTCCACAGTCCAGCTGCTCCAGATGAAAACTCCTTCCTCTCACTTTCAACACCCCTCACATCTCAGTTACAGGATCTGGATCTCACTCTCTCCTCTGGGCTTGGACTCTCTTTCACTTGTTTGGAAGAGTTCTGTAGGACGCAGACTACCATCAGCAGTGCTGCTGCGTGTCTGTCTCCTGTGCAGTATGCTGAAACTAAAGCTTAGGCAGGATACAGCCCTGGACTGTGCTTATTTTGGTTGTAACTACCACATTTGCTTCTCTTCAACTTTATTGGTAGCCTGACTATAACTATAGCCCATTTCGCCTGCTATTTATTTCCTCTGCAGTGTTGAAGTTTGGCTGAGAGTAGCAAATTAATACATTGCCACATTGACAAAGGTAACGAATCCCTGTTGAATGGTCTGTGCAGGCAGAACTGGGCGACAGTGCCACAGCCATTCCTGAAGGGATAGAGATGTCAGCTGAAGCAGTGGTTGTTTAATGCTGAGGCTGCGGAGGCATCGGGAATGCAACTCCCCTTTTGTGTGCTTACACATGAAACTGTTCTGCTGAGTATCTGTACATGGAGCAGCATTCCTTAACGACTGCTTTAGGAGCTCGTCTTTGGAAAAGCTAAACGTTTACTACAACAATGCACTGAAAAACAGCTCCCTGGAAAGCATTTAGCTCTGAAAATATTCTGAGTGTTTCCCAGTCTGTTCTGAAGATAGCCCTAGGGCTTGCCTTTCCTCTTGTTTGTCTCTGCACAGAGAAGGGAGACAAGTGCAGAAGTCTGGTGTTAGTCTGCACTAAGCAGGCATGGGTTTGGCACCCCAGGAGCATCCAGTGTGGCCTCCCTCTCTCTGCAGCTCTAAAGCCCAGCTACAAAATACAAACCCCTGCTTCCCTAGGAAGCTGTAGCACCCTTGGACTGTGAAGCATTCCTGTTTCAGAGGAGGGAGGCAAACCTGTTCCCAGGTCTTTTTCCATGCTGCACAGGAGACGCACAACAGAAGACTCTGCTGGAGGCAGCGCATGTCAGAAGACAGTGTCTGCTGAGACAGGGGTGCTGATGCCTCTGCAGAGACCATGCCCTTGTTCTCAGCCTGCTTGCCAACTGGCTCTTCCCTTTGTCTCTGCTTCTGAAATCCATAAAAAGAGCTGCACAACCCCTGCCTTGCTCTGCACAGCACAGGGGCTGTGTTCTCTGCAGATAAATCTTGCTGCTGTGATGTAGCAGCAGCAAGTCTCTCAGTCCAACAAGCTTCTGCTCTCCATTTCAGAAGCTTCCATGGCCTTTAAGTGCTACATCACAAATAACTTCTGACAGGTCCACAAGGATGCCAAGCAAGAAGGAGAAAAGTGAAGGTTCTTCTGGTCACTGTGCTCACAATCAAGTGGCAGCACGAAACACCCTTTGGGTCCTTCCCTGCCCAGCCACTGATAAGCAGCGTCTCTAGAAGGAACAGACTGTGCAGCCACCACACCAGCAGCTCTCTTCTCACACGGCTCTGAGGTTCTCCCCCACAACAGCCATCACTCAACCAACCTTCTAAATGGTATCGCAGAAACGTTTTTGCTCAGCAAGGAGCAAGCACTTCTCTCAGAACAATCTCCAGGGCGATTGGATCCTACTCCTTTCACAGAAGTGAAGCTGCTCCTTTCTGGAAGGAGTCAAGCACCAGCTTCTTTCTCCTGACCCTGCCTCCCTCTTCAGCTGTGGACTGAATTTCTCCTTATTTACCAGGCACTACTGCACAGCCGTGCTTCCCCGCTCCTAACGTCCTTCCCCCTGGAATTGGCAGTGGGTGTCTTTCCACCGAACAACATCTCTCTCACCTTTCATCCCTGCCACTTTTCCATCTTCTCTCACAGGCAGTTCCCTTCAGAAACAATGGCTCCAAAGCACAACCTTTGTCAAATGAAGTTGCAGTTTTCCCCTTTCCTCGGTATACTTTGCCAAACAGAGGAACACTGCTTGAGCATCAGGAGCTTTTGGTGGGAATGCAATCAGGGATTTCTGGAATCTGTACCTGCTGAAGCTGGTCAGTTTCCACCAGCTGCAAGGAGACTTCAGGCTCTAAACCAGCAGCCTCATGAGATGCAGTTCTAACGACACTTGGGCAGAAAAACTTATTCTTGATTTCATCTTACTTGAAGTATTTTGCAAGCATTACTTCAGTAACAATGTTTAACTGTCATTAAAACACCTCTCAGAGACTGTGACTGTCCTTGTGATAGTCTCCATCCTCCCAGCAGCTCTGCAGCCTGCCTCATGAAACTCCTACTGTCTTGGTAGCTCATGATTCCCTTCTGAAACTTCACCATTGCCCACTTCACACCTCCTCTGCCACACTGACAAATGCTGCCCTGACCTCTGCCACACACTGGGTTCTGGTTGTATCTATGGAACCAAGCCTGCAAAGCCTACATCCTGAGCTGCCTGCAACTGTGCATCACCTTTGGCTGGCCCTCAATTCCTTTATGCTTCAGCCATGATTCTACTTTGTTCTTTGAGATTTATGGCTGGAAAACCACAGAACAAAGCTCTGCACTGACACTACTTACAAAGAGTTTTCAAGTGTGCGGCAACACCTCTGAAGGACTGAATCTATGCAGAGGCTAATTATACCTGATGGACCTGTAAATGAACTATCTCTAAAGGGCTCTGCTGTACTGTGGCTACCAAGCAACAGCCAATGGCCAACCAATGACTTTCTGCTTTTTCTTCCCACTTGCTCAACTATTCCTTGAGGAAGAGGAATAGGTATGAAGCACTCACACATCTTAAACCTGAAATAAATTGCCCTCTTTTCAGTTCTTCACTAGCGTAGCCTAAATGATGCTAAATGCATTTAACCTTCCTGTGGCAGGTTATCTCTCCTTGCAGGAAGAGAAACTCAGCTCAGCATTCCCTCCTCAAACTTCTTCACAAACACTCCTGACTGCATTCATCTGGAGTGCTGGAAGTGGAGACTGAAAGAACTGAAGCTCTGCCTGAGAACATTTGCCACCCACATACTGCAACAGTGTTCAAGAGCTAAATCTTATTTATGAGGCTTAGTTTCATTTCCAGTTCTTTGTGCCAAAATCCCAAAGCAATGTAATCTGTGCATGAGTGCTTGAACAGCTTGAACGTTATTTCCCACACAGCAGCCCTCTATTAAATTGGTTTGGGGTCTACAGACATTCTACAACAGAAAAGCTTCTAGCCACACCAATGTGTGGAACTGTGGATATGACAAAGGACATCCACACAGAGACACATTGGAGGGACAACAAAAAGCACTGGAGAACTGAAAACTCAGGCAGGCCATAGACATCTGGTGGGCAACACCACCTGGGCAATCTTGAGGCTGAACACAGGCTCACTGGAGTGCTCGGGTGTCTGAACAGAGGGCAAGCAGCTCCGGGTTTTGTCGTGATACCTGTGGGTGCTGGTTCTGAAACAAAACTGCTTCCTTACCTTCATTCATGCTGGGGTATAGCACATCCTAAAGTTACTCACTACCTTCCCTCATCTGCAGGACTTGAGAGTGGCATTACAGCAACTCCTGGTCCAAGCCAGCAGATGCCCATGTGCCACTGCGACATTGGGCTGGTTCTGTTCCCATCTGCCCCGGTCCAGCACGGACCAATGCCAGCCCCAGTGAGCACCTCATGGTGTCCATTTCACATACATGGACCCATGCTGGGAAAGTCAAGCTTTGTGTTTGTCTCCCCTGTGCCAAAAAACGGCTGCTAAAGCAAAGAAGAAAGGCTCCACTCCGGATGCTTGCCAAGGAAATGTAACTCTATGCACCCTCTGCCTAAGGTGTAGGCTAAGGTATGTTCATCATTTGTGTCATCCAGTTCTGTCCCTCCCTGCAGCTCCAAGAGCTGAACTGCAACACAGCAAGAGGACTAATCCCAGAGCCAGCACAGGGCCACAAAGCACAAGACACGAATCTGTTGGAGTGGGTACAGAGGTTCCTCCATGGGGAAAAGCTGAGAGAGCTTGCAGTTGTTCAGGCTGGACAAGGCTCCAGGGAGGCCTTACTGCAGCTCCTTGGTTCTTAAAGGGTGCTTATAAGATACATAGGGATAGTCTTTCTAGCAGGACCTGCTGTGACAGGACAAGGGGTGAAGGTTTAGCCCAAATGCATCTTCAATGAGGGTGGTGAACACTGTCACCTGGCTTCCACGAGGATAAGGTTACTTTTCTTACAAGAAACTGGGAGGGGGCACAGGCAGGAGAGCTGAAGCAGCCAGTGGGGTGCTTCATAGCATACAAAGATGATGCCCACTGTATCAAGGCTGTAGGGGAAGCTGGCCTGGCAGCTTTTGGTGCATGGTGCCAACGGGTGGTTTATATCACTTGCTTTATATATCACACCCTTAGCATTGCTGTTGTCCTGCTGTGTCTTTATTCTTTACACTGTTCTATTAAACTCTCCTTTTCTCAACCCACAGGACTTCACATTTTGCTCCTGGTTTTCCTCCCTCTCCAACTCAGGGTTGAGAGGCCACTGTGTGAGCAGCTGCTGGCTGGGCCTGAACCATGGCAGGCTGGCACCAGTTGCCCAGATGGGTGGTAGATGCCTCATTCCTGGAAACATTCAAGGCTAGGCTGCATGGGTCTGAGTAACCTGGTCTGGGTGAAGATGTCCCTGCTCACTACAGGGGGGCTGAACTAGGTGACCTGTAAAGATCGCTTCCAACCCAACCACTCCATGATCCTATGAAACAATCTGAAGTGCACAGCTCCATTATGAACTACCTTGTTCAGAAAGCAGGCTTTTGAAAAACACAGCCAAGTCTCGCTGCTACCACTCTTGAAGTAAGCTTCCACGTTTCAATCTTTGCTACGGGGACCACTCGCACCCATCTGCGAGCTGCCCTGCGCCTGTGGACACCGGGCTGCGGGAGCGAGTCCCGGGGCCGAGCCCAGGCTTCAGGAGCACGGCTGAAAGGTGCCCCCGTTGCAGGCTCTCCGACAGTTAAAACTCCCTTTCCCTTCCTATGCAGGCGAAACGAAAAGTGTACGCAAACGGCGCCCTGGATCTCTTTCCCCCCGCCCGCCAGCCGCTTTCCCTCGCCCCCGACAAGGGAGGGAGACCAAGGCAGCTCCCACGGACGCGGCAGCGAAGCCGGGAGCCTTCGGTTCTAGACCCCAAGGGAGGAGCGGGGAGAACCGGTGCGCTGGCGCCGGGCGGTCGCCGCCTGCGAGGCGAGGAGCCGCCGCTGCCCTCGGGGCGGCAGGGCGGGGAAGCTCCCGGGCAGCACCTCAGGGCGCGGCTCTCCCGCCTGGGTGCTGCCGGTCCGGGGGCGCGGAGGCGGGGAAGGGGAGCGCCTCTGCCGTCACCGACACTCGCGGCTCTCTCGCCTCGCCGCCGCGGCAGCCCCAGCCCCGCTCCCACCCCCTCGCCTGCCCCCACCCTCCTTGCCTGCCTCTCGGCGAGAGCAGTGTGTGCGTCCCTTCGCAGATGGCAGCCGGCAGCGCCATGCAGCTTCCCGTTCCTCCTCCTCTCCCTCCTCTCCGGCTCTAAGTTAATGCCATGCTGCCGCTGCTCCTTCCGGCACTGCTGGCCGCCTGCCTGCCGCCCTGCCAGGGCTGGAGCACCTCGGAGTCTGCCGGCGGGCAGGAGGAGCAGGAGCAAGAGCTCTTCTTGCCCCCTGTCAACTCCTCCTCCCGCTCCTTGGCCAGCCTCGAGATGGACCTCGACGGGGCTGTCGACGGGGCTGTAAGCAAGGAGGAAGGCAGCACCTCCATCCCCGGCACACCGGCCGCCCCTAGCCAAGAGCCTTTCTCTTCTGCTCCCACCTCCTCCGGGCAGCAGCAGGAACAGCAGCAGCAGCAACAGCAGCAGCGTCCACAGCCGCAGCCCTCCGAGGACCCTCACTGCAATATCAGCGTGCAGCGGCAGATGCTGAGCTCGCTGCTGGTGCGCTGGAGCCGCCCGTTGGGTATCCAGTGCGACCTCCTGCTCTTCTCCACCAACAGCCACGGGCGGGCTTTCTTCTCCGCCGCCTTCCACCGCGTGGGGCCGCCGCTGCTCATCGAGCACCTGGGGCTAGCTGCCGGCGGTGCCCAGCAAGACCTGCGCCTCTGCGTGGGCTGCAGCTGGGTGCGGGGCCGGCGGGTCGGCCGCCTGCGGGGCACCGCGTCCCAACCCGCCGCCGCTGCCTCTTCCTCCTCCTCCTCCTCCTCCTCCTCGCTTTCCTACCCGCCGGCGGCGGAGCCCGGCCAGTACTGGCTGCAAGGGGAACCGCTGAATTTCTGCTGCCTGGATTTCAGCCTGGAGGAGCTGAAGGGGGAGCCGGGCTGGCGGATGAACCGCAAGCCCATCGAGTCTACCTTGGTGGCTTGTTTCATGACTCTGGTCATCATCGTGTGGAGCGTGGCCGCCCTCATCTGGCCGGTGCCCATCATCGCCGGCTTCCTGCCCAACGGCATGGAGCAGCGCCGCGGCGGCGCCGCCACCGCCGCCGCCACCGCCGCCGCCACTAAGTAGCTTCTGCCGGTGGTCCTCCCTTCTCTTCGTCGTGTTGGTGTGAGGGGACGCGGCGTAGCCGCCTCCCGCCCGCCCGGACTCTGTCGTGGTGGTGGTTATCCCCTGTTTAAAGCGCGGGTGCGCGGCGGGACGGCGGCGGCCCGGGAGAGGGGCCGGGGGGCGCGGGAGGGGGCTGCAGGCTCCGGCCCGCCCCGAGAGCCTGGCCCGCGACTGCCGGAGACGACCAAAAACCTGTGTGCTCCTTTTATATCTTTAATATCCGTTTTAAACGAACGCTTTCCTAAACAAGAGGCAAACAAAAACCAACCCACAGAAAGAAAAAGCCTCCCCCGCCCGGACTGGACGCAGGCAGGCAGAGACCCTGCCACCCAGCCGCCTTTGTGGTAGTCCAAGGAGCAGCTTTTTTGTCTATGAATGCAGTTTGAGCGGTCCTCTTTTTCATGTTCTTTATAGAAAGGGCCGTTTCTGTTTGGCAGAATCGGGAAGTGATGGAGCCTGTGTGTTGTTCTTGCCGGAGCTGAACTTTATGGAACCTCTCCCGTTGTATTTCCCAGCTGAGATCGTGTGTTTATTACTGTAGCTCTGTGCTATTTGGCTTTTAATACAGAGGTTTTCTTTTTGGAGCCACCATCGCCTTTCGTTGGTCTGTTTCCAGGGGTTTGGCCAGCCTCTCCAACCACAAACAGTCGTGAAGTTCCTCTTTCCCCACGAGATGATGTCGCCAGGGTTGTTGGTGGGAAAAAGGGAATCCCTTTCTGCGTGGTGTTTGCCCTCAGTTTAGATCTGTATGCCCATACCAGGGCTGCTGGGGTGGGAGGAGAAGAGAAGCAATTTCCTTCCCACAGAGCCACAGACAACAGCTTTCTCCCAGGTCCGAGGTTGGGTGGTTTCAGTTCTGGGAAGGTAAGGTCCACTTTTGGAGATGTGCTAAAGGCAGAGTGGGGGCAAGTCTCTGACTCCCACACAGTGCGTTCCTCAAAGCTGACTCTGAGGCGGTGTATTGGTGGGAGGCATGGCAATACTGCATCTCTTTTTCCCAGGGCTGCTCACAGAGAATCCATGGGGTGCAGAGAAGGCAGGGGATGCAGAGCTGGCACTAGATTATGGCTGCCACTGTGCCAGCACACTGTCTCGTTCAAGTAGACAGCTACATAACCTGAGACCCTGCTTGTTAGAAGCACAGAAGCGTAGAATGGTTTGGGTTGGAAGAAACCTCCAAAGCTCATCCAGTCCAACCCCTCTGCAATCAGCAGGGACATCCTCAACTAGATCAGATTGCCTAGAGCCCTCACAGTAAAGACTTTGTGTACTGCCAGCTGTTTGGCCTTATAAGAAGTTGTTCGATCTGCCTTAGACATGAAGAGTTCATCTGAAGTTCTAAACCCCAAAAGTGGGCTAAGTGACAGAGATTTGCACTAGGAACCCTTGTCCCTTTGTCAGCATCAACATGTTTAATTTGTTAGGAGCACTTGAACTCACTTGAGGCTACTTTGGTTATTTGTGATGTTGTTTTTTTCCTGTGGTGTGGTAGCAGTGACTGGATGAAAGGTTTGGGAGGATTCAATTCTTAGGATTCCTATTTTTTTACCCAAGGACAAAATAAAATCAGTGCATGCTCTGCCTGTGTGCTACCTGGAAAAAAACCAAACACAACAAGCCAAGGCAGAGACTGTAAAATGTTCCATATTACTGGGCTACCTCTTCTCTTGATCTTAGCAGGCACATCACTTGAGCAGATGTTGTAGCCTGACTGTCAGAAAGCAGAGGAGCCCTCACTGCGGAGCTGTTCATCTGACCTGTTGATCTAAGGGTACCTTCTTCTCTATGCTCGATTCCAACCCTAGGCTGGAATCTTTTTTGCTTACCCTTGTTTCTCTTGTTTGTTTGTTTTGCTTTCTGCATGGCATCAACGTAGACAAGGGAATGCTTGTCTGAAAAGGGCAGCTTCACTGAGTCAAGGGGTCCTACTTGCAGCTCTTGCTGACTCTGACCGAGTAGAGTACTTAAACTGGTGCAAAATGATTTGTGACTGTTAACTTCTTCAATACAAAGCTTTGGAACAAGCAGTGCCACGTGCAGAGTATTGTGCTGTTTACTGAAGTGTGACAGATGACAGGGATTTGTTCAGAGTTCTTCTATAAAGATGCTTGTAAGTGGAGCTACTACAAGTCTGCTAACGTGAAATGTTTTAAACAGCAATGGCATTAAACAAGCAAATAACTCCAAAAGGCAAATCTGGAGTACAAAAACTTGCCCCGTTGCCAGCGAGTGCTGGTGTCAGACACAACGCACAAAGAAGACTTCTGAGTAAGGGAAGGTGTTGCCCTGGATGGCAGCTTCCCTTGGCAGAAAGGACAGCCCACGTTTCTGTGCCTCCAGGTGCGTGGGTACATGGGGCAAAACTGCCACCCTTGGGTAAACCTCAGCCTTGTTACTCAAGATGTAGTTCAGAGTGCTTTGGGTGATTAATATGACTGCAGCAGCACTGCTATTTGTGCAGTGAATATTACTCAGTGTGAGTAAGGGCTACTCGACCAGGCCCTGGAAAGCCTGATTAGGAGCCTTAGTGGGCTGAGTCAGTATTACTCATTGCAACCTCTGCTTACTTGCTAATAGCATCCCCCAGGGCCAATGTTATGTGATCCCAGGGGCTGGGCAAGAGCTCAGTGAAATCAAATAGTTAATGGAAGTTGTGCATGGCTGAAGATCGAAGGACCTGTTTTGAAGATAAAATAGCCAGGTAGAAGAATAGGTAGTACATTCTTGTGTCTCTCTGGCTTTTGTAGCGTTTATAAATCCAAAGCCAGGATTTCGCATTCCTCTGTAGGGCCTCGCTGCTTTGGAAATGAACCTCTGCAGCCGGTGCAAAAATGGCAGTTACTGCTCCCAGAGTTTTGCTGAAGAGAGGTCTCCTGGGTTCTGCCAACATACTGCAGAAAAAGGCCTCGATTTCTCCAAAATCATTTTTAATGACCCTGGAGAAACGTGTGAACAGCAAATCCCAAGTGCATTCAGATTAAGTCTCTTTTTAACCACTAACTGCTTTTTCGCATCTTACTTGTTAACAAAAAGATCACTTTCCTTCATCCCCTCACAAGCAGAATGTTTCAGTGAAGATCAGAAGTGCATTTGACTGTTTCAAATTGCAAAATTGATTTTGTGGGGGAAAAATATATATCACTTCAGTGATTTAGAATTGATAACAGCTTGTGACAGATAAGGGTACTCCATTTCTTGTCCCACCTTCATAACAGTTCTGCTCAAATAAGTTGTCCAAAACAACTGTCAATTAAAAACAAGCAATCAACCGTAGCTGGGTCCATATGTTTCTCTTCTCTTAAGCTAAGGGAGAATGCAGCCTAGTATAAAATCCAGGCTACTAAAGCTATTTGCTGGTACTGTCTGATATTTCATTAGATTTGTGGCTAGACTAAGTCCTCCAGTCATCACATCCAGACTGGATGTGAGGGGGAAGTTCTTCACCATGAGAGTGGTGAGACCCTGGAAGGGGTTGCCCAGGGCAGTGGTTGAGACCCCATGCCTGGAGGTGTTTAAGGCCAGGCTGGCTGAGGCTGTGGGCAGCCTGATCTAGGGTAGGGTGTCCCTGCCCATGGCAGGGAGTTGGAACTGGCTGTTCCTCGTGGTCCCTTCCAACTCTGACTGATTCTATGATTCTACGAATCCAAACATCTTTATTTATAGAGTCTGGATTAATAACTGAAGGCAGCACCTTGGGACAGCCAGGATCTGAACCTCTCATGTTCTCCAGAGGTAGAGAAGGCTCTAGCCAAGGCAGAGCAAAGCTTTCCTCCCCAAGTGGCCTGTGAAATGCTGGGTGTTCCCATAGTCGTTAACTTGCTCTTAGCTTGCACAGAAAAAAACATCTGATTAATGAGAGATGAACTCGCGAAGATGAGGCCAGCCTGAGATCAGTGCCGTTCTGAGGCAGTGGGAGTTCACACCACGAGTGTGAAGTTAGCTTTCATTTTTGTTCCTTGCAAGGTGAGACTTGTTGGAAACAGTGGGACCTCACCTAGCTGGTGTCATTCTGGGTGTTGCTAAGCAACGTGAAGTGGTTAAAATGGAGATAGAGAAGCAGAACATGGAGGAATAAAGGAAACAAAAGACATTCCAAAAGCATAAAAGGGATTAAATGTGCCAGCACATTCTACAAGGAAGCTGTGAAGGATCTGCTGGGGAAAAGGCAGCCATTAAGATCAGAGAGGACAAAAGAAAGCTGACATGAGGTGAATTAGCAACTTGGCTCTGTACTGTGATCATTTTTTTAAAAATACTTTATTCCAGTTTGGGCCCCAAATGACAAAAGTGATGGCAAACGAGAGCAAGAGTCTGGGAAGAAATAGGGGGATGAAGGAAAGTGCGGAGTGGAAGCACTATAATGCAAATAAAGAGAAAGAAGATGCTCTACTTGGTGCTGGAAAGCAAACAACAGCAGCTTGCTTTAACAGGTTAAAGGCTGCACTCAAGGATCCTAAAGGTCTTCTGCCATCTAAATGGCTCTCTGGTTCCATGACATGGCAGGGCACCCCCAGATATCTACTTCCCCTCCCTAATTTTGCTTGGGAGGGAAAGTAGATTTTAAGGAAAACATGCTAAAAGGTTTTGGGTTTGTGGACTGGAGTTGGTTCTTCCACCAGATTAGATCCAGGTCAAACAAGCATTTCTGATTGTCCAGCACGAGAACGTTCTGCAGAGCTCCACTAGAGCCTTTCACCTGAACTGAAGCAATGCCACTGTGACAATCACATGGCCCAGGCCATGCCTTGACAAGGCTGCCTGCTGGGCTGCTTTTTATGGCATTCTCATCCATATTGCAAGTACTGTCTCACTCAAGACTGCCTCCAGAACCTTCCCTTTTTGTCCCTGTCTGCATTGTCTGCAAAGCTTTGCTCCATTTGCCACCTGTCACTGAAAATCAATCATTCTTAAGATTTGCTTGTTCTTATTCATTATCTCCCTCTTCGCTTCTCTCTTGCCATAGCATGTTTTTATCTTGGCATTTTCTGCCATTCCCACAAGTATGCCTTTTATTGTCAAGCTACAAAAAAGTGCTGCAGGAAACTGTGCTGTCAGTCTCTTCCTCCTTGCCCCTCTGCCTGCCACCCACTCAGGCCATGCCTGTGATTTGTGACACCTACAAGACAAAGACAAACATGAAACCTCGTGTGGGGGCCAAAACCTAAGTGCAAATTTGTCTCTCCCATCAATTCTGTCACCATAGGACTTCTTCCATGCTTCAGCCCCAAATACTGAGCAGGGATGCTTCTAAGAAGTGGACCCATCTGAAGAGATTCCTTCCTCCTTCACTCCTCAAAGACCTGTCTTTGAGTCACCTCTGCTAACACACCTGCCTCAGACCTTCTCTCCTGCATGTGAGAGCCCTTTCCCACCTATCCTCAAGCAAACCTATCCCACCATGCCACCTTTCCCACCTATCCTCAAGCAAACCTATCCCACCATGCCACCTTTCCCACCTATCCTCAAGCAAACCTATCCCACCATGCCACCTTTCCCACCTATCCTCAAGCAAACCCATCCCACCATGCCACCTTTCCCACCTATCCTCAAGCAAACCCATCCCACCATGCCACCTTTCCCACCTATCCTCGAGCAAACCCATCCCACCATGCCACATTTCCCACCTATCCTCAAGCAAACCCATCCCACCATGCCACCTTTCCCACCTATCCTCGAGCAAACCCATCCCACCATGCCACATTTCCCACCTATCCTCAAGCAAACCCATCCCACCATGCCACCTTTCCCACCTATCCTCAAGCAAACCCATCCCACCATGCCACCTTTCCCACCTATCCTCAAGCAAACCCATCCCACCATGCCACCTTTCCCACCTATCCTCGAGCAAACCCATCCCACCATGCCACATTTCCCACCTATCCTCAAGCAAACCCATCCCACCATGCCACATTTCCCACCTATCCTCAAGCAAACCTATCCCACCATGCCACCTTTCCCACCTATCCTCAAGCAAACCCATCCCACCATGCCACCTTTCCCACCTATCCTCGAGCAAACCCATCCCACCATGCCACATTTCCCACCTATCCTCAAGCAAACCCATCCCACCATGCCACCTTTCCCACCTATCCTCGAGCAAACCCATCCCACCATGCCACATTTCCCACCTATCCTCAAGCAAACCCATCCCACCATGCCACATTTCCCACCTATCCTCAAGCAAACCCATCCCACCATGCCACCTTTCCCACCTATCCTCGAGCAAACCCATCCCACCATGCCACATTTCCCACCTATCCTCAAGCAAACCCATCCCACCATGCCACCTTTCCCACCTATCCTCAAGCAAACCCATCCCACCATGCCACCTTTCCCACCTATCCTCAAGCAAACCCATCCCACCATGCCACCTTTCCCACCTATCCTCGAGCAAACCCATCCCACCATGCCACATTTCCCACCTATCCTCAAGCAAACCCATCCCACCATGCCACATTTCCCACCTATCCTCAAGCAAACCTATCCCACCATGCCACCTTTCCCACCTATCCTCAAGCAAACCCATCCCACCATGCCACCTTTCCCACCTATCCTCGAGCAAACCCATCCCACCATGCCACCTTTCCCACCTATCCTCGAGCAAACTGGTGCAGCTGCCTCACACCTCTGGAGCTCTGCAGAGCCAGGGAAGCAGTGATCTCACTCAGGAGTGGGTTATGTGTGAAGTTACACTCAGCTCAGGTATGCAGGGTGCGAAACATTACTTTTCAATGAAGTCATGGATTCTGCAGCAGTTGAAGGCTCTTGCCTGGATGCTGGCCCATGGGAACACAGGAGCTGAGGACCTGGCAGACTTTTCCAGTGCTGCTCTAGTAGCACTCTGGCTCTACCAGTAATAGAAAAGCAGCCAGGCCAACTCAGTGCCTTTCTGTAAGGGGAGATGTGCACAGCCCGCGCTGGGGGTTGTGAGGGCCAAGCCTTCTGAAGACGCCTGTCTGTGTCTCTGAAGCTGTGCAGAAAATAGTATTCACTCCTCTCCTCCTTGTAGCGCAAGGATTGATGAGCTGAATCCCACATGGTGTTTGAGCGTGCCGAGCACGGCAAAAATGCAAACACAAAGCTGATTTTATTCCTTCTCTGTTCTTCTTTTGCACTTAAGGGCATGGTTTAAGCATCATATTGATAATTAATGTATTTTGCACATTTTTGCCCACAGTTTAGCTAGGCAATAGCTACGCTCTGGAAATGCTTTTCCCATTGAAAGGTGCTGCTGTGAGCTGATATATTAAAAACAAATCATAACTAAGTGATGAATGATACTGGAAAAGAATCTCATTGCTCCAAAAGTATATGAAAGAATCCCCCAAGGTGTGAGAAATACTTTCTAGGAGGTGAGTACATGAAGAGAATGGTGCAGAGGTGGCTGGTGGAGATTTAATCACGGGGCTGTTCCATTTCTCCTCTCACACTGTGTGCTTCACCAGAGTTCTCTGGGGAATGTGAGTTGTGCCTAATTATGCTGGCAATGTAGTTGCTTCTAAATGGAAACTGGAAACTACTTTCTTCAGGCAATACTTCCTCTGAGTTCTCAGCATTCTTCTCCTTTCCTCCAGGACGTTGTAAAGCAGTTGATGATGCAGGGTCACATCGTTCTCCTGACCCAGAAAAGCCACTTTTGCAGTGTGAGGTTTACATGCTACAGCCCTTCCTTTCTCCAAGAGGGGGATTTCCCGCAGCAGCCCAAGCCCCACTGTCTATTTTCAGGATCATTTAGGGGCTGTGAACATGAAGACAGCTATGGTTTGCCTTTGTGCTCTACCCCAGCCTTTCCCTATGTCCTGGAAGCACAATTAGGGTGGATATTGATATGACTAAATTGCCCACCCCAGCAGCAGTATCTCATAAATGCCAGTGCAGTCTCAGAAGAGGACTACCATGATCACACCTCTCCTTCCTCCTGCCCTCAGCTGACTGCAGTCCATACCCGTGGAGTGCTCCACAGCTCTAGCTTCTTTCTGGGTCCACGTGGGGCAGCAAAGGAAGGCCACGTTCAGTGAACGAGGCTTTAGCATAAAAGCCATTCTGAGCAAGAGAAGATCTTTCAGTGAGCCATTAAGGAGTGTCCTACACTACAGGAGCCATGTGCTTGTGTCTTTGATGTCTGCTCCAAGTTCTGCAGACCTGTTTGCTTTGCTTTATTACCTTCCTGCAGTGTTTGATGGGGAATTGTTAATAGATACTACCTGGGAATGCTCCTTTGCCCTGGGTATAAAATGTAACCCCACAGGCTTTGCTTTAGCTGCCCTGATGTGAGAGTGAATTGCCCATGACAAAACTCATCCTCCAAAATGCCACTCATTTATCTCTGGTTCTCAAACAGACTCATATCCTCTCCCCATGAGATTGCCATCACAACACTTAGAGATACCAGCCCATGCTGGGCTAAGACAGAAGACAATAACTCTTCCTTTCCTTCTGTGACAGTTTGGGCTCCAGGCATTCAGCTGGTGAGACTGATAAGGGTGCTGCCCAATGCCAGCTGGAGAGCCGTGGCTGGAACGGGTCACAGGGATTTACTCTCCTCCCACACACCAAGCACAGAAGAAAGCAACATTGGCTGATCTGCTCTGTTGTATGTGCAAAAGGCAGTGGCACAGCCATGGATGGCTCTACCCAGGTAAGTAGAAGCAGCCCCCGAAGCACAGGTGCTGAGTGATGCAACACTCCAAAACCAGAGCCAACAGCAGTGTGCTGTGCCAGGGGCTCCTGCTCAGCGCCGCCAGAGCAGCCGCAGTGCAGCCAGCAGGATTGGGAGGCTTCTTGCCATAGTGGCAGGAACAAGACCCAACATCTCCCCATTAATTTCATCAAACCATGGATGATTCAGCTGCTAGCTGCACTATTTTTGGGACCTTCATGGTTGTCTTTATTGCTACCCTTCTTCTGTTACATAGAAAAGGTAGTGAGAAACCTATGATGATTAAATAATGTTAATGACATTTCTGACCAAAAACCCGATTAAAATCCCAGTTAAATCCCTCTAAAACTGATACTCAGAGAGAGCATAACCTAGAAAACATCAGAGGCAAGACATTTCTCTACTATATTTAAAACATCATCACCCTTAGCTGCATCCAGAGGACCTCTGGTTGACTGTAGCAACAGAAAGCATTGACAACAAGTTCCCAAGCATGTGTTGTCTGCTGCTACTTGGCAGATAAGAGTTATGCTTAGCTACTTCCTTGGCAGAGAAGAGTTATGCTTAGCTACTTCCTAATACCTTCCAGTCCCACATTCACCATAAAACCAATTACTCATGGCAATGTGCAGCAAATATCCCCAAACCGCTGCTCCCCAGCACTACAGACACACTCCAGCTACCTCTAGGTCTGCCTTAACTACTGGGGTTTAAGAGGTCCAAAATGTCCTTTCCCTTCTGACCGTCTCCCTTTTCTTGTCTGCTGCACTCTGGTTTTGCTCAGCATGTTTGTAGTTGTGATTATTTAGGAAGCAGTGCAGTGTGAGAGCATTTCAGCAAAGACTTGCTGTGGGCAGCACTGATTCTTCTAGGCCAGGGCAGCCACAGAGGGTGCTGGAGGCCTCCTCATGCTGCCTGCTGTGAAGTGTGACCCCAGGAAAGAATGAAATCAGTTTTAGCTGCAGTGGCAGTGTGCAGCCAAACAAGTGAAGGACCAGCGACAGTGTGCAGCCAAACCAAGTGACTCCCCATGACTAAGCTATGAATGGGTCTCTGCTCCCGAGCAGCATAAGCTGCCTGCTGATAGGTTGCAGACAAGTCATCTGCAGAGCAGGGCTCACAGTTAGCTGCCTGTCCCAGGTGGGTGGCTTCTGAAGACGGAAGGTGCTAGAGCAGCACTGAGTAAGTCATCAGTGAGCCTTTACACTGGTGTATTTACTCACCTCTGAGAGTTTACAGAGGTTCAGCCATACAATTAACCTGGCAGATCTCTCCAGCTGCTTGTCTGCTGATGACATCTCATCTTCTTACATATTGATCCAAGCCTGTGCTGCTGCTGTTTGCCATGCTTTACAAGCACCAGGGGGCTGACCTGATTTCTGTATGCTCACCCTGCCCGCGTCTGGGTGCCCTGAGTTGGTATTTATTCAGTGTAGCTGATAAAATATACAGAAGGCAGAGGGGCTTATCCACGGCTCAACATTCAAAGTGTTACTGCAAGGAAAATATACTGTGGGATTGGATTTCTGGGCAGCAAAAGTAGTCTTCCTTACACTTCCTCAATGGATTTTTAAAGCCAACCTATAGCCCTTTTGAGATCTGTGCTTTTAGAACAGAGTGGGGCAAAGCTTTCACAGAATCACACAATTAACCAGGTTGGAAGAGACCTCCAGGATCATCCAGCCCAGCCTATCAACTCACCCTTCCAATTAACTAACCCATGGCACCAAGTGCCTCATGCAGCCTCCTCTTAAACACCCCCAGGCACAGCGACTCCACCACCTCCCTGGGCAGCCCATTCCAATGCCAATCACTCTCTCTGCCAACAACTTCCTAACAACATCCAGCCTAGACCTGCCCTGGCACAGCTTGAGGCTGTGTCCTCTCGCTCTGTCCCTGGGTGCCTGGCAGCAGAGCCCAACCCCACCTGGCCACAGCCTCCCTTCAAGTAGTCATAGCCAGCAGTGAGCTCTGCCCTGAGCCTCCTCTGCTGCAGGCTGCACACCCCCAGCTCCCGCAGCCTCTCCTCCCGGGGCTGTGCTCCAGGCCCTCCCCAGCTTTGGCGCCCTCCTGTGGACACCTTCCGCCTTCACTCTTTCCATGAAGAATTTCTTCCTAATGTCCAGCCCGAACCTGCCCAAGGCACAGTTTGAGGCTGTGTCCTCTTGTTCTGCCCTGGGTGCCTGGCAGAAGAGACCAACCCCAGCTGGCTACAACCTCCCTTCTCTTGTAGAAAGCAATGAGGTCTGCCCTGAGCCTCCTCTTCTCCAGGCTGCACACTCCCAGCTCCCTCAGCTGCTCCTTATAGGGCTGTGCTCCAGCCCTCTTGCCAGCCTTGGTGCTCCTCTCTGGACACGTTCAAGCACCTCAACATCTTTCTGAAACTGAGAGCCAGAGAGAGGATTCTGTGATTCTGTGATTTTCCTCCTCAGGATACAGCTGCAGCAATTTGCTTTGTTCCTTTAAGCACCACACATAATGTGCCAGCATGCACCCTTGTTGCTGTTTGCCATCAGCCCTTACCAGCATCCCAGCACTTTGGTTACAGGTGCTGGCAAAGGCGAGGGAGCAGGGAGCAGTGTGTGTGCCTGCGTAACTCTTGGAACCACAGAATGGCTCAGCCTGGAAGGGACATCAGAAATCATCTGCTCCAGCATCCCTGCCATTTCCCAGAGTCTGGCAGCAGGCAGCAGGGACGTTTCTAGCCAGCACAATGGCTGGGACTGCATACAGGGCCATTAGCACTGCAGCCATGTGCTGCAGCTGCTAGGTACGGCTCCGTGGGCACGGTGCTAACTGGATCGGCCTGCTCCTGGGGCTGCTGCTTGCCTCAGCAAACTGGGATGAGCAGCATTGGCAGCCCCCAGCCCCCCAGTCCTTCACACACAGCATCAATGTTTAGGGCTGCGAGAGCAGGAACCAGTCTGGAAGCAAGGGCTGGGTGCAAGAGACAGGTTGGCTCTGCTGCAGCAGGAAAGCATGAGGTGTTGTGGAGGTACAGACTGAGGTCTGTGGTGTGGGGGGAGGTGATCTGTGACTATTCCTTTCCTCAGTTATGGATGAAGCTTGGATTGGGTATTCACATGGTAGAGGTCTACATTTGCGTAGATGAATCCCACCCCTAAAGCCAAATCTAATTCATAAATTCACAGAATCAAGCAGGTTGGAAGAGAGCTCCAAGCTCAGCCAGCCCAACCTAGCACCCAGCCCTGGCCAATCAACCAGACCATGACACTAAGTGCCCCAGCCAGGCTTGGCTTCAACACCTCCAGGCACAGCCACTCCACCACCTCCCTGGGCAGCTCATTCCAGTGCCAATCACTCCCTCTGTAAATGTCACCATGTGCAATTTAAAGCCATTATTCCTTGTCCTTCTCACCACCCTACTCCTGCTACCAAAACAGTCCCTTCCTGCATCTGGCTACCGTTGAAGCATTTCCAGACCCTTCCTGCATCACTCCTCTGTGCTGTTTTTGTCTACACAACCACACAGCCCTCCAGTTCTTGCAGGTCTTCTAGACTTTCAAGTCCTTGTCACGGGGATCTCCTCAGAAGGCTGGCCTCCCCGAGGCCACCACATACCTTGGGCATCACAGAGCTCTACAACTTGCATTTAGCAGCCTCTGCAGGCTTTCTGCAAGGCTATGCTCACCTCACTACCAGTGAAGATCTTGGCACTCTTCCTACCTCAGAGCCACTGCTGGTTTTGCAGTACCTGATCTAATCTCTCAATATTGGCTTCCAAAGGCCCTCTCTCTCTCTCCACACTACTTAATATAATTCTAGGAAGGATAGGAACAGCCTGTAACAGGAATTATATTCTGTGAAGAATAAATCTCCTGCCATAAGCTCTAGAAGGAATTCAGAAGCACACTCCTTGGAGGTCAGTCTTTTGACAATGAGAGTAGGTTCATCATCAAACCTCTGAAGATGCAGAATGTTGTTTTCTCAGCATCTAACAAAAGTGATGAACTCTGTCTTGGAAGTGCAAATTGTATCTTTTCTATTTTGAAATAGCCTGCAGCCAAGCAGCAGGGAAGAAGTGCTCTGGAAGATTATGCTCTACTCAGTTCTAACCTTTCCTGAGGAAGCTTCAGCTAATAGTATCCTAAATTTCTACTGATTACTGGCAGAGGAAGGCACTGAGAACAAGAAGTGTCAGGCAAAGATCTAATTACTAGATGGTGGATTTCAGATGTCTGTTGTCTGACACATGAGGACATGGAGAAGCCATCCCCTCCCCTAAGCAGCCTCTCTGGGAGAGGCAGGAGCCTTGTCTGAACCTCGGAAACAGCAGATAGGACGCCTTTGTTAACTTGTTTCCATGGCAACATTTTCATGTCACTGAACATCATTGAAACATCTGAACCATTCCCTCAGCTTGGCTTGGGGGGTTTTGCTGACCTCCCTTGCTCAATAACTTCTGTCAGGTCAGAGCCAGGGCCAAAGAGGGGCGGCAGGAGGTGCATTGCTTTGCTGTCGTGCTGTTAGCAACCCTCTCTCAGACTTTTCAGCTGGGAACCTAAGCACTGATTGTCGGTGTGAGTAGGCATGGAAACGAGGCACAGATATTTCTGTCTCTAACACAAAACCTGGGCAGCTAAAGATGACGGCAATGAAGTGGCCTGTCTGCAGGGGAAAGGCGGCCGAGGCAGCTGAGTGAGCAGTGCCACACTGAGGACACAGCTCCCCCACTCAGCATCCACACTGCTATTCATGGAATCAGCCAGGTTGGAAGAGAGCTCCAAGCTCAGCCAGCCCAACCTAGCACTCAGCCCTGGCCAACCAACCAGACCATGGCACTAAGTGCCCCAGCCAGGCTTGGCTTCAACACCTCCCTGGGCAGCCCATTCCAATGCCAATCACTCTTAGAGCTGGGTAACACCACTGCTGGGGTCCTTTGCCACCTGCCCTTCTGGCAGAGCAGATAAAATGCAAACCCTGACAAATCTTGACTTAAGGAGACAGCTTAACCCTTCCTGTGGGAAGCTCTAGCAGTAAAAATGAGTAGCAGGGGAATCCAGCAGTTGCTGGTGCCTTTCTTTGTGCACCAGAGTGGGCTTTTAGCTCACACAATTAACCACTGTTTTCTTCCCCAACCATTCTTCATGTACTATGGACTCCTCTCATGGGCAACACTTGTCACTTCTGCAGCTAAGGCACTATTCCAGCCCCAGAAATGGCAGCAAATCATACCTTGGCTCTAGCTGTAAAATCACACTGGCTTCTACATAAGGCTTCTCCAGCAGCCTGAAGGTTTCCTGTTGCATGTCACTTGCAGGGAGTCCACGGCTCTGAAGAGAGACCCTTAAAAGCTACGGCTGATGGAGTCAGTAAGAAGCACCCTGTAGCAATGGTGCTGTGGTTTGAAAGAGCTACTGAATGCCTTCTCCTCTATGTGTCACCTGCAGCAGGCTGGGAAAAGTCCTTCAGGGGGAGAGGATATCTAGGGGGAAAATGTCTGTGCTTTTTTGAGGTGAGAACCAAGCCCATGGATCCAATTATTTTGCACTGTGAATTGCAGATTTGGTATTTGCAGGCAGCCCCTGTTACTCCAGTGTGTTAGGCTGGGGTGTCCACTACACCCAGGAGGTGCAGATCTCAAAAGGCAAATGGTTCACCAGCTGAGATACTCATTTAGGATGCTCTGTCCTCTGACAAATAGCTAATTGCCTGCCTCACCAGCAGGATGCCTGCACAGAAATCAAAGAAGGATAAAGGCTTAGTTTTTTTGCTGGTGGAAAGCTGTTTGAGGGTGGATGAAATAATACACTGCATTACTGTAGGATTATAATGCAATAAGGAGCTCTTCCTTTTGGAGTGACCCCAAAATCCAGCATTGATTTTCACACCATGGAAAGGTGAAAAACAGTGTGCCAGGTTAAATGAGCAGAAAGTATAAAGCACTTCTCAGAGGCCTTCAGCAGCTTCTTGAGCAGCAGGAGATGGATTGCAGCCAGGAAGGAGCAGGAGGAAAGGTAACAGTTTTATTTCTGCCACAAGTTCCACAAGTTCTCTCCAGGTGCAGCATTGCCCTGCTTGTTCTGTATACTCAAGACTGACATTTCTGTCCACTTCCCACAGAAGCCTGACTTTGGGGGACACACCTTTGGGGTGGGAGGACAGAGCTGGACTCCCTCATCTTGGAGATGGATGCTGTAGCTCCTTTACAGCTGCTCACCCAGGAGCTGGTTGGCTGAGCTGACAGAAAGCCAGGGTGAAACAACAAGCACAAAACTTTGAATTTCAATTTTCACAACATTTTTCATCTGGCTTTTTCCTAATGACCTTTTTAAATGAATTCAGCTTTCTTGGCACATTTACTAGTGAGAAAACATCCTTACCTTTAAGCCTACATATGAGCTTTTGCTTCCCCTTTTTGCTTTCTCTGCTACACTCTCTTTCAGCCCTTAGCAGCCCTCCTGTCTTTCTCCTTTGCTTGCAGCAAATCCCAAATCTGAACAGAAATGTGCCCTATTCTGCTGCTGCACCTGGGGACCTTATCTTCTAGTTGGGCATGAACTACAACACCCTCTTTTGTGATGCAAGACTGATAAAAAGGAGGAGGGTGGGGGCAGACCTTTCTGCATTGCTATTTCAAATGATGTTGGACATATTTTCCTCCTCTTAAAAAACTCAGTGTCCTTCTTAGTCCTAGAAACTATTGTCCAAAGCTCCTTCCTGCTTAGGAATGAAAAGTTAAAAGCTGTGATGAGGGCTCAGCTCAATCAACATCTACAATCGTTCTTGAACGAAAAGAACAAGCATCTTGCCTCTTTGTTTTCACACAGGCTTCAGTTAAAGGGATCTTGCTGGAGGATAGCAGTTAACTGACCTCAGTGATGGAGTTCATGCAGGATGCCTCTCACCTAGCAGCAACCAGGGAAGCTCTAATAACTGCTGGGATTTAGAATCATAGAGTTGTTTAGGTTGGAAAAAGTCTTTAAGATTATTGATTCCAACCATTGACCCAGCACTGCCAGGTCACCACTAAACCACAATCCCTCCAGGGGTGGTGACTCCACCACTTCCCAGGGAAGCCTGTTCCAGGACTTAACAACCCTTTCAGTGAAGAAATTTCCCCTAATATCCGATCTAATCATTCCTGGTGCAACCTGAGGCCATCTCCTCTTATCCTACTGCTTATTACTTGGGGGTTACTGTTTGGTTGAACCTGAGCATCCGTTTTCCTTTGTTCCCCATCTCTCAGACAGGACTTTTGCTCTGTGCAGACACTACAGGGACGTGGGCCAGGCAAGTACCCGTAGCAAGATGAAGGCTCCCTGCTCTGGCAGCTCCTGACATCTGTGCCTACAACGGTAACAAAAAGCCCCTGGGGTAGGTGGCTTCTTAACGTGGAAACGGCAATGAGACCTGAAACAAACTGGCCCAGCTGTTGCTTTGTCTTAACAAAAGCCATTGAACCCAGTCGAGTCTTTTGCTGTTGCTGAGAGGTCTGACCTGTGAACGGCAATTCTGCTTCTCAGGAGGCTTAGCATTATCACTGCCCACTTACCCTCATACTGCTCCCCGAGAATTCCTTCCCTTGTCCTTCGCTTGTCTGCTTTCCCCCACTCCCTCTGCATGTTCCTTCCTTTGCTCCTGCTTTTCTCCCTCCCTCCAGCTCTCCGAGCCCTTTCCAAGCCAGCCCAACCCTTACAACCAGCATCCCTTCCCACACCGGCACTCCTGCTCTCTGCTCGCCTTGTAACCCAAATGCCTTTTTCCCATCCCACCTGCAGGGGGTTTAAATGCGCAGCTCGGCTGAGCACAGAGCGGGCAGGCTGCCAGTGGGGAAGGGAGGTGATAGCTCTTCGACGGGGCGCTGCTCCTTGCCCCCAGCACTGCCACGTACGAAGCTGCCTGCTGCTGATCTGGGCTTACACGGATGTGCTGGTGGCTATTCCACGCTGCAACCAACATCCATCTCCTGGCTGGATTTTAAACGGGCTTAGGGTGTGAGTTTCCTTCTCACTTTACAATCAACATGAGCAAATGCTTTCTGCATCAAAGCAATCTGTGTGGTGCATAATGGAAAGCACTGGATCTCACAGGACCAGCTACAACTCAGGAACAGGTTCAATAACAGGAAATCTATTCTGCTAAGAGCTTCCTTCAGGATCTTTATCTAGAGACCTGCTAACCCTGTAATTGTTCCCTCAGCACAAGGCCCCTCTTCAAAAAAAAAAGCTTGACCTTCTGGTCCCTCCCCAAGACAAGAAAATGCAGAGTGAGCCCTTTGCACGAGCACTTCTGTACCAGTGCAAACTCTCCCTGCTTAAAAGCACCAGGGAAAGAGCACCTCTGTGCTCGACAGCCTCCTTCATTTCTTTCTAACCCAGCAGAAGAGATTCAGCTGAATCCATCCCACACACCTGATTCCAAAGAGAGAGAGACTGCTGCCTGTGCACAAATCAGTGGTGTCCACTGGTAGAGAGCAGAATATTTATGGGATGTTTTAATACAATTACTTTTTGAAAGTTGCTTTACAAGTTCTGCTCAGGGTGTTGTGGTAGGCCTGATAGCCCAAAATAGGCTTATCCATGTCCTGGCTTGCCCAGACATGTTTTTGTGCTCTCCCTCTCCTTTTGCTCTGGGGAGAAGCAACTGTAGGAAAGAGGACAAAGAACGTGGAGCCACTGAGGCTAAGGACTCTGGCCTGCCCAGACTTGTTTACATCCTGTGGTAAACAAGGTACACAGCTTAGCTTGTGCCTGCCTTGTGCAAGGCCTGTGCTTCTCCCACATTTGGGTAAAGCAAGCCTATGACCTCACCTAGTACAGTCAAGCCTGGCTAACTGCCATTCTGACTGGCTACTCGGTGTCCAAAGGCCCATTGGTCTCGGGCTGAGGGAGTTGTGCCTGGGCTCATCAAGTGATTCCCCCATAATGCCTGTTAGAATGTTTATAACTTTTTTATCCATCTGTTTAACCTCAGTATGTAGAGAATCATTTCTGTCATCACCCCAACAGACTTTCTTCTCTAGCTTCACAGGTCTGTTGCTGTGGCTGTTGCCATGTTCAGCCTCAGAGAGAACATGGCTTGCTCCAAGCTGGGGAGGACTGAGCCTTTGCTCTGTCTCCAGCTGGTTGCATGTTCTGCCCCAGGCTCAGCCTACCTCAGTAGGTCACTCCTGTCCCTCTTGCCTGCCAAGTGGGCCATTAAAACAGTCCATACCTGAATGTTATCACAGAAACCTCCTTCAGCTGAACCACTTAAACATGCATTAAGCCTTTCTTGACAGAGCTCTGGCACTCACAACAACAAATGCAAATATAAACTTGAGCCGAAAAGCAAAAAAAAACCCAGACAAATAACAGCAGGAGAGGCAGAGCTGTGAAGCAGATAGCACCTTGCAAGGCTGCCCTGCTCGTGTCCCATGATTAATCCCAGGAGGCACCCTTGGAAAAGCAGCAGGTAATGAATAACAGTTGGAGGGAGGAGAATCAGAGGGGAAATGCTTTATCAAGTGGATATTTGAGCCTGTTAGCAACAGAACAGAAAACAAAGGCTAGGCAGGTGAGTAAGATCTGTGGCAAAGCAAAAATCTGCAGAGGAGGAAAGATAGGGATGAAGCCAAGAGAGAGCTCAGCACTACTGGGGAAGGAGAAGCTGAAGGCAGGGCAGGAGCTCAGCACCCCATGGCCCTTGCATGAAATCCTGACTCCAATACAAGGTGCTGCAGGCCCCTGAGCATGTCGCTTTGGGCAGCAGACTGCACTGATCACGGCAACTCTCACACTGGAGATAAACCCTTCACTGTTACACCTCTGCCTGCCAGCAGAGCACCTCCTGGGGCGCTGCTCCTCTGCCAGAACCTGTTCCAGCTGTCCTCAAGCCTGTAGCTGTAAATCAATGAAAGGAGAACAATTCTGTAGCTGTTCTGGCTCTTCACAGTAGCTTTGCCTCCCACACAACAGGGTGAGACCTGGCATTGCCATGGACGTGCCTCTGAGGAGATACTCCTCCAGCAAAGAGGCTTTTGGTGGGCAGAGGGAGGACTTTCCCCATCCACAGCACCTGCATATTCCACACTAAAGTCAGGTTTTGGGGGTACAGTTTTGGGGTTATATTGTATTAGAGTGCTTGTATTATTGCTCTATTGATTTGGTTTGGCTGAGCTGGAGCTAATTCTTCCCAGAGCATCTTTCATCATGCTGTGGTTTGCAGTGATGTAGCTTTGGTGGGCACCTGGCCCCTAGCCAGGGCCAAACCATCACATTGTGTTATTTGATTGCACTGAGCTTTATGCATTCTTTTTAAAGCCACGTTAAGCACCTAACTGGTTTAACATCACACCTGAAATTCTCACAAAGAACAGGGTTATAATTATGCTTCAGCTTTTAGGAAACCCTAAAGCCTTAAGTCTGAATTAGCTATGACAGTTCCAGAAGCTTTGGGCCATGATGAGAAGAGATTTTATTGAGGGCTGGTACAAAGCTGTAAAACTACTACCTCTGAAAGAGAGCAGAGACCTGGGGGAGGGGAGTACACTTCTCCCTCTGCTAAAGAAATGTTGAGTTTCTTTTTGTGCTTTTTGTTTATTGGTTGTTTTTAGCAAAGTAACCATCTGCTAGAAGGAGCCAGGACTAAATCCATCTGCCACTGAAGTCAAGAGAGAAGCTCAGGTTAAAATAAGTCGGTGGAGTGTGGCCACATGGTGGCCAGAAGCAGTTTTGATTCCTCATTACTCCTGTGGACTGGCTAAAGAAGCTCTAAGCTGCTTATATCAGCAGTACAAAAGGTTGCTTTTGATCTGCTGGAGGTGTGTAAGATAAAGAGAAGTGCCAGAATTTGGAAAGAAGAATGTCTTTTCTCCAGCAGCCTGGTGGAGAGGCCTGCCTGCACCAGCAGCACTTGACAGTGGAAGAAAAAGCAAGGCAGAAGCCAAGAGCTGCTGGCATTGTCGGTACAAGTGCCCTAGGTGTGCTCTCCGCCTCCGAGGTGCTTTGCTGGCTGGCACGGGGGGCAGTCAGGGTTTCCAAGCTCCCAGGAAGTCCAAAGTGAATGTTCACAGTTTGCATGCCTGACTGTTCACAAAAGGAAGCCCTGCACTTGCGATTAGCAACGCTGGGGCTCACAGTGACTGCAGATTGGTTCAGCCAGGGCTCACAAAGGACAGGACTGGAGAGATCTGCCCAGCCCCTAGAAACAACATCCATACCAGCAGATGTGAATCACTCCTTCCAGCCAACATCCACTGGGCAGAGCGGGAGGGCTGTTAAGATGTGTCAGGTACAGTTAAGAATAAATTCAGAAGAAACTGGTGCTCCTCTGGCAGCTGCTGTGTAAGTGGGAGACAAGACTGCGTTAATTGCAGAAATGATCCATTTTTAATGATTTGCTCAGCCACAGGAAGCACTGATGGCAACTCTCTGTCTCGGGGAGGGAAGAATGATGACAAAGATGTTTTGCTTACTCTCCTTACAGTGGCGCAGTAACCAAAACTGGGATGCAAACTAATCAGACTGGGAATGTGCAGTGAAAGTAAGATTCTTCTACTGCTTCTCACTCTCTTACCTGCAGCGTTCACCAGCTGCCAACAGGCAGTGGTGGTGTCCCATCTCTCAGCTAGGAGGCACAACCGATGGCTGTGTGATTTGGATCATTTCAGTCCCTAACTCAACCCATCTAAGGCAGAATAATCTGCAGCAGGCACGAGAGTCACTCTCCTAAGGGAGGCCATAGACCTTTACAAGGGTATGGGATGGGAATGTTGGGCTGTGTGCACAGCTTGAGGAAGGAGCCTCGTTGGTTCAAGCTCTTTCTGACTTTGCTATGCCTGTTCAGCTGGCAATGAAGTCAGACCAATAACAACCCCCATATCTAAAGCAGGCATTGCTCAGGTGCCAGCATGAGAGCTGTGGGGAAGCAGTGGTCTCCCCGTGGAGTCCCTTGCATGACTCACACTGTCTCTACATAAGGGCATATGTGAGTAGTATCTTATTCTACAAGTTGTTTACAAGCCAGACTATTTATATCTTCTGCTGCCAGAGACTGAACATCTGTACCCAGGATGTCTTTATGAGCTGACAGAGAGCTCCATCCAGCATGCAGTAAATAAGCAGCCCTTGTGCAGGGAGCAATGTTCCTGCTGGGAAGCTGCTTTGGTATGATTTCAGCCAGTGACAGATAAAGATGCTGAAACATGACTTCTCCCTGACAAAAAAATGGATTTCTTCCCAGGGGCTCAAAAATGCCCAAGCTTTGAGACTCTCTCTGCTCTCTCCTTTGCCTGCCTGTGTGATACACAAGAGCTCCCTTCCTGTGCAAGCAGGTGACTGCTCTCAGGCCACCTCAAAGAAAGGTAAACCATCTCATACTGAAGCAGTGCTAGCACCATTTGGGAACAGATGGGCACAAACCAGCCAAACCACTACTCTGGGCTGCTAATAGGTTGCTTCTCCTCCTCTCCATTTCACACACCACTAAGCTAAAAGTGGGCAGACAGCCCCTCACAAAGTCCTGCTTCTGGGTCAGCTCCCAAGCCAGCTTAAGGGAGCAAAAATCATAGAATCAGTCAGGGTTGGAAGGGACCACAAGGGTCATCGAGTTGCAACCCCCCTGCCATGGGCAGGGACACCTTACCCTAGATCAAGCTGGCCAGAGCCTCATCCAGCCTGGCCTTAAACACCTCCAGGAATGGGGCCTCAACCACCTCCCTGGGCAACCCCTTCCAGGGTCTTGCCACTCTCACAGTGAAGAACTTCCTCCTCATATCCAGAAGAAAGCAAGAACTTCATAGTGAAGCCAAAAGGAGGGTCCTGAGGGCAGCAGTTTCTCTCCCATACTCCACAATCTTCCCAGGAAAATTGCAAGCTGTCTGCTCTTCAAGCATGTTCAGGCATAAATCCTGCTCATCTTTACATAGATGAGTAACCCCTATTTGACTGAGCAATTTGGCCAGGAGCAGAGTGACCGTGCAGCTTGCTACTCACCTCCTGCTCTGCTCAAGGCACAGCTTTTAGCAGCCTCCTGAATGCATCTCAGCCTTTCAATAATTAAAGAGGCCTTGTAAGAAAGCTGGGAACAGTCTTTGCAGCAGGGCCTGTTGTGATAGGACAAAGGGTGATGGTTTTCAACTAAAAGAGGGGACATTTAGACTAGACAGAAGGCAGACACTTTTTGCACTGAAGGTGGTGAAATACTGTCACAAGTTGCCCACAGAGGTGGCAGATGCCCCATCCCTGGAAGCATTCAAGGTCAGGTTGGATGGCCACCTGAGCAGCCTGACCTAGTTGAAGGTGTCCCTGCTCACTGCAGGGGGGTTGGATTAGGTCACATTTAAAGGTCCCTTCCAGCCCAAACCATTCTGTGATTCTATGTTTCCCACACAAGTAGGCTCCTCTCAGTGAACAGAGATTTGTATCCTGCTTCTTATATGTCTGGGAACTTTGGAGTGGAAAGCTCTGAGCAGAAACCATTGTGACACAGTCTGTAGACGTTTGCCCAGTGAGTAAATCCCTCAGTAAGGTCAGACAGCTCATCCTCTAGCAATTCCATGCAGCTGCTTTGCAGCATTAGTTCCTTTGGCTATGTGGTTACAAAAAGCCAGTCCATTTATACCAGCCCCAAACTGCTTCTGGCCACTACAGCAATACTCACGTTCAAAGGAGAAACCCCAAAATGATACCAGAACTCCAAGACATCTTACAGATTTAAGAACCAGATATTGAGAAGACTGAGTACTCTTTGCTGCTGCTGTCTAACTCTTGTGAGACAGCTAGGTTCACCCCCTCTGCTTTGGAGCTGATAGCCTGAGGGATGGCCAGTCCACACAACCTCCCCAGTGTGACAGCACAGTGACTGCTTTTCATAGCCCCCTGTGTAGTGATGGACTCACTCATTGTGAGAGTCACTTCCTTGTGGATTCAGGCATCACTTGCTGTATAAACAATGTAGATAGCTGGATTAAGATGCTTCAATTATTTAGCATGGTAAAGCATGCAGAAATGGTAATTTTGAGTCAGAAAACACTGGCTGGCTGCACACAAACTCCAGGGGTTGGAAAGCCACAAATGCAAAGTGCCATTTGGGAGGGACGTCACCGAGGCTGGCATAGCTCAGCCATGCACTGGTAGCAACCCTGGCTGCTCTAGTATCAGCTACAGTGAAGGAGTCAGCTTCCACCAACAGACATGCCAGGGTGCAGTGGCAGAGCCCTGGGTGCTGGCAGGGTTAAAATTAAAGAGCTGTTCCACATGTCTATCCCAGATTGCCCTGACCCATGAAGTACGGCACAAATAGAGGTTTACCACATTCCAGGCTCTAGGAGGTAAGGGAAATGCTGATAAGTAGGTGCCCTGCTAAGCTCAGACTTTAATCCTCTGTCTGCAAAGAGTGAGGACCAGAGGTGAAGAATTGTCACTCCAGTGACAAGAGCTGATCTGCTAAGCAAGTGTCATGTTAGGGGTAAGGTCCCAACTCTGCCTGTCTCAGAGCCCCAGAACTCTTACTGGAACGCTGACAAAATTGTTTGCATCTTTTTCAGTGCTCCAATAAGGACTTGCACTGAATCAGGTTTGGCAAGTTAAAACAGTGGATAGGTTTAATTTATTAGAGCTACAGCAGATTCGGGATTGCCAGCCATAAATGCACTACCTGCAGGCAACTGAGCTCAAGTTAGTAAATGCCAGGTAACTGCTGCCAGAGTCAGAGACACAGCTCTTTGCAGTAGCAGTAACAGTGCAGCAGAGGTTCAGCAGCATATTGAGGCTGCAGTTCTTACCAAGGGGACATCCCTAGGGGGCTTGGGCACAGCTCACTGCCCATCCTCACCTGGGTAGACTCACAGTCTGTCCTGCTGGAGAGGCATTCTCCCGTGCTTTAGCATGACTTGGTTGGAGAGTAGCACAGCCATGCATGTTTAGCCTGTGCTCTGGCTCATTCTCATGCTGAGGGGTGTCAACTTTGATCCTCAAACGGCAGTTCATTAGGCAAAGGCCTTTGCTTAGGCACCAGAGCTGACAAAATCCATTTGGAAGGTGCATGTTTTTGGTGTTCCAGCCCTGTCTCACTAGTTTCACCCAAAGCAGGGCTGTCTTTTCTTCACAGGACTCCCTCTTTTAGCCACTTGGCAGGCCAGATCCGTGGATCTTCATGCCCGCAGATAACATAAACATCTCTTGGCTGTAAGCATCCCAACCTCTCTCCTGCAGGGCACTAAATTAACTTGGATCTATGTCCTGAGGCAAGCTAAGCAGTTATCCCACAGCACACAAATAACTTCTTCTGGATTGCTGTGACTTTAATTGCTTTACCTTTGTTTTGAAAATGAAGAACAAAGGAAGACTGGAGGAAGAGTAAGAGACTCTCCTCTTTTCACATGCCTGTTGACAAAGTTTCCTTTGAAGTAGCTATCAACTTGCACTTCAAAGTGTTTCCCTGAGAAGGTGAATACTCCTGTGATACTGTCAAGTCGTCCACCTGCCTATTTTGGCAGATGCAGATGATGAACAACTTCCTAAGTCAGTCTTCATATTGAAGACAAAAGGCTAAGACCTGTTTTTTTTTTCCAGTTGTTCCAACTTGAATTGTTTCTGTGTGTGTGCTGCAGACATTTCTGCTTTCCCTTTCTTTCTGGTTAAGCTTAGATGCTGACAGTGATGGGAAGGATCCTGATTTAGTTGTAACGTGGGTTAAATTGGGCCACTCAATTCAAGAGAGATGCTGAGGTGTTGGAAGGTGTCCACAGGAGGGCGCCAAAGCTGGGGAGGGGCCTGGCGCCTCCCTGTGAGGAGAGGCTGAGGGAGCTGGGGGTGTGCAGCCTGCAGCAGAGGAGGCTCAGGGCAGACCCCACCCCTGGAGGTGTTCAAGAAAAAAATGGATGGGGCACTCGGTGCCATGGTCTGGTTGATTGGCCAGGGCTGAGTGCTAGGTTGGACTGGATGATCTTGGAGGTCTCTTCCAACCTGGTTGATTCCATGATTCTAAGTGTGAAGGCATTTATAAGCAGACTCACCATCTCAGGCTGGAGGTGAGTGAGAATGGTGCAGAGCATTTTACATTCCTCCTCCCTGCTCTACAGCCATTTCCTCAGAAGAGAACAAGGGTCAGCTGGGTTAGATTTGGGGCCCTGCCTCACTGGACCAGTTTAATGTGCTCTGCAAGTCTACAGACTGAAGCTTCCACGGGGTGAGAAATAATCGTGTCTGCAAGCAGAGTGTGCCTGCACACAGTGAAAGCTCCATCCACACTGGCTAATTTGCCTCTCACCTCTCATTAGCTTAGTGCCCTGGGCCAGCTGGGAATGGTGTAGAAAATCAGAGGGCTTAACCCTTTTCAACATCATTTGTCATTTCCAGAGCACTTCTCCACAAGACCTGAACTGCTCTGTAGCAGCCATTTCCTGTGGCCCACAGACCATGGCTCCGTGGGAGGCTCTACTGACTGGCTGACCACAGTCACGTCAGGACAAGGGGCAGTGGGTGGAAGCTGAGGCACAGAGGGTTCCATGTGAACCTGAGGAAGACTTTTTCCCCTGTGAGGGTGACAGACCCCTGGCACAGGCTGCTCAGGGGGGTTGTGGAGTCCCCCTCTCTGGAGATATTCAAGACCTGTCTGGATGTGCTCCTGTGTGATCTGCTCTGGGTGATCCTACTCTGGCAGGGGGGCTGGACCAGATGAGCTTTCAAGGTCCCTTCCAGCCCCTGACATTCGATGATTCTATGTCAATAACACTGCTGAGGAGGAGCAGGCATTAATCATCTTGGGAATGTGAATTTAGCAAGGAAAGAGATAAAAGCAGAGTAAAATGTATGTCCATGTATGTGCTAGACAGCCAAAACCATTCCTCCTTTGTCCATGGAAATCATACCCTTTGCCCAGAAATGTCCCATAAATTACAGAGCACTTCACAAGAAAACACTGAGAAGCTATAAATGGAAGCACACAAACTCGAAACCAGACTATGTTTGAGCAGCAAATCTCCCCCTTCAGCTTCCTTATCTCCATGTCCACTGTGTGTAACACGGCTAAAGAAACACTAAAGCCTGAGCTGGTGGTGTTCCTACCAAGAGCTGTCAATGGGAGACTCTGCTCACCTTTAGGTAACAACCATAGAGGATACAGGCAGAGACGCCCTTGGTCAGCCTGGGCAACATTCTGCTGAGAGCACACCCAGGAACCTCACATCGAGAGCCACATCTGAATGTGCAAATTGCCGTAACGGGAGAAGGCTCACCTGAGTCGTTCGCAGGTTCGTGGTTCCTCTCCTGGTTAGCCCCTCGGCAGCAAAGCAAGCTCAGTGCATCCTGAAAGGACTGGGTGTGGATTCCATACAGGTGGTAGAAGAGCTGATACAGTCTCACCAGCAGAGGTGCAGTTGGACCAAAGCAGCTTGCAGCCAGCTCTGTTGGACTCGCTGAGCGGCCCAAGGAGCACCAAACAAGTGCCCTGTGCTGGCAAGGGGGGTTCTAGGATTCTAAGTCCTTGTGCCCCTGTGCTCAGCACTGCTCAGGCCACACCTTGAGTGCTGTGTCCAGGTCTGGGCTCCTCCATTCCAGAGAGACGTTGAGATGCTGGAAGGTGTTTGGAGAAGGGCAGCAAGGCTGGGGAGGGGCCTGGAGCACAGCCCTGTGAGGAGAGACTGAGGGAGCTGGGGGTGTGCAGCCTGCAGAAGAGGAGGCTCAGGGCAGAGCTCATTGCTGTCTGCAGCTCCCTGAAAGGAGGCTGTAGCCAGGTGGGGTTGGGCTCTGCTGCCAGGCACCCAGGAACAGAATGAGAGGTCACAGCCTCAAGCTGTGCCAGGGCAGGTCTAGGCTGGATGCTAGGAGGAAGTTGTTGGCAGAGAGAGTGATTGGCATTGGAATGGGCTGCCCAGGGAGGTGGTGGAGTCGCTGTCCCTGGGGGTGTTTAAGAGGAGGCTGCATGAGGCACTTGGTGCCATGGGTTAGCTAATTAGAAGGGTGAGTTGATAGGCTGGGCTGGATGATCCTGGAGGTCTTTTCCAACCTGGTTAGTTCTGTGTCACTCCCTGGGCGTTCACTGGCTGAATCTCACAGACCTGGAGTCGTTTGGGCAGCAGGAGACCTCTGTGGAGTCCAAGCATTCCCCCAGCACTGCCAGGTCACCACCGGACCGTGCTCCTCAGCAGCACAGCGGCGCAGCTCTGCGGTCCCTCCGGCGATGGGGGCTCCACTCCTCCCTGGGCAGCCTGGGCCCGGCCGTGGCGAGCCTTGCTGTGAAGGAACGTTCCCCACAGTCCAGGCTGTGCTTCCCTCGGTGCAACCCGAGGCTGTTTCCTCTTGTTCTACTGCTTGTGACTCGGGAGGAGAGGTCGACCCTCACCTAGCTACAACCTCCCTTCGGGCAGTCGTTAGAGTGCGGTCTCCTCAGGCCTCCTTTCCGCAGGCGTCACCAGGCCTGGTCTTCAGGCCCTTCGCCAGCTTCGCCGCCCTGCTCTGCACCCACTGCACAACTCCGGCGTCCTTCTCCAGGGCCCCAAAAGTGAGCGCAGTGCTCCGGGTGTGTCCCCGGGCTGAGTACGAGGGCACGACCGCACCACTGCAGCAGCGGTTAGAGACCGGGCACCCAGGGAGGCCGTGAGGGCAACCTGTGCGGAGCCCCGGGCTCCGGCGGGGAGAGCCACCGCGGTCGGAGCTGGGCAGGGGCAGAGCAGAAGCAGCGCTCTGCAGCAGCACCGGCAGCCAGCAACTCCGACAGCGCCAGAGAGCCGAGGAGCGGAGCGGAGCCCGCCCCGCCCGGCCCCGCCGCGCCCCGTCCCGCCCCGCCCCGCCAGGTGCGAGGTGGAGCCGGAAGCGGCGGCTGAGGGACCCGCGGCGGCTGAGCGACCCGCGCCCGCCTCGGCGCCGGGCCCATGCGGGGAGATGGCGGCGCGCCGGGCGCTGGCCGCGCTCCTGGCCCCGCTCCTGGCCGCGCTCCTGACCGCCTCGGCGCAGCATCCCCAGCGGGAAGGTAGGGACGGGGCGGCGGGGCTGGGAGGGGATCTGCCCGGTGTGCGGCCGAGCCCTGCCTGGCCGCTCCTGGCCGCGGGGCGGGCGGGAGGCTGGGGGCTCTGTGCTCGTCGCCCCGTGCTGCTGCGCCGGCGTGCTCGGACGTTCCTCGCCGTCAGTGCTGACATAAGGGCAGCCGCTTTCAGCACCCATCCTCTGGGCGCCCCTTTTCCCGCCCCTGTTGAACAAACGCTAAGGACATAAACGATTCGATCTTTGCATCCCTGGGAGGAACTTCACCAGGTTGTGTGGCCGGGCGGCGCCAGGCAGCCCGCGGGGCTCCGTGTGAGGGGCCGGAGCCGGCGCCGGCGCTTCCAGGCAAAAAGCACTCGGTTTTCACAGAGCTCTGGGTGGGCTGTGCCCGGCAGGGGGGCGAACGGCCCTGCTGGAGGCTGCCGGGCACTGCCGCCTCTGCATCTCTTCAGCTTCCCCTGCGATTCCTTCTGCCGTGCCCTGCAACCTCATGCCTATAACCTGGGGATAATTCTCTCAGTTCCTGTCTGACCACAAAGGAATCCTAGTTAGGAGGGCAGAGGCAGTGTGTGGGGTTTGCCTCAACTTCCAAAGCTGCTCGAATGCAAAAAAACCCCAACCCGTTCTTAGATCTAATTAGTGTCTGTAAAACAGTAGCTGTTGGTAACAGTGCAGCGGCCAAGAGCCATTAGTCTTTGCTGGAGTCCCTGGCATGGCTTGTCTAATTATTATTATTGTTTAGCCTTTTGTTAAAGGCTGCATCTTTCCACATGCAGCAACTGCTGAGCTGATTGCGGTGACTCTGAATAACCTGAGGAGCCTGCCGTGAATTTGGTGCCTCTTTGGCTTTTCTGTCGCCTTTGGCTGTGGTGGCTATCCTGAAGTGTGGCTCAGGCCATTCTTACTGCAGGCAGCACGGCCTGAGCACTGACTGTGCAGCTGGACAGCTCGGACGTTTAGGTTCCAAATGCAGCCTTTGTAATCAAATTATTTCCCCTGAATGGCAGAATTTAAATCAGGAAAGAAATCCTGGGTCTTGCACCTGGGAACTCCTAACCAATGCCGTGCAGCTCAGACTGCGGGTCTTGGTGGACAGAGGGCTCGGCGTAAGTGCAGAGTGTGCTGCAGTGGCAAAGACAGCCAACGGGATGCTGAGCTGCGTTAACAAGGGTGTCACAAGCAGGGATGAAGATCTCATTCTCCCACTCTGCTCAGCCTTGGTCAGGCTGCACCTTGGGTACTGTCTACAGTTTTGGTCCCTGCTATACAAGAAGGATGCAGACAGGCTGGAAGAGGTCCAGAGAAGGAAGACTCCCTTTTCATAGGGAGTCATGTGGTAAAGACAAGGGGCAATGGGGACAAGGTGCTACTAGGGACATTTGGACTGGATAACAGGAAAAGTTTTGTCACCATTCAGATTATTAAACATTGGAATAAAGTCCCAAGGGTGGTGGTGGATTCCTCAACATTAGAGTTTCAAGGCCCAGCTTGACAGGGTGCTGGGCCAGCTCATTCAAACTATGCTCTTACTTTGAAAGGTTTGACTAGATGATCCTTGAGGTCCCTTCCTCCTGGTATCCTGTGACTCTAGCAATGTACTGCCTCATCTGTCAAGTGAATGACAGCTGCTTGCTTCTCAAAGCATCTTCAGCATTTCCCTGAGAACCCAAGATGGTTCAGGTTTGCCCCTGCAGCCTGACCTAGTCTAATTTTTAAGGAGTTCCCTTTGCTCTGGTGCTGACTTGGGACAGGTTCTGCCTTGGCTACATCCATATTGGCTACAAGTTGCAGCAGTCTCCCTTTCAGCGAGGCCTGGTTTAGGCTGGGTGTGCAGAACCATGCATGAGGTGGGTGTAGGGCATGCTCTGATGGGATGGCTACAAGTTATGCTGCACCTATCTCTAAAGCTTGTCATCCACGATGGACCTCATTCTTCTCTTGCTTTCCTGACAGGTTTAGTGTTGTCCTTACTGTCCTCTAGCAAAGTGCAGGTCAGGCACAGATGGTCCTGTTGTCTTCAGAGGAGCTGGTGGGCATTCCTGAGGTGTAGCTTCATCACATCATCACACGAAACGTTGGTTAACTCACAGCTGGGAAGCTGCAGGAAGAAATGCTTGGTGCAATAGCTGTGCACAGACGTGGGAGGGTGAACAGAGGATTGCCTGCCTGACCTTTACAAACGTGTCTGCAGCTGAAAATGTATTTCTTTGGAATGGGTCAGGCTCGTGTAGTGTCTGTGAAACAAGCAAACAGTTCACATTTGAATTAGCCTGTGAGGAAATCTGCCTGTGTGCTGTTGGTGTAAGAAGTGAGTTTGCAGAGGCTGCTGCTGTGTTTTGTGTTCCACCCTCCAGTCAACAGCTGCTTGGAAAGTGACTGTGCTGCATCAGTTGGAGCATTTAAGGTTGCTTTTTAATACACAGTTTAAATTTAAAAGGCAAGCTTTTAGCAGAGTCCTTCTGCTGTTGGGGCTCCTCTGAAAGCTGGGAGAAGCTGGCTTGTTTCCATTCTGAGAGGCCATTTGCTCACTCACTGGAGCCCACAAATGCTGGATTGTACCTTTTTTTCCCCCCCTGCCTCATGCCCTTATGAGTCTGCAGGAAAGGCCTGTGTGTGTGGTGTGCCTGGAGCATTACTGGTTTGTTGTGTGGCTCAGTGCTGACACTTTACTTTAAAGTTTTGCATCAGAAAATGCACTTTTTTTCTTTTATTTTGTCCCTTGAGTCCAGAAGGCCCAACTGGGGGTAAGACTAAAGATGAACTGGGACTTCAGCCTCGTTGCTGATGCTGCTCAGGTATTCCTGCCAAGCCCTGGTTCTGCAGCATGGGTTGATGTGTTGGAGCCAACCCCTTAACTAGTCCTGTAGAGCACTGGTGACAAGGGGTGGTGATCTGAAGCTGCTCAGGAGTGAGAGACGAAGCTGTGTGCAGGATGCTTGGCACAGGAAGGAGCCCTGGTTGTGAAATGCACTTTTCCACCTTGGTTTGCCAGAGCCAAGCCTGCAGAGCTGTTCAGACACGCTCGAAGATGCTGCCTCCTTTACTGCCTCACATGGAGGTAGGGACAGATTGCACAAGCAAACAGCTCTGTGATCAGGGGTGGCTCCTGTAGTGACTTGTTGGTGCAGTGTGACGTTTCCTGGTCGAGCTGTGCAGACCCATGGACTGCACATTTTGCATGGCCAGCGTGCAGCACAGGCTCTGCATCTCTCTGCCACAGAAGCAACAGAACCTCCTGTCTGTAAAGGCAGGAAGAAGAAAAGGCAGCTCAGCATCCATATCCTGCTTTCTCTAACTGCAGCTGGGCGTGCCAGATCCCCAAGAGGCTTTTTTTCTCCCCACTTTTGGTGAAGAAAGCCTTTTAAAATGTCTTTTGCAAGAGTTTATATGAATATCTTAATCGTCTTCCCAAAAGATTCCAGAGAAAGGGATAGAAGTGCTGAAGTTCAGAATGGCTTTTTAAAGTTATTTGAAGTCTGAAGTAGGTTTGTTCCTGGTGGGTGTTCCAAATTAATGAACCCAACAACTTTTGAGTGAGCAGCCTTGCTGGCTTGGGCTACTTGCAGACCTTCTCTGTTGAGTTCTTGCCACATCACTAGTTCAGGAGTCAGGAGAAGTAGTGGACGTGTGACATCTTGCCTGCTTCTCATCCCCATCCTGGCTGTCACTGAAGATCAGGCAGCTGTGGCTGAGAATGAATCTCTTCCTCCAGGTGCCCTCTCCTGACATCATAGCCACTGGCAGCATCTCTCTGTCAGTGGTTACAAACTTGGCAGATTTTAAGCTTTAATTTTTGGAGTGGTTCCCTGAAAGCAAACCTTTACCAACATATGGACCTCCTGCCTTGAGCAAGTGTAGTGTTGGAAGATAGGTCCAAATAGAAGGGAGAAGTTCTTTGCTCTGAGAGTGATGAGGGATTGGAATGGGTCACCCTGAAAAGCTGTGAATGTTCTCTCCCTGAAAGTCTTCAAGGCCAGGCTGGATACAGCTTTGAGCAACCTGGTCTGGTGGAAAGTGTCCCTGCCCATGGCAGGGGGCAGGAGCTAGGTGATCTTTAGGGTCCCTTCCAGTGATCCCAGGTTTCTGTGCTGACATCACTGAGCAGTGCAGAGCGTAGTTAGTTTACACTTTAAATGTAAACAGGAAGCTTGCTTACTTTGTGACATCAGCAGGGTTTCAGCAGCTTGCAGCAGGCACAGCTGGCTGTGGTATGAGGCTGGGATCTCCCTTTGCTCCTCACAGCACTGTTCAGTAGATGGGAAGGGTATAAACAGCATATGGCTCCTGACTAACTTTGCTGAGGGCTTCTGGAGTGCGAAGAGAACTACCTGGATAGGCATTTGCGGTGGAATTGGAGAGGATGACCCTTGGGCAGCCAAGTGCCTTAGTTACACTGGGGAGGTGGACCCAGATTGACAAAGTTTCACTAAGGCAGGTACAAAAAATGTAAATGAGGAAAGCAGGAAGACATTTGCCCTTTAGAATATCCTTTGACCTACTGCTGGCAGACTTGAGTCCAGCTCAAGATAAGTGGTGCTGAGGGACATGGTTTAGTAGTGGACTTGGCAGTGTTGGGTTTATGGTTGGACTTGATGATCTTAGAGGTCTTTTCCCACCCAAACCATTCTATGATTTTAGCTGTGCAGTGAATTGTGTTGGAGGTGATGGGGAGATGGATGACAAGGTGCAGCTGTTGGTGCATCTCCTAGCTGAGCCATTGGGACGCTTGCTTGGCCTGTGGGAGCTGGAGCCTGTGATCCTGACGGCGCAGGAGGCAGCTTTCAGGTTCCCTCGCTAGGCAGAAGTGTTCTGGGTGGATTGCTCTGAGCGTGTCCTGCTGATGCTGTTATCTCCTACACCCAGGCTGTCAGATCAGGAAGAGAGAAGTTCATATGCCTTGAAACTGAAATCATTCAGCTTCCAGCCTGGTTACTGTGGTGTTGAGTCCTATTCCTTGCTTCCCAAGTCTCGCTGTGACCTTGCAGTGGGTTATGTGTGGTGGCACAACCCCAGCAGGCTACGAGCATGCCTGTGGGCCAGCATCTAGCAGGGCTCAGAGCAGCTTTCCAGGAGAGCGTAGCAAGCTGTAGAGGCAGATGCTGGGGTAGCATCCTTATTCTGAAGGCACAAAGGACTGCGGTGGACAAGCATGTTCTTTGGAGAGGTGTGCTGAGTCGTGTGGGCTCAGCTCCCCCCTGGGCAGAACAGGCTTTGGATGGAAGCAGCTACTTCATATCCGGAGCGAGCATTGCCGCTACTCGTCTGAGCAGCAGCCCCTGGGTTCCAGCTGCCGCAGGCCTGTGAGTGGGGTCTGAGTCAGCCACAGCCACCTGGGCTGTGCCAACAGTGTCTGTGGTGGAGCAAGCCACAGTGGAGGCAGAAGGAGCAAAGGAGCTCTTTTTGGATGTTCCTTGGGGATAAATGAGGATGTGGTGGGCTTGTTGGTGGCTCTTGTGCACTTCGGTTTCCCGATCAGCCTGGGGCTTGCTGATTGTTCTAAGGCACATGAAATGATCCGTAGATCCTTATGGATAAATTGCTGCCATAAAATGCAGCCCTGTAGTCAAAGCTGGTTGGACTGTGGTCTTCCTGCCGCTCTGTTTAGCAAGGCACTGCACACAGCCATAAAAACTGCTGTCCTGCCACGTCCTTCCCTTGTACGTACAGATGCCTGCTCCCCGTGAGCGCCACTGGCTCCGTGCTCTCCAGCTCTCTTCTACCTTGCATCCTCCTCTGGTACAGAAAACAATGTCCTTTGACAGTTGTAGACGACGTCAAGAGATACTAGTGTCAGGCACAAGCACAGTGAACCTGGTGAGGCTAAACTTTGCAGAGTAAGCCAGCTTGTTCCGCAGTTTGTTTCTAGCTAACTCAGGTTGGAGAGCTCTGAGCCGTGGTGTTGATGGAAGGTTAGGGCAAACCGAGCTGCCCAGAAACAGCAAGCCGAGGTGTGGTGCTGCGGTGACAGAGGGGTGCTGGGATGAGACAGCTGTCACAGAGCTGCAGGTGCCGGTGAGGATGAGCAGCAGTGAGATCCAGCTGCCGCGGTGAAGATGCAGACAGAGGTTAGGGCAGCTGAAGAAGTAGCCAAGGGAGGCTGCAGAAGTAGTTGCTTAGAGGAGGGGAAAACCTCGGGTGAGATCAGATGTCTGTGCCAGCTTGTGAAGCAGCTCGGAACTGGAGGCCTCGCTGCTGATGCCTTCCAGCCCAGCGCCTTCACTGTCGGGTAGGCAGCGAGCAGCTGCCTGCTGGCCGCGCCGGTATCCTGTGTGTCATCCCTGTGCAGCGCTATGGGGCGGGGAGGTTCCTCCTCTCCAGGAAAGCTGGGCGCTTACCGGTAATGCTGGGCAAGGTAATGGGGGACTCAGCTGGGCCTGAGTCACAGGGAGACTCACTTGTGGTTAGAAAAGCTCTGCAGGGAAGATGCTTTCTAAGTAGTCTCTGTTGTGCTGCCCGTCTCTGGCTGTACCTGGGGGCTGGAGTCCCTGCATACACTTTCTGCGTGGTTTCTTTGTCCTGTGAAAATGAGACTCGGGAGTCTGATGGAGCTTGGGAAGTCACTAGCAGCTGGCTGCTGTTGGCTTTACAGCTCTGTGTCTTGGACAAAATGATTACCTGTGGAGTTTCGTCTCAGCCAGCTAATTAAGCAGTAATCTAGCTGGGCACCTGTCCTGACAGCTTTGTTGAGCCCAGCTGGGTGTAGATCTGCGCCCTTGGTGCCTGCTGGGCTGCCAGCATATCGATCCTTGCAGCACTCCTGCCATCTGGGGCAGGAATGGGAGTGATGACTACCCTATGCAAGGAAAAAGTCTTTTGTCTCTAGCTATTACTTACTGTATTATGTTGTTAACCCTTCATAGCTAAAAGACATAAACACCAGAAACCCCACATCTGTCATGGGCAGAGGGTGCAGAGAACAGAGCCCGGGGCCAGGCTGGAAGGAGTTGTTTCTCTCTGGAAACTGCTTATTCTCTAAGAGTGAGGAGGAACAGCCCTGGCTGCTGGCTTTGCTTTCCTCTTTCCTTTTCCCTACCCTGTGGACATTGCCCCCGGGGCTGCCCCGTGTGCTTGGAAGGTCACTGCACAGGGCAATTCTTAACCCCAGACTGAAAACCTCTGTGGCAGCCTTTCTAAGGCAGCAGTGTGGGCATCAAGCAGTGCCAGCTGTTGCAAGGGGTGAGGGAATGCAGTTAGGCTCTTGGGTCAGAGCCATCCTGGCACTTAAAAACTGTAGGAAACTTCCTCAGTAGACCAGCTTCTCACTAATCATATTAGGGGGTTGGTGAAGTTGTCATAGCAAGTGTGTGCAGAACTTGCCAAGCCTCCTGGTGTTTGAGGCTTTCATTTAAACCCTCTGATCCCAGAGGCAAACAAGCAAGGCAGTTTCAAGGGCTTGCCAAGTCTTTTGACTCCAAGAGTGTGAAGGAAAGCTGGAAGGGCTGGAAACGAGGCTGAAGACAAATAAAACTCAAATGCAAGGGTGATGGGGTGTCTGTCACGTCCCACCTGTGAGCTGGCGGGGTGGTGCGGAATGGCAAATCCCCGTGCTGTGGATTAAGGAGAAATAACACCGAAGGTCCATACATAAACGTCAGCTTCGCTGGCATGCTGGGCTCAGCCCTCGCAGTATCTCTTCGAACATTCCCTTCAGTCCCGCGCCCCTGAGCAGTCAGATTTCTGACGCCTGATGTTTGCAGACCCGAGCTGCAGAGCTCCTGGTGGCAGGGAAGGACAACAGCCTGTGCTGACTGCTCAATCACCAGGGCTTTTGCAAAGCATTGCCATGGGAATCAGGCCTGCAAAACCCCGAGGGTGCTGCAGAACCCAGGGGATTTGGAAAGGCTTCTCCTGGAGCACTGTGCTGCTGGGTTTGCTGGCAGAAATCGTTCATTGTTCAGGTTAATGGACAAGAGGCTCCCCGAGCTGGTGCTGGGCAGCCGTTCCTTCTGGCGCCTGTGGGGGTGTGTGGAGGGGCTGGGGGTGCTCATACTGCTGGTAACACAGTGCCTGTCTTGGCTTTCCCTTTCTCTTAGTTTCCTTCACAATCTCACTTGGCAAAGCAGACAACACCACAGTGACAATCAAACCCAGAGCTGGCATCTTAGCCAGCTGTCAAATCCGTGTGAGGAATGCCACCAGGCCTGAACTCAAGATAAAGCCAGGGGAGAATGCCACTTTTACCTTCACCTGTAGAGCTCCAGAGAAGTATTTCACCATGAAGATTCAGAAGAACATTGGTAAGATACTGGCTTGCACTTCTCCCTCCAATAAGACCAGGTGCCTTTTCTTCCTGTTACTGCATGAAGTAACCTCTGTGGTCTTGGGTAAGAAGAAATCTTTGAAGGATGATAAATAACCTTGAATTACTGAAACTGTGCAAGTTAACTCTTTCCTTGTACTTAAATACCATTTTAGAAGTAAAGAAACTCAGCACTTGGAAGTGTTGTAACTAAAGCTTCCTTTGGATGTGTCCCTGGTGTATGTTGATGTTGTCTTTACTGGCAGGGACACAGGTTGCTTCTCAGCGAGATCTCAGGCTTCATAGGGCATCCAGTCTTTGGTGACATCTGTGTTACTTCTGGGTGGTGTTCAAGGGCAGTTGTCTTCTCGTTTTGTAGTTTTACTCATATGATTCATGCAAACAATCTTCACAAGATTTCATCTGGGGGTGTCGGAGTAGAGAAGACTCCAGGGGGACCTTAGAGCTGCTGCTGGTGCCTGAAGAGATCCTGCAGGAAGGCTGCAGAGGGACTTTTCATCAGGGTGTCTGAGACAGGACAAAGGGGAATGGTTTGAAGCTGAGGCAGAGCAGGGTTAGACTGGAGCTGAGGAAGAAGTTCTTGAGTGTGAGGATGGTGAGACTCTGGCACAGGCTGCCCAGGGAGGCTGTGGCTGCCTCCTCCGTATGGGTTTTGAAGGCCAGGCTGGATGAGACCTTGAGCAGCTGAGTCTAGTTGAGAGGTGTCTCTACCCATGATAGGAGCAGATGAGCTTGGAGGTCCCTTCCCAGCTGAGCTGTTCTGTGATTCCATGATTCTCTGTTTCTTAGCTGCACTTGCTCTCAAGTTGGAGTCCAGACAAAGATTAAAGTGTGCTTATGTTTAGTGCCCAGCTTCAAATGCCAATAATGTGGATTTTTTCAGATAGAAGCTTTCTAAGTTCTTCCCAGAGCCCTGCAGTGGCAGTTGTTGTTATTTATCCCTTTTGCAAAACCTGGGGCCCATCAGAGCACCAAGGGAACAAAGATAGAGGTCGCGGTGAGCAGTAGAAGTTTTGAAGATGAGTGACTGAGCAGGAATTTTCTAAGTGACATGGGACAGAATCAGTTCTCTAGATCCTTGGTCTCCTGCTTCTCTAACGTGGCCTTTCTCCCTTTTGCCTGTTCCTCCTCTGCCCTATTCACTAAATACCTTCTAAATTCCTCAGCAAACAAGGTGGGAATGGTAGAGACAATGCATCCCTCCTGTTAATCAGCCTGACTGGAGCAGGTTTATCCTGTCTGCTCCGGGGGCTGTGCTGTAGGAGTGTCTTGTACTGCTGCTACATGTGAAGTGCAGCCTGGCAATGGTGGCAAGAGGAGGACGAGGGCAGGTGTCAGGTTGTGCTTGCCCCCGTGCCTGAGGGCTGTTGTCTCTTTGCATGCAGACTGCGTGTCAGGCCCATGTCCCTTTGGAGAGGTTCACCTTTACCCACCCAGGCTGCCTCGCCTGAACAGGACGTTTGTCTGGGACGTGAAGGCAAGCACCAAAGCCGGACTGGAGCTGAAGTTCCCTGCCCCGTGGCTAAGGCAGGTTGAGCCAGGACAGGCGTGCCCAGATTCTGTTGGCTACAACATCAACAGCTGCATAGACACAGCCACGGTCAGCATCGGCAGCTTCTGCAGGAACGGCTCAGTGTCTGGCATCAAGCTGCTGGGAGGAGTCGTCCTCTCCCTGCACCTCCCCTGGGACTCCCCTCTCACCACCTCGGGCTTCAACATCGCCAACAGGGCTTCCATAAAGCGTGAGTGGCGATCAGGGTTCCTCACCTGTATGGCAGAGTTGGAACGAGCCAAGGGGGTTATTTGCTGTTTGCAGGGAGTGCTTGGTTGGTTCACCTTTAAATGAAGCTTCTGGAGCCTCAAACCAAAGCCTCTCTCAGGAGAGGAAGGTGGGAAAAGTGGAAGCAGTGCCTGGAAGGCACACGAGGCTGCTTAAGTACAGCTCCCTGTTTCAACCTGCACAGTAGCACGGAACATTGTGTAACTGTCTTCTTAAAGCACCTGGAATGTTACACAGTGAATAGTGGGCAGCTTTGTGATCTCCTGACAAACCCTCTCTGGGAGTTGTCCTTGCTCTGCACTTGAATTCTGCAGCTGCTTCTGGAACCTGGGGGTCTTGTAGCTGCTGGTTCTCCTGGCAGTTGCACACCGTCTCTGGATCCTAGGGGGGGTCAGTAATCTCTGGGTGCCAATTCCACGCTGCCAGGAGTCATCTAAGCATGAAGTGTCTCCTGCAGCCTCCCTAGCTCACGCTCCTCTTTTGTTGTGTGTGCGGGGCGCCCTTGCTTACATGCTCTCGGTGGAGGTGGGAGGTGTCTGAGCAGAGAGCTCACTGCTGCTAGAAGAGCTCACATCTTTGGCTTCCTAACCCAAGCAGAAGCAGCTGGCAGGTTGCATGTTTGCTCTTGCAAAGCAGGAGCAGGAGAAGGAACTGGAATCTTAGCAAAACAAAGGCTTAGCTGTCCGTGTGGCTGCGAGGTGAAAGTGCAGGCTTAATGTATCCCTTTTTGTCTAACCGAAGGCAAAAGCATCAAACTGAGCATATGTTTTAGTCCCCCTGATCTGCAGCTGAGGTGGATGCTCTGGGGCTCTGTTCTGGGGCTCTGCATGTGCCAGAGTGTCTTCACTAATTGCAGCTTGGTTTGTGTGGGTTTATCTCCCTCCTGTTTCAGGACTGTGCATCATTGAATCCGTGTTGGAGAGGGAGTCCTCAGTCACGCTGATGTCCCCCAACTACCCGCTGGGCTTCCCGGAGGATGAGCTCATGACATGGCAGTTCCTGGTTCCCCCCAACATGAGGGCCAGCGTCTTCTTCCACAACTACAGCCTCTCCAACTGCGAAAGGAAAGAGGAGAGGGTGGAGTACTACATCCCTGGCTCCCTCAGCAACCCGGAGGTGTTCAAGTTGAGCGACAGCCAACCTGCCAATATCGCTGGCAGCTTCAACCTGTCCCTGCAGGGCTGCGATCAGGACGCTCAGAACCCAGGGGTCCTCCGCTTGCTCTTCCAAGTGGTTGTTCAGCACCCACAGGTCAACGAGAGTAAGTACAGAACCACAGCGTGGCAGGGGGTGGCAGGAAGCTTTGCAGATCATCTAGTCCCACCCTCCTGCTAAAGCAGGTTGCACAGGATCACGTTCGGGCAGGTTTGGAATCTCACTAGAGAAGGGAACTTCAGCTGCCTCTCTGGGCAGCCTGCTCCAGGGCTCCGTCACCCTCCCAGGACAGAAGTTTTCCTCATGTTCAGATGGAACTTCCCATGTTCTGGTTTGTGCCCACCACCCCTTCTGTATTGTTGGGCACCACTGAAAAGGGTCTGGCCCCATCTCTTGGCCCCTGCCTTTTAGGTGTTGATGAGCATTGAAGCATGGGCCTGCCCTTTCCATTCCTTACAGGCACCTGAGCTGAGCACCACGAGGAAGAGGAATGCTGGAGGCTTGTCTTTTTCTCGGGCCCTCCTTGAAGTTTTTTCCCCTCTGGGTGCCACCAGCTGTCATTCCAGCAAAGCAGCAGGGAAGCTGAGCTGTGTGGTGTGCTGCTCTCTCACAGGCTTTACACTGGAGCTTGTAAGCAGAGCTGCTTTTCCTTTTCCTGCATCTCGTGACTGAAAAGCACCTTGAAGTGCTGCAGTGTGAGGGCTTGCAGGTTGCAGAAACAGAGCTAAGCACTGCCTAGCTGTTCCCTGGTGATTGAGTTCCCTCTGGGCTCCCAGTCCTACTCTCTGGCCAGGACCATAACTCTCTTCTCCTTGCCTGTTCTCCAGTAGAGAAATCAAGTTCAGGCTTGTTTGAACAGTTTCATCCTCAGCTGTCAGATGCAGCATTTGTAAGGTAATTCTTACTGTGAGCCCAGGTTTCTGCTGTGCCACAAGCAGCCAGACTTACAGGAGAGCAGGTTTCACTTTGCTAGGTAGCAAGATCTGCAGAATGAGCTGGTGAAATGAGAGATGTAAAAGTTGTCTCCATACTGGCAATGGCATCACTCTGCATTTCTTTCCTTCCTTGCTTCCCAGAGAATCACAGAATGGTTTAGCTTGAAAGGGACCTCCAAGCTCATCTGCTCCAACATCTCCACCATGCCCAGGGACACCTCTCAGCTAGACTCAGCTGCTCCAGGCCTCATCCAGCCTGGCCTTCAACACCCCCAGGCAGGAGGCAGCCACAGCCTCCCTGGGCAGCCTGTGCCTCAGCTTCAAACCATTGCCCCTTGGCCTGTCTCAGACACCCTGATGAAAAGTTCCTTTGCAGCCTTCCTGCAGGATCCCTTCAGGCACTGGCAGGCAGCTCTGAGGTCCACTCTGGACTTTTCTCCAGGCTGCACACCCCCAGCTCCCTCAGCCTGTCCTCATAGCAGTGGTGGTCCAGCTCCTGAATCATCTTTGTGGCCTCCTCTGGACTCCCTCCAACAGCTCTGTGTCCTTCTCATGCTGGGCACCCCAAAACTGGAGGCAGGATTTGAAGCCTGACCAAGCATCACCTAGTGTACAGAAGTCACACCAGACACAGAAGTTGTCAGTAACAGACTCCACTAATAGCATCTCCTACAGACTTGGATGTTCTTTAGGTTTCCTGTTGCTACCCTAAGAACTGTTCTGGTTTGGTTTATTTCTTTTCTTGCCCCAAGTTCAGGCTGAGCCTGGCTTGGCTCGGTGACCTGTAACAGCAGAGCAGTTGTCTGGAAAAAGGAAATGAAAGGGTCTGCTAGGTAATGGTCTGTGGAGGTAGTGATACATCCTCTGGCTTCTTCGCTCTGACCTCAGTTCATGGTGAGGATGAACAATCAAGGTTAATAATCAATCACCTCCTCACTGCAGAGGAAAGTCCACACTCAGGACTACTGCTGCAAGGGGAGAGAAGTTTGAGTGCCTGTACCGTGAAGTCACAAATGCAGAAAGGGTCTGGAGCATCTCACCACAGCAGTCCTCAGTTCATTATCTAGCCTGGCTCTGTCCCCAGACAGCAAATCCTCCTGAGACTGTCATTAACCAAATGATGTTTGCATGTTGCATCTTGGGCGCTAGGCAGAGCCGAAGCACTGCCTTCAGTTCATCAGCTTCAGCTCCCTTCTGCTTCAGGATGTGAAGGAGACCTTTAATTTATTTATGGCCAGGAGACAAGATGATCATCTAGAAAATAAAAGCCAGGCTGTCATTTATTGAATGAGATGCAAGTAATAAAGCACTTGGATTGAAGAGCCGAGAGGGATTGCTCCGGGGATTTCCTAAGGTTTCATGAGCCATTTGGAGTTGCATAAATTCCATCAAAGATTCAGATTCAGCCCTCAGGGCAGTACTGAAACTTTTATTAGGAGGGGAAAAAAAGGCAAAGCAAAAAAAGTCATCTGCAGTGTGCAAGTGAAAGATGGCTCTTACTGCAAATCCATTGGGATCTGCATCTTCTCAGAGCTTCCCAAGCTGTTGGGGGTTCCACAGCTGTCATTTAAGAGGGGGGATGTACAGCTCTGTGAGGAGAGATCACTTCAGGATCTAACCCTCGCTGGAGAAAAGGCGAGAAGCATTCTTCAGAACAAGCTACCTTGCAGCAGAAATCCCAGGGATGGGCCTCTGGGCATTTGGTGTGTCCAGTCTTCCACACAGGACAAAGCTGTTCACCTTTTCTTATGACTTGGAGAGCCTTCTTCAGGCTGAACAGTCACACACAGTCTGAGCACGGCAGGGCTTGGAAGGGGCCTCCAGAGATCATCCAGTCAACCCCCCTGCCAGAGCAGGTCACCCAGCAACACATCCAGGCAGGTTTCAACATCTCCAGTCCCAGCTCTCTTGTTCTCTTCAATCCTTTAAGCATCTTTGTGGCTCCTTGCTGCCCTTGCTGCAGTACCTCCCTGTTTCTCTTGTACTGGCCAACCCAGAACATGACCCAGCCCTTGCAGGTCTCTCAGCAGTGCGTTAGGGGAGGGGGAGATTTGCCCTGCCCAGTTTGCTGCCATCCCTGAAGGCTCTCGTGGCCTTCGCAACAACTGCCAGCACTTCTGCTGACATCCAGTGCTGAGCCTGTTGATCCATATTGCTACTTGCTTTTAAGGCAGCTTAATCTTGAACTGACTCCAGACAACCAGATGTGGCAGCTCCTGGGGAAGCTGAATCTCGGGTAGCTGGCTGAGCTGCTTGCATTCCAGCCTCACCTGCGGAGAAAGGGCTCATGTCTGTGCTGCTCTCCTTGAGCTGGGAAGCAGTAGGGGCAGTGGGGGTTGTCTCTAGAAAGACTCAAAGCTACATTAGGGGTGGTAGGAAGCTACCTGAGCTTGTGTTGTGGTGATGGAGAGCAGTGAATGATGTTCTCTAACTAACCTAGAAGTGGTAACTTCAGCTGGCCCAGAGAGGTGGGCAGAAGGTGGGCAGACAGAGGAAGTTCTGCCTCAGCCCATACCAGTAGTTCCCTGATGTTTTTCGTTGCAGATGTCACCCATGTGGTTGACCTGAGCAAGGAGAAGAACATGAATGTGACCATACACTCTGAGGGGTGGCCCAGCCACGTCCCCCCCATGTCTGAACCTGTGTGCCTCATCTGTAAGGATCCTCGCACCTGTGACCGCGTCCTGACCTTGGCCTCTGGCACTGCCTACAGGATCTCCTTCCTGTGCAAGGACTTGTCCCGCCTGAGGGTCACAGCTGAGAAAGGCATAAGTATGGCAAAAGTGGCTTCCTGTGTCTGCTGGGGAACACTTCTGTGAGCTGCTCCTCAGTGGCCAGCCAGACCTTGGGTTTGGCTGTAAACTAGAGTGTGACAGGGAACCAGGCATGGGTTACAGGGAATCCAGAGGTGGCCTCGTTGTTCACCAGGTCATTCCAGTGAAAATGGAAACTGGGTAGCTGTTCCTACCAGGGGGAGGGCAGAAGGCACCTAAGAATCTCACTGAAAGCTGCAAAGTATAGAGGTGGCTCGGGAGAGCCATAAATCTGCCTGTGAAAATGCAGGCCCAAGGTTGCTGCCAGGAATGCATCCTGTGCTGCTTCTGTGAGTGCTTCCACTTAGCAGGAGAGAAGGAATTGTAAAGCACAGACCTGGACTCTGGCTGGCCTGGGTACTGCTAGCAGAGGGTGACTTGAGGTTATGTTTTATTTTCCCAAGAAGCTGGGAGAGGTCAGAGCAAAGACAGCAGCAAGGGAGCCAGCAGATGGAGTGTTTGGTACCATGCTGCTGCCATGCCTGCTAGATAAGGGAAGGGCTGGGCAGGGCAAGCACCGGTGATCTGAGTAAGCAGCTGTGGTGGGGCAGGATCAGCTGGGAGGATCAGGCCGGGCCACCATGGTCGGCAGTGCCCTGTATCACTCACTTGGTGTGGTGTTTCACTGGGATTGGTCTTCAGCCCTTTTTATTCTTCCTTCTCTTCTTTCTTGGTGTCCTATTAAAACCCTCATCCCAACCCATGGGAGTTTGGCTTTTTCTCCTGACTTTCCTTCCCACCCCAGTGGGGTCAGCACCTGAGCTGAACCCGAGCCTGCAGCGGTGCCCCAGGCAGCAGGGGTCTAGCAGAAGTACCGTGCTGAGCCAGGGGGGTTGAACCAAGTGCGCTCCTCTGTGCTGCGCCCTCGCCAGGAAAGCCTTTCCACATGGGTGGGACATGTCTGGGTGGAGGCAAGGAGGAGAGGCTGTGTTCTGAGGGAGGTGCTGAGCTGGGTCTGTGGCACGTCCCTGTGTGTGTGTGCTCTCATGTGCAGGAGCACCTGCAGGGGTTATTTCCTCTCCAGTCTTCCTGGGACTTGTTTCTGTGTTTGCAGGCTGTGTGGATCTTCGGTGGTGTCAGAGGAAGATCCATTCCCTTTCTGTGCCCAAGGCCATTACCCAGCTGCCAGTTCAGCTGCACAAATTTATCTGGAAGCTCTTGGCTCCCAGTCAGCTCAACATAGAAATCACATCTCCCTCCCTGAAACTTCAGCAGCACGTCCCAGAGCAGAGGTGCAACACGAGCTACAGCTACAGCATTGTCAGTGCCACCCCCACAACAGAGCTGATCATTGGTGTCTTCTGTCCTGGTGGAGCCATTGAAAAGATTCAGATGAGGAACAACATCACCATAGCCTTAAAAACCTTTGGTAAAGGCTTCCTCAACGAGTCTAACCGCCAGGATCTCAAAATGTCTTTTGTGCCACACATTAAAGGTAAGGTGGTGCTTGGTGCTTATTCCTGGTGCAGGGGTGGCCTCTCAGCCTGCTGCTTAGAGACAGAAACCAGAGTCTGCTGCTTCACAGCTGAGCCTTGGAGCCATGGCTTGGGCTGGCCTTTCCCTGAGTCAGTGAGGTGGCTGTTCCTGGGAGGAGGAAGGGTCTTGTCCTCCAGCCTGTGGGAAATGCTGCACGTATCTCTGTGCTACTTACTGCTGCAGAAGGCTTGATGTGTAGGTTGCGTTGCTGGTGCTGGGGTGCAGCTGGCTGTGTAAACTTGCTGCTCAGAGCTGCAGATGGGGCTCTGTTATGGGCAAGAGAACCAGATCCTTTCCATGCTGACAGAAGAAGCTTGGGGCTGAGCTTTCCTTCCGCTGTCCTTTCCCTTCCCTGCAGATGAGTGCACCTTCACCGTGAGCCCAGGCCCCAAGGACAGAGTTCACCTGCAGACCCCCAACTGGCACTACGGCCTGCCCCCGTACATCTCCCTCTCCTGGTACGTGGTGGTGCCCAGCAAGCAGGTGGCCCGCCTGGGCTTCTCCAAGGAGCGCATGGGCATCACCTGCCAGACGGGCCGGGCATACCTGGCCGTGAAGGAGGAGGCGGCAGGCGCGGAGGAGACGGTGCGGCGAGAGGACGAGCTGCTGCCCCCGCCCAGGGACATGCACCACGACTTCTGGGTCAACATCTCCAACTGCAAACCCTCCGAGAAGATGCAGCTGGACTTGCAGTTCTGGGTGACTGTCAGTGACAAGCAGCTAGGTGAGGCCTGCCGGGCTGTGCTGCTTTGCTTTGCCCTGGGCCACCTGGGCTATGAGGAGCGAGCTGGAGGGGAGACCTCATTGCTCTCTACAGAAGGGGGCAGCCTCTGCTCCTTGGTGACACTTTTAGAAGGCAGAGTGTTTTTCTTAGCCCACACCTGGGCTTTTCTGATCAGAACCCCCCAGCCAGCACACCTTGTGTGCTTGAGAGGAAGGGCTTGCATCGAGGGGGAGTTTGGTAACTGTTACTGCTGTTACTGTGGTGTTGAGTCCTCTCTGTCTCTCTGCACTTTCTTCTCTTCCCTGCCTGGTCAGCCACATGTGTGAGATGCTGCAGGCAGGTTTAGCAGCAGGTGAGCTGTGTTGAGCTCTTGGAGGTGGGGTGGTGTTGCTGGGTGCTTTGGCTGTGCTGCTGCTAGCCACAGGAGTTTGTCCTTTCTGACCTCCACCCTCTTGAAGTGGCTTGTATTACCCTGTGGTGAGCATGGCTCCAAAGCCCCTGCTCTGCAGGCAGCTGGGACTCTCAAGCTCCGGAGGAGCTTCCAACCCAGACAGCTTTTAGGAGCAAGATGGATGTGTTCTCCCTCTTGCTCATGTCCTTGTCTGTTTGCAGACCTAGGAGTGATAATCGCTGCGGTGGCTGGGGCTGGAGTTCTCACAGCTATTGGACTGACCGTGTGCTGTGTGAAGAAGAAGTAAGTTTGTAATGCAGCAGGTTAGGAGGGCTTTTGGGGAGAGCTGCTGGGTGCTGTATTTCATGTGCTGGTCTAGATCCCAAGGGTCTGAGGCATAAGGCAGGCACTGGTGGGGGAAGTGGTGGGACTCCAGGAATGCTGCCTTACTCTAAGTTGACTGACTTTGAGCAGAGCAGCATTCCTGGAGCTGCATTACTCCAACTCCCAGGGCATTGTCTGCCTTGGCCTTAGCACAGGCTTCTGTCTGTGCTATGAGGAAGTAATTGGTTCGAGTGCATCAGCAACTCCTGTGAAATGAAGTTGCAGCAAGTGTGGCTGCTGCTTGCGCTGCCCTAGATGAGGCTTGGTTGAAGCACACTGAACTCACCAGATATCTGAGGGCCTACCTTTCATCTGCACAGCCTCCAGCAACCTCTGGCACTTGCACCTCCTGTGGGGACATTTTTCTGTGAGATGAGCCCTTGGGGAGGGATGTGGGTTGTGCAAAGCAAAGGTGCATAGCACTGGTGCAAGCAGAGCCTGAAGTCACTCATAACGTGGGGTGCCTGCCAGGGTGCTTGGGTCCTGAAGCTGCAGAACTGGATTTGTGCAGTGTGATGACCAGAGCAGTGCTGAGCACTATTCTCTGCCATGCAGGGAAGACATTAGAGAGTTAAACATCTTTGGTTCACAAAATGTGGCCAAGAGAAGGTCAGTCTGCTTTTGCAGAGAACCCACTCTCTTGCCTTCAGTAGTGCTCAGCCTTGTCCTAGCAGGATCTGATGGCCTCCAGGTCCTGTTCATGTCTGTACATGTTGGGAGACTGTACCCTGGGACCGCTGTGCTTGGGAGGCTGTTGGAGTTAGCTTGTCAGACTTCAGGGTGGGCAGAGCAGCAGCTGGTAACCAGGCAGCCGCAGTTGTCTGCTGTTAACAAAGCCTGTCTGGGCTCGAGTCGCTTCTCCTGAGACCACAGGCAAAGCCCTCGGTGCAGGCAGCCTGCCTGATCCCGGCTGGGGGAGGGTGGGAAAAGAGGAGCTGTCCCTGTTCCAGTCAGACACAGCAGCCATGTGGTGTTTCTAACCTGCCAAACCATTTGCTCTGTGACAGGAAGAAGAAGAGCCAGACCCCCATGGTGGGAGTGTACAATGCCACCGTCAACACCCAAGTGCCTAGCAGGCAGAAGCTGTTCAGGAAGGGGAAGCAGAACAAGGACTCCCATGTCTATGCAGTCATTGATGATGCTATGGTTTATGGGCACTTGCTGAAGGAATCCAATGGCCTGGTTGCCCCAGAAGTTGACGTGTACAGGCCTTTTGATGGACCCATGGGCCCAGTGCCACCCTCTCCACCTCCCTTCTCCTTCAGGAAAGACGTGAAAAACTCTTCTAACGCTGAGGAGCCTCCGCCTCTGGCAGACGCAGACCATGACACGTACACCTTTGCTCATCAGAAACCGGGGCAACCGCAGGGCACCGAGGACACAAGCGGAAAGGATCGTGGAGAAATGAGCTTGTCCTTGCTGGAGACGAAGGAGCAGGAGGGCTTGGCAGAGTAACTTGACAGCAGGTGTAGCAGCTTCCTGTGGAGATGGAGAGAAGTGAGGACAGGAGCCTGGGAAAAGGACCCGCAGAGGAGTGTTACTGCTGCAGTGTGCTGCTGCTGCTGCTGCTGCTGCTGCTTTCTGTGTGTATTCTTTGGTTGTTCTTTAAACTTCAGCTGTTGGTAGCCTTCAGTTTCAGAGTGAGCATCCGGCCAACTCCAGCCCAGACAATCCAGGACTGCACACTTCTGGTTGTGAACAGGTATCCAAGGTACACTCCTGCTTAGGAGAGCTAATTTCTGCCTGCCAGCTGCAGAAGGTGCCAACCAATAGAGCAGGAAAGGTTTTGTCTTTTTGTCTAAGTCCTCCTCTCACAAGGCCTTTGGTCCCGAGTGCTGGCTGGCGACTCTTGGGAGGTGCAGGCCACATTGCTGTCCCAAGGAGGCTCCAGGCTGCACAGACACCTGAGCAAAGGGAGGGGCACTGTCACCTCCACTCCTTGCTGCTGGAGTACTCAACATATTTAGGCTGCTGGTGTTGTGGAAGCCTGGTGCAGGACCATGTGTGCCACCCTGAAGAGCTCTGTGTGTGCCAATCAGCATCGGTGCTCGAGCTTGGGCTTTCCCAGGTCACAGGTTGGAGGTTTTCTGTGCTTCCCACCCGATATTGTTACACTTGCATGGCACTGTGTGAGCCTGCACCAGACTCCATTTTCTTTGCTTTCTTACCAAAACCCAGTGTCAGAAGTCCACTTCAGGTGCCTGTGGCATTCACACTGTGCTGCTCTCTGGCGCTGTGGGCTCAGGTGAGGGTTCACTGAAGAAATAAGGCTGTGTCCGTCCAGCTCTCACTGATGCTTTTCTCTACGCCTGCTGGGGGTGGCTATTTCACAAGGATGTAAAAAGGGGGTAGAAACCCCAACAAGCTTCCAGCAGACTGCTTCTCTGGAATGTGAAGAGAGAGAGTGAAGCCAGAAGGGAAGCCCAGGTCAGCTTTGCTTTGCTTTGTTGTTTTAAGAAGCCTGCTAAATGACAGTGGGGGCAGCTCCTGCTTTCCAGTGAGCCCTGCACTCCAGGTGCCTTTGAAGGGCACTCTTGGCATTAGGTGACTGAGCTTGTCTTTAAGTGCCATAGTTGTCAGGCCCCTCAGATTCTGTGCCTTCTAAAACTTGCGTGCCAGGTCTTTGTGCAGGGGGCCACAAGTATGTGACTGAAGTTGCCTTTTCTCTGCAAAGCCCTGGCTTTGGCAGGGGTGCAGCTGCCGAGGGGCTTTGCAATCTGGAGAGCAGCAGGAGGCCCTGATGACTTGAGACTTTATCTCCAAAGGTTTTACCACAACTGTGCCTTGCCTGGTGGTACACAGAGGTGCTAGGAAACTTGTAGATGATGTTGCTGTATTGATGTTAGATGGAGAGTAACATCTGAAAGTCAAATATGTGTAGTAGAAACCTCACTGTTTACCTCAGGAAAGGTGGGTTTCTTCTGTGCTGACCCTGCTGGCATGGCAGGCTGGCTGTGTGTGCAGGGGTGGCTGTATTTAATGAGGTATTCCATGAGACTGCTTGGCCCACTGCAAGACTATGGTGACTCTGTAGCACGTACCAAAGCAGCTGGAAGTGCCTTTCCATGGCCTCAGGTATTTTCCTGCTTCTGTTAGTCACTCTTCCCACAGACATGCACAGCCCAGATCTCTGGCCACGCACTGGGCTCCTGTGTTTCCAAGTGTGCTGGGCTGTTTTAGGGCAGTTTGAGAACTTCAGGAGATTCCTGCACTGCTGGCATCTGTTTTTCACAGGTGTCGAGCTGCCACACTGTGTTTTCAGCAGGGTACTCCTGTGGGGCATTTTCCTCTGTCAGTGCTTCTCACTCTTAGTAAACAGGAATGAGAAGGCTGGAAGAGAAATCCTCTGGCTTGGTTTCTGCAGTTGCTTAGATGAGATTTTTTTAGTTCATGTTCTTTGCAGCCAGCTGAAGGGAAGGCAGTGGAGGCTGGGCTGTTGTTGACCACCACCTTTTGAAGGACGTGCTGTTTGATTTGTGGGTTTATTTGTTCTGTTCTAACTCAGCTTTTGACCCAGCAACAGAAAGCTGCAGTTCACAGTGGGGTCCAGTGTGAGGCTGCCCATCACTGTGCTTGTTTTGCTGTTTGGAGCTGAGTGGAGCCCTTCGTGCCAGGTTGCTTTTCATTAAGAGAGAGTTGTGACTTAATGTTTTTAAAAAATAAATAAACCAGACCCCCCCACCCCAGCTGGAGTCACCAGTGGAGGTCTGTCTGTCTGTCTGTCTGTCTGTCTGCAAACTCAGCCTCCACGCTTGACTGGTGGTAGCCACAGCACTGCCCTAGCCCAGGCAGGAGGCTTTTGGAGCATCTGGTTTGGTGAGGGGCTGTCCTGCTGGCTGTGCCTGGCCTCGTGCAGCCATAGGTTGCTGCTCCTGAGGGCACATCTGCAGCCTGCTGGGGAGAAAGGCTCTCAAATGTTTGAAGCTTTCATAGAGGAAGAAGTGGTTCAGAGGTGTGCTCTGGACGACCTGATCTAGTGAGCATGTCCCTGATTACTGCAGAGGGCTTTGGCCTGGATGACCTTTGGAGGTCCCTCCCAACCCAGACCACTCTGTGATTCCTGGCAGAGTTGTGGTGTTAGGCTCTGCTGGTTTGAGCCTGTTACAAAGGCTGGCACAGCAATGCCTGTGAAGGTTTAAAAGAAGGAAGATGTCTCAGTAAGGGCTGGGTTTGGTTTGTTTTCAGGCTTCCCACACTCTTTTCCCCAGTTCCACACTTTCCTCTCTCTCCAGTGGAACACCATAGTGACTTGCATCCTTTTTACTTGGGAGCAAAGAAAGCACTGCTGGTTGTGCTGCTTCAATTCCCGAAGCAAGTGCAGTCCCTAGGTTGTGCAGAAAGCTGCCAGTCATTTGCTGTGGGTACAGAGCACTCCACCCACCCAGCTCCTGCCTCCTTGCTCTTCAGTGGAGCAGTTCAGCTGTGAGTAGAAGCAGTGCCACTGCTGGAGTGTTTCCTACAAGCTGACTGTGAGATGCTGCCTGCTCTGGAGGTTTGGCTTTCTGCTGTGACCTGGTATGAAACACTGCACAGGAGCCATGGGTATGTGCTGCAGTACCTCTGTGCTGCTGCCTGGGCAGGTGGGACCTATGGCACTGCCCATCTCCCAGGGTTTGGATTTGTCCTCATCCATGTGCCTGGGCTGGGATCCTACCAACTTCATCACAGGACAGGAGGCTCTTGCCTGATGGATCCCTGGAACTGCTCTGAAGAGGAATGCAGGATGAGGAAAGCTCTCCAGGCACACTGACAAAACCCTCTCCTTCAGCAAGCCATAGGTGTTTATTTTGTGGTACTGAAGAGTGCAGTGGAAGCAGTGACAGCCCCAGGAGTGTGGCCCCTGCCCACGTGTGTGTGCCCCCTGCACCCTCCAGCTCTGCCCCTGGGCTGGCTTTAACCAAAGCAGCAGACTGAAATACCTCTCCCGTCACTCCCCCAGAGCTTTGTGTCCTGACACCCCTACCCTGGCACCACAGAGGGTAGGACCTGGACCAGAGGTGTTATTAGCAGCACAGAGCTGCTTCCAGCCAAGAGCCAGCAACGCTTCGTTGGAGCGGCTGGGAACCTGTGCTTGCTGCCCATCACTGCTGGTTGCTTCAGGTGGGTTTTTGCCCTTGAAGTCCAGACCTTAGGCTGGCCTTGACTTTGTGGGCATAAACAGCACTCAGCATGGTTGTTTGCTGAAGGCTGTGCCAGCACCAGTGACGCCTGTACCATTTCAGATAGGTTTCCATCACTTTAAGCAGGTCTGATCATTCCTAAAGCTACTAAAATGAGTGGTCCAGAGGTTTGTTTTCCACACACAGATGGTTTTTGTGTGGCAGCATATCCCATAATAGCATTGTGCTTCTGTTATGGACCTTATGCTTTCATCTATTTCCAAGAACATATGTGACTGACTGCTGCAAATTATCCCTGCTCCCTCCCTAAATAAAGCTGAAAGTGGTGAAACTGGCTTCTGGCTGCTGAGGAAAGGACAAAGAGCAGAGGAGAAATGCTCCTGAGGACACTCACCCCCTTGGTAAGTCAACCCATGCCTTTTACTTGTTAATTGATTCATGTGCTCAGCTGGACCAGCAGGGCAGCCCCTTGAGCAGCCAGAGAGCCCAACTCTATCTCTTCATGCAAAGCAGGAGTCATTCATCAGGACAGGAGCCTGACCTCCAGCAGTCTGGGGTGGGGCAGGAGGAACAAGGAGCTCTGATAGATCACTGCCAAGGCTCATAGGGAAGCGAAACAGGAGGAGAAAGCAGGCACAAGCTATGCTGATAGCCCACCACAGCTCAGCCAGGTGGGAAAGGACCTTGCAGAGCGACAGCCGCAGGCAGCCGTGGTGGCTGCTCGCCGGGCTCAAGCTGCTGCACAGGCCCTTTGCCAAAGCCAGCGAGCTGCCCTGGCCAGTTCCTGTGCGTAAAAGCAGAGCCGTAGCGGCTAAGGGGCTGGGCGCGGCCAGGAGAGCCAGAGCCTGAGCCGCGGAGACTCCGCGCAAAGTGATGCTGCTGGAGCGTGGGCGGCCGCGCAGCTGCCCCTGCGCACCCACAGCGCTGCAGGCTGCGGGCGGACAGGGGGGAGCGCCGCTGCTACACAATCATGAACTGGCAGACGTAGGGCAGCTGCTCCCTGCACCTCTTGTCGAACCACTTGCCCGCGGCGGCCCCCGAGAGGGCGGCGCAGTTCTCCAGCTTGCCGCCGTCGGGCTGGGCGGTGATGTCGCTCTCCCAGTTCCGGTAGCGGAGCGGGCTCCCGGCCATGTCCACCCACCTGCCCTCCGCCGCCAGGTCGTTGAGGCCCAGCCAGACCTCGGCCTCGGCGCCGATGGAGCGGCGCAGGTAGTCGTGCAGGGCCTCGTTCTCCTGCGCGGTGTGCGGCGTGCCCAGCGTCCCGCCCTGCGCGATGCAGCTCTCGCTCGCCTCGTGGTACGGCTTGCGCTCCGCGAACGCCAGCAGGCACTTGAGGTGCACCTTGGTGCCCTTCAGGCAGACTGAGCGGGTGGCAGGCGAACGGCAAGGAGACAGAAAGGGAGCTGGGGTTAGAAACGCCACCCAGCGAGAGGCGGCAGCAGCAAATCCCCGAACCCCAGCGCGGTGGGACCTGAGCTAGATTGTATGGTCCTGCTCTGCCAGCAGGGTTGGGCTCTTTGGGTCCCTTCCAACCCCTGCCATCCTGTGAGCCTGTGAAGGGACTGATGGAGATCATCCCGTCCAACCCTCCTGCTACCACAGGGCACCCGCAGCAGCTTGCCCAGCATCACAATGCCCAGATGGGTTTGGAATCTCTCCGGAGGAGAGTCCACAACCTCTCTGGGCAGCCTGCTCCAGGGCTCCAGCACCCTCACAGCAAAGAATTTCCTCCTGATGTTCAAATGAAATCACCTGGGTTCCAGTTTGTGCCCTCTGCCCCTTGTCCTATCACCAAGCACCACTGAGAAGTCTGGCTCCCTCCTCTTGACCCTGCCCTTTAGATACAAGGAGCATCACGCACAGCCAGGCTACAGCCTTCACTTCCTTTGACCCTTGGCACCACCACGTCCCCATGGCTATGCCCTCTCCATCCCCAAAGTACTGGGGTAAATAGACCTCAGGGTGCCTCTGTCACCCCCTGGGCAATGCTGCTACTGCAGTAGAGGCACAGCATGGCTCTCCTGCCCCTTATTCTGGCCTTTCCCAGCTTCTGCTGTGCTCTCTCCAACGAGCTTTTACAGTCAAAGCTGGCTGTGGGCACTTCAAAGGTGTTGGGGGAAAAAAACACGATTGGAGTCATCTCAATTATGCACGCATGAGGAAAATGTCTGTTCTATCAGGCTTTGGTCAGAACCATTGTGCTTGCACAGCCTGAGATCTCCAGAGAAAAGTTCTACTTGCCCCTGACCTTATGGTTAGGACTATCAATTGATTTGGTTTTTAAGCTCTAGAGCCTCAGAGTACAAGGCCATATGTGAAAATCCAGCCCAGTGACTGCCAGCTCAGCTCTAAAGCTTTGGTGTTGCTTTGTGTTCCTTGGAAGAAGAAAATTCCCCCTCCAGCTGCGTTTTTGTCTTGCCTGTTTCATGTTCTGCAGGTCCCTCTCCCGTTGCTGCCAGTGGAGTTTGCAGGCAGCTGTGGAGCAGGGCTGGAAGGGGGAGGTCTGCAAGTGTTCAGTGAGGTGTTCTGGGACTCAGTTCTGCAGCTACAGAGAGCAGGTCAGCACCTCACTGCTCAGACAAAGGAGTGAGCTCCATCTGCCTAAGGCTCAGCCTAGTCTTACCCACCCTCTGGCTCCTGAGCCCCTGGCCCAGTGCCATGGTTGTTCCCCCAGCTCTGCAACTGGGAAGCTCTAGCGTGTGAAGAGGAAACCCTTAGGCTGCACAGCTCAGGTCACAAACTCCCTGAGGAGCTTTGGCTGCCTGGAGGAGCTGCATTGACACCACATTTTGCTTTGCTCTCCCAGGCTCTCCTCCTGGTGAGGGGCACTTGAGCAGCTCTTGTTTACAGTCACTTCATGAGCAGCTCCTCTCTCAGAGCAGGAGCCTGAGAGTGCTGACTGCAGTGAGTGCTCTACCTGTCTGCAGTGCCTGCTTCTCCTTCAGTAGAGCAACCTCCTGAGAGATGTTGTCAATCATGGCCTTCAGGTCTTCAATCATTTGGAGGCTCACACCATCTGTTGGAGGAAGCATAAACAGTGTCTGCCAGCAACCCTCCCGGCCAGTGGTCCAGCTTCTGCCACCGGGCAGCTCCACAAGGAGCTGGGGCTGGTCCCTGGAGCAGAGAGTGGCACTGAACATAGCCAGCTGGACTGATGCTGGTGTAAATGTCAGGGAAGAGGACCCAGACCATAAGCTCACACTGAAATTTTGGGCAGCAGCAGGAGTCTAAATCAGTCCCTATCCATCCATTCATTCAAGCATCTGGGCTCAAATTTCCTTCTCCAGGGACCTTAACAATACAGTCAGTGCCCCCTCCTGTGCCTCCAGCATCCTGCCACAGCTGTGACCAAGGGGACCTCCATCCGCAGGGTTAGTGGGTCTCCAAAGCCAGAGAGGGCCATTGCCCACCACCCCTGGGCACTGGTCTGGGCTAAGACCCCGAGGGCTGCTGGAAAAGGGCAAACCCTCCTTGTCCCCTCCCTGTTGCTGGAACTGCTGCAGCTGGAAAAAGCACTGGGAAGTAACTGGAGGGGGGCAAAAATTGCTAAGAGCAGGCAGAATGAATGTGCTGGCTCAGCACTTGCTAATGCCACACTTTGGCTTTTTCAGGTTGAAGCAGCACCAGTTTTGTTCTGAAGCAGAGCCAAATGTAAGCAGCAGTTACAAAAACAACCCCCCCAGAAGGCGAGGGAAATACACAGGAGAAGGACTCCCAGAAGAGGAAAGCTTGGCTTGCAAAATGAGTTCGTTTGTGGTTGGGCTGCATGGCTTCCAGCAAAATAAAGCCAAGGAGCCCAGCTCTCCAGGGGCCTCAGCCCTGCCTGCTCCTCCCCAGCAAAGGCCAGGGGCTGAGCTGGCCTTGGATGGGCTTGCCGAGAGCCTGGGCTGGAGGTGGGACGGTGGCAAGGTCTGGAGAACAGCAATTAACGACGCCTCTGTCCAGAGCAGCAAGATCTGAAGTCCACAGAGGCACTGAATCTCTGTTGCTTTGCACCCCTGAGCTTTCGGCCAGGAACCTGGGCTGGGCCCAGCAGGTTAACAAAGGCAATCTGAACGAGAGAGAGAGGATTTGGACTCACAGATGGACCCATCCTGCTGAGCCCTGGCCCCTGCAGGCAGGCAGGCTGGATGTGGTGAGGGGCAGGGAGTGAAGCCACATAGGGGCCTTCCAGCACACTCCTCCTCCTCCATCTCCAGCCCACGGCACTGGTAGAAGCCAGAAAAAAGTTACCCAAGAATCGCTGGAAGATTCCCCTGAAGGCAGAGCAGCTGAGCCGCTGCGAGGCTGGCCCAGGAGAGGCCAAGCCCTTGGGCTTTGTCCTTTCCCCTCTCCTTCGACAAGAGACTCCTGAGCTCGCAGCAGGAAACTGCCACCAGCTGCCCTGATTTTCAGGACACTCACTCAAGTGTTTTCGGGGCCAGACTTTCCTGTCGGGGCATTTCTTGTCACCAATCACTTAGGAGCAGCAGCTGTTGGTAACGGCCACATCCCCTCTCTGCTGCCTCCAGGCCCCCTCCCTGCACCCAGAGGGGCACAGCCGCAGCTCCGAGCGCTGCAGCAGAGCAGCTCTGCCTTCATTTCATAGAAAGACCTCATGGAGGAAAAGGGAAAAAATTCTCAAGGATGGAATCTGACAAAAATAGTCACTGGGTGAGCACTGAGAGCAGCCTGCCAACTGGATTCCTGGGATGCTTATCCCTTGCTCCTTCCAAGCAGGAGCGCTCCAAGCCCACACAATGTGGCTGCTTCCTCACCTGCAACTCCTTCCTTACCTTCCTCTGTAGTTCATGTGCACTGAGTTGGGGGAAAACAGATGAGAGAGGAGAAAATAAAAAGGGCAGGGAAAAGAAACCTTGGGCAGCTCTGGTGTGTGTGCCTGGCCCTGCAGTGTGCCCAAGGAGTGGGGCTGGCCGAAGGCTCGACACACTCAAGGGTACTGTGTGTTAAGTGAAGCTCCACGGTGCTATTTTATCGACCCTCTTATCTGCTCACGCCTGCACTTCTGCACCAGCAGCCTGGCCTCTGCCCCAGAAAGGGACATGTTAGTGGAGGAAGGGTTGGGGGGACCCTTCGAGACACCAAGGCAGAAGCCTTGCCCTCTGAAACTCAGCCCCAGCTGTCTCATGAATTTACTCGAGGTAGGAACCACCCAAACCGTTTCCACCTCCTCAGTGTCGTGCAGGAGGGCTACACAAGCGCTTCCAGGGGGCCAAAGCCCTTCTGCTAGGAGCTGCGCTGCTTTCCGCGCAGTCCCACCGCAGCACTGTGAAACGCTCTCTGAGCTCACGGCACCCCCGGGGCCCCCTGGCAGCGGAGGCGCTGCCCCTCTTACCTTTCTTGGGAGCCGCTGGTTTTGGCCGGGCTTTGGCATTCTGCTGGCCGGAGATGTGAGGCAGGGAGAGGAGGCAGAGCAGGAGGCAGGGCAGGAGGCAGGCTCCCTGCAGCGCCATGCCGCTGCTGTGCGGGCTGCGGCGGCTCTGACGCCTGCCTGAGCCGTGGCTCGCAGCAGAGGGCTGAGCCGTCCCAGCACGCCGCCCGCTGAGCCCCGGCCAGGACCAGCGCCAGCCAGCGCGGGGAGCATCCCAGGGCCTTAGGGAGCCTCCCAGTGCCTTGGGCTGCGAGAAAAGGACCAAAAAGGAATGAAGGTCCTGCGAGGCAGCCCAGCTGCACCCGAGGAGAGGCTGCGAGGAGCTGCAAGGACTCAAGGGCTGCCTTCAGCTCTCAGCAAACGGCAGTGCTGGGCACTCCACCTGCAGGGCTGCGGCCAGCGCTGGGCTCAACACAGGGCAGGCTTCGACCTGTTGGGAACGGCCCAGAGGAGGCTACGAAAACGATCAGAGAGCTGGAACAGCTCTGCTGAGAGGAGAGAGTTGTGCTTGTTCAGCCTGGAGAAGAGAAAGCTCCAGGGAGACCTTACTGCACCTCCCCAGTACTTAAAGGGGAGCTAGAAGCTAGCTAGGGACAGTCTTTGCAGCAGGGCCTGTTGTGACAGGCCAAGGGGTGATGATTTGAAACTAAAATGGGGAGATACAGTCTAGACAGAAGGAAGAAAGGTTTTTACTGTGAAGGCGGCAAGATGCGGGCCCAAGCTGCCCAAAGAGGGTAGAGGAGCTTTCTGTCAAAGAGTGATAGAAGCCCCATCCCTGGAAACATTTCAGGTCAGGTCGAAGTGGGCTCTGAGGACTCCACACATCAGCCACTAACCTTAGCTCTTGCCTGAACACTTCAGGCACAACGTGCACCACTGGAACTGCAGGCACATAAAAGGTCTGAGACAAAAAGGACTGTGGCTTGGATCTACTTTGGCCTCAGCTGTGCTGCTCTGCCCTGCACTTCTGTTCAGTAAGGCCAGCCCTGCCCTCACAGCCCACCTGGTTAGAGCTCCCTTGCAGCCCTGCCTCTCCAAGTCAGGGAGATGCAGGCCTGGTTCTCACTCCCCTTTGCTGTGCACACCCACTGATTAAAGGCAGGGAATGTGTGCTCGGGGATTTGCATTGCTTCTGCCTGGGCTGTCCCAGAAGGGGTTGGAGCCCAGGTTCTGTCCACACAAAACCCTTCCCCTTCAGGGCTGAAGGAGAAGCAGCAAACCTCAGAGCTGGCACACACAGCCTTCCAGAGAGAAAGGAGCACAGCTAGGGGAAAGAGAGCAGCACCCAGTTCATGGAGGTGTTAGTGAGGCAGCAAGACTGCGGTCACCCAAGAACCCAGGGGTCAGTCTCAGCTTTTCAGTCTGCTGTTGTGGAGTCTGCTTCCCAGTAAAAGCACTCCACTGGCTAGCTTCAAGCCTGCTCTGGTCAGACAGCTGTGAGCTGTAAGGAAACTGGTTGGAGCTGAGGAAAAGAGGGCAGAAGAAGCTGCCCTGGTGTGCAATGCTGCAGGGCACAAGAAAGCAGTCAGAGAAGCTGATGTGGCCTTGGGGAGCCCAGCAAGCTGCTGCCTAGAGTGAGCTCAGGAGGGGAAGCTGGATGCTCCTGGCAGTGCTGCAGGGCTGGCATTTCGTGCCCAGCCAGGCAAGGAAATGGGCAGGGAGACAGAGGCTGTTTTGCTTTGGCTCCTAGGAAATGAGCAGGCATGGCCCAAGCCAAACCATGAGGCAGCTGGCAGCTCCTGGCTTGCCTGCCAGCTGGGGCAGCACACTGGGGTTCAGACCTCTACTGCCTTGACCAAACCTATTCTGCAGCCTGAGAGTCTGGGTCTCAGTGGCACCACTGGAAGCTCCAGGGAGCTGGAGAGAAAGAGAGGTGGGTGGTGGACAGTAAAAGCCAGGCTGGAGGAGGTGAGGCTGGCAGAAGGCAACCTCTGTTCATTAGCCGCTGCTCGAACTCCTGCTGGCATCCCTCCTGATTCTCAGCAGCACAAACAGCAGAACGTGTTCAGATGGAAAGAGCCAACTCCAGAGATCATTGTTTGTGAGAGCAAGCAAGAAGCACTGCAATAATAGCTCAGGAAAGGGTGGTCTGGCTAAGGACAACCACAGGCAAAGTCAAGGAGGCAGCACTTGGCCAAACGTTAGCCCCAGCGGCAGCTCCAGAAAATTGACAGAGTGCAAGGAAGAAGCCTTCCCACCTCATCCCCTCCCACCCCCACAAGCATGGCTCACAACTCTACCCTGCATTCACCAAGGGTCCCAGGACAGAAGGATCTGTGTGAAAAGCAATTTTTGGACCTTCAAGCAGACTTGAGTGCAGCTGAGCCCAGGTGCCATCAGCTGCACCAACCCCTCCTGCTCCCACAAGCAGCTGCACTGAAGCTTTGCTCTCCCTTCTGTCTGCAGGCTGGGGGTGACTCTGGCTCTCTTCACTGCTTTGCTTTCCTGCCTGGCATCTAAAGCCCGAGCAAGCCCAAGGAAACCTGCAGTCAGTGTCTACATCTAACAGCAAGCTCTGGAGAGGGTCCCCGAGCAGGCTGCACAAAGCTGGCTGCCTCGGCAGCAGCGACAGGGAAGGCTGCACTGGCAGCGTTCTAGGACTGGTGAGCAGATGGCTCTGCCAGTGCCTGCTCTGTGCAGTGCTGTTCTCAGGCTCCAAGCTCTGTTTGCTCTGCCAGGGCTGTGGCAGAGGGCAGAAGCTCTGGGCTATCTACAGCAGACCGAGGCAATGCCTGCCTGCAGAGGGCAGAAGCTCTGGGTTATCTACAGCAGACCGAGGTGCGAGGCCCACAGAGGCCGGCAGACTCCAGGAGCCCCGCAGCAGCCAGCATGGGCTGGAGCTCACAGGAACTTGTTTCCACAGCAGGCTTCCATAAAGCCTGACTGCAGATAGCACAGCTCCCTGCTGCCAGCCCCAGGGCACAGCCAGCTCCCCTCTCCTGCCCACTCGGCTGCACTGCTGCGGCTGTGGGACACCAGGGCTTGGTGAATCTGCTGAGCATCACCCTGAGATGAAGGCAGAGCTGAGGGAACACAAGAAGGAAAGCAGCTGGGTCCACTAACCCTGTCCTGCCTCCCTGTCGAACAGACCTTCCAGCTAGGATACAAGGAGCTAAACAACCAAAAGGAAAGCAGAGGGCAAATTGCTTTTTAGGCAACACAAAAGGCAGCCTGGCAGGAGCTGCTGGGCTCCTCAGCCTGCAGGCTCCCAACATTCCCACCAGCAGCAGTGAATTCCTGGGACAAACAGAGCTATCCCACTCTGCAGATGTTTCCTCTTAGCTCTACTGGACTTGAGTCAATGAAAACGTGGCAGCAACTGCACATGGAACTTTCCACCATCCCAGAGAGGAACAGGAGCAGCCTCAGCTGAGGCTATTTCTGTCCAGAAGGGAAGGGAGGGGTTAATGAAAGCTAAGAAAACAGCACTGGGCAGCCCAGCTCTCAGCAGGCTTGAGAACCAAAGTCTCAAAGACTTCTTGGCAGATGTTGTATCAGCTGGGAGAGCTGCAGGCCCTTTGCCCCTGTCAGAGCTTTGTTTATGTCCCTGGAACAAGAGCTGGTAGCAGCAAACCTCGAGGGGCAGCTGAGAGCAGCAGCAGCTGTGCAGCACTTCTGGGCCAGCCTCACTGCGCCTGTCTCAGGGGCAGAAGCAGCCCCAGCCTGCCTGGGGCCCACTGCACCTCATTGCTTTCCCCTGCAGCAGGAGGGAAGTAGTGAGGGTGGGAGACCCTCAGTTCATTTTGTGCCTGCTTACCCACCTCCAGAAGCCCTGGGGGCAGACAGGTGTGGTTAGAGGAGGCACTGAAGATCCTTGCCCCCTGTTAACTGACAGTGGTGCTCTCAGGGAGTGCTGGTACCCAGTGCTTGGCTGCTGGGGCGGCCTTCTGGTACACACAGCTGCTCTGCAGGCTGCCCTGGGCTGGCAGCAGGCAGAGATGCTCCAGGACCAGAGATGTGTTTTAGGTATCTTGAGTACACAGCCTGGATCTCAGGTCTCTACAGATTTGCCCTCCTTGGCAAGATGTGGAGGGTCAAGGCACAAACATTCACCACCAGAGAGGTGCCAGTTCACACCGAGAGCCTTCGCCCTGCCCAGCAATCCTAACAAGCAGCATTCAAATGAAAGAACCTGCCAACAGCCTGGAGCTCCTCCAGCTGGGAGGCTGTGCAGAAACACAAAGTGAGCACCATCTTACAAACTCACCCTGCAGGAGCTGGGCAGCCTCCAGGCATCCAAGCACCAATCCCTGACAGCCCAGGCACCAGCTGCTCCTCTGCAGAGGCTGGCTGCGGGTTAGCGCCTGCAGACCCCCTTGGCACGGACCATTTTCTGAGACTCTCAACAATCCATGGCCAAACAAAAGCTGCTTGTGCCAAGTCCAAGGTACTGTAAAGCTTCTCTCCCTTCACTAGTTTATTTCCACATTCTTACAAGCAGTGTTGCTGGCAAGGAACCAGAACCATCACAGAACGGCTCAGGATGGAAGAGACCTCAGAGCTCCAACCTCCCCTCCATGGGCAGGGACACCTCTCAGCTAGACTCAGCAGCTCAAGGCCTCATCCAGCCTGGTCTTCAACATCCCCAGGCAGGAGCCAGCCACAGCCTCCCTGGGCAGCCTATTCCAGAGCCTCACTACCCTCACACTCAAGAACTTCTTTCTCAGCTAAGTAGCCCCTACACTACTGCAGTGACTGCCACAGCGTTGCTCAGGGTGATCCTTCCAACTCTTGAAGCTAAAATATCAGCTTCTTCCAAACCAGCTTTTTCTTTTGGCTTCTTCCATCTGCTGCCTCCTCTACCCTGCCAAACGAAGAGCTCCTGCTCTTTGCTGGGTAAGCCAGCTGATGCAGGGAGGGAATTCACTGCTTTGAAGCCCTGGTGACACAACCTGATTGCTTCCCTTGTCTGCCACCTCCTTTCATTCCCTTGCTGACAACCACCATGGCTTTTCCAGCTGAGTTGTCAAACACTCCTTTTCTCTTGTGCCATAGCTGTGCCCCTTCTCTTAGCCATCCTGAGAGGTTTTGGCCAGGTTACTACTGTGCCTGGTAGCAGAGCTCTAATGAGCAAAGAAACCTCGCTTGAAAACATGGATTGGCAACCTGGGCCCATGTTGCATCTGCAGCAAAACCCAAGCACACCGTGCTGGCAGGAAGCCTTCCACCAAGTGCTGTTCCCAGATGGTTGGTGAACAAAAGAACGTGACAAGAGGCCCCAGGGTCGGCAGTCTCAGGAATGCAGGTTGGCTGCAGAAGTGGAACCAGAACTAAGTGGCATGAAAGCAGGATGCAGTGGAACCTGCAGCAGACACCCTGGAAACCAGCCCCAGATCTTCCTAGGAAACTGCACCCACTGCTGCTGCTCTGCTTCCTAGCTGTGGGCAGTGACCCATGTGAAAGCCTCTACAATCTGTCACACAGCTGCAGCTTGCTTTGTGCCTGGGAACAGCCTAAAAGCCTCTCAGGCAGGGTGACAAAGTCTTTCTCTGTACAAAGAGACAAGATTGCAGAAGCAATTAAAAATGCTTTGGAACATTTAATACAATCTCAGCCTAGAAATCCAACCTTCTGCCTTGAGGTCCCCAGGCTCTCCTCTTCATCCAGGATCTTCTGCAGGGCTGTGTGCAGTGACTTGCCTACTCTCTTTCCTGTCTGCAGTGCAAAAAGAGCAAAACAAATCTGAGCCCCCTGGGAGACAAGCTGTGCAGAACATCTCCCTGTGACAAATGCCCTCCCTGCAAGGATTCGCTGGCTCCAGCTGCTGGAACCAAAACATGCTCTGAATTAAGGAGAATGGAGCTGGAGGTTTCCTTCTAACTTGATTAACTCTGGGGGAAATGTACAGATCAAAGCAGTGACCACTCACCAGTGAGGCATTCCACGATCATTACTACCAGCTCTCTGCACTGCTGCACCACCCAGGAACACAAATTACATTCCCAACAGCCACCCTACCGACCCAAAGCTCAGGCGACTCTTCTGAACCTGCTCAGAGTCAGCTCAGAGCAGCTCCACCCCCTCTTCCGCGCCTGAGAAGCCCAAAATGCACACCAGCTGCACTGCCAAGTCAGTCTGTGGGCAGATCCTTCATGACCAGGTACCTGCTCAGAACCCCTCACCTCCATCATCTCAAAAATGCTCTCAGGATCCAGGCTGCCTTTCCCCATTTTCTTCATTGAAGTGAGGGCACCTTTACTGGTGACAGAAACCAGCAGGCTGGCCAGGGAACAGGCTTCTTCCTGAAGGGTGGCATCCACCACGTGCCTGTACCCAATCTGTAAGTCAGGGACAAAGTGAAGGGTGAGTTTGCTGTGGTCTGAGCTCCCTGTTAGACGTTCAGCTGCAGTGGTACCTCAGCCACCTACACTGATGCCACCCTGTGCTCTCCATGGAGAAAGGCCTTGGAGTGCCAGTGTGCAGCCAGGAGCCCTCCTGGCCAAGAGGGCCAGCAGCATCCTGGGCTGCAGTAAGAAAAGCGTGGCCAGCAGGGCTAGAGAGGTTCTCCTGCCCCTCTGCTCTGCCCTGCTGAGACCACAGCTGGAATACTGTGTCCAGTTTGGGGCTCCTCAGCTCAGCAGAGACAGGGACTTGCTGGAGAGAGTCCAAGGGAGGCTATGACCATGCTGGAGGACCTGGAACACCTCTGCTATGAAGTGAGACTGAGGGCCCTGGGGATTGACCAGTGTCTACAGAGGGGTGGGTGTCAGGATGAAGGTGCCAGGCTCTTTTCAGTGGTGCCCAGGGACAGAACAAGGAACACCAGGTACAACCTGGAACACAGGAGGTGCCACCTCAACATGAGGAGACACTGAAGAACTTCTTCCTCAGCTCCAGTCTAACCCTGCTCTCCCTCAGCTTCAAACCATTCCCTCATCCTACTGCCAGACACCCTTAGGCAAAGCTCCTCTGCAGCATTCCTGGACACCAGCACTGGAGGCAGGGTTGGAGGTGAGGTCTCAGCAGAGCAGAGCCAAGGGGCTGAATCCCCTCTCTTGCCCTGCTGCCCACACTCCTCTGGCTGCAGCCCAGCACACAGCTGCCTGCTGGGCTGCAGGAGGGCACTGCTGGCTCGTGGGTTGCTGCTCAGCAATCAATGCTCCCAAGTCTTCTTCAGAACTGCTCTCAACCCACTCTGCACCCAGCCTGGATTTGTGCCTGGTTTTGGCCTGACCCAGCTGCAGGACCTTGCCCTGTGACCTGCTGAACCTCCTGAGGAGCAGCAGGCGATGCTAAGCCAAGGCAGCCTGTGGGCAGGAGGCCAGAGGGTGCCAGGCTCACCTTGCTGAGGGTGACAATGCAGGGCACGTTGTCCACGCCGAGGCGGATGCAGTCGTAAGGGTCGTCGGACAGCTCGATCTCCTTGCAGCCCTCCTCATCCTCCAGCACACGCACCCTGGGGATCCTGGGGAGACAGAAGTGCAAGCTCACTGCCAGGACAGGCAACAAACAGCTGCCAGACAGTCTCCACTCCAGGGTGTGCCCCTTCCTCTACATGAGGCTAAACACTTAGAGAAAAAAAATAATCACAGATGCACAGAATGGGTTGGGCTGGAAAGGACCTTAGAGATCAGCCAGCTCCAACCCCCTGCCACGGGCAGGGACACCTCCCAGCGGGCCAGGCTGCTCGAGGCCTCAGGTCCAGAACATTATCAGAGCATTAACAACTCCCACACTGAGATTAGGAAGAAAACATTAGGAGTGAGAAGATGTTTAGGCTAGGAGAGGCACATTTACATCAGGCTAATGGTTTTCACACTATTACATGGGGAGAGACCCTTCAGACACTTGCACTAATCAGTTCTGAACAACGCCTTGAACATCGGCCTGGATGTCCAGGAGAGAAATGACCAAGACTGAATTCTTCCGAGTTTTCCCACCTTGCTGACACCAATAACCTTGCCAGAATTGCTTGGCAGAGCTGTAGCATGGGTAGAAGGCACAAGTGGTGACACCAAAACCAGGTAGAGAGTGGAGCAAAACTGTTGCCAGACAAGCAGAGGCTTCCTCTCCCAGCCTAAGAGTCAGCCAGCCCTGTTTACTTGGCAGCTTCTACCTTCCTATTCTGATTCTGTGACTACTCAGGGCAGAAACCTGCCCAACACTGCTTAGTCACCTCGGGAACAAAGTTCTCTTCTTTCTGCACACTGCAGATCCAGAGCTCACAAAGTGCCTCTGCCATGCTGCCCAGCACAAAGCAGCCACATCTGCAAGGCTGCTGTGTTACAAACTGCAGCTTTTGTGACTTGTCCAGCTCCTGTTGCCTTGGCTGCAAGCAGAGACATTCCGTGGGATCACATCTAATGCTGAGTCCTGACAGAACAGCTGCTTGGACCTTCTGCAGTATCTCCTAATCCCACCACAGATAAATCCAGCCTTCAGCACCTTGGAGACACAGCTCAGAAGTTTGCTCTCTGCTACCTTCTGCACATGATGCTGACACAGCTTTTGGGACACAGTCAACACCACCAAACTCTGAGGAGAAAATGTTCCCCTAAAGCAGTCCTGCTGTCATTGTTCCAGGCCTGAGGGGGAAGCTCTGAGTCAGGTCAGATGCACAAAGGATCTAAATCCCACAGTTCTTGTGTGAAATTCCTTGTTACAACTTTGGCTTTACTTAGCCCTAAATAAAAAAGTGTCCATAGCTATCGGGAAACTGGTCAGAGTGAGGTTGGAGCTGAGGTTTCAGGTTGAAGCTGAGGTTTTCATGCCTACCTGAGTATCTCAACATGTGCACTTTTAAAGGAAACCCAGCAGCTTCAGCTGCCCTGCTCAGGCTGGTGAAGGTCTGAAAACACTTGTTAGAAAAACCTGGTTGTAAACAGCTGTTGAAAGGCAAGCAAGGCTCAGAGAGAGGGACACAGGCCAAGCCAAGCTCAGAACACTTAATCTGAAGTGATCTTCAAACTGACATCTTGTCTTGCTTGAACAGTGACAAGTATGGAGAGCAGGCAGCTGCTGGAAACAACCTCATATTGGTCCAAAGAAAACTCAGTAGGTAAGGGAAAGGGAGAAAGAGTGAATGAGGACAAAAGGCTTTCACTTTGAATTTCACCTCCTGACTGACTGAGCTGGCATGAGGGCAGAGGCAGCAGCACTCCCTGCTCACACCTGCAGACAGGCTTTTCACAGGCAGAACACATCAACAGGCTCTGCACGGTGCCATACATTCTGATTTGGTGTCAGACCTCAGGAAGACTGTAGGTGTGCCCACTGATTAAAGACTGTCTGCAGAACACACCTGCATCAGCTGTCAGGAGAGTCAAGCCAGAGCAGCCTCCCTGGAACACCTCCACTGTGCAGGCTGCCCACCCTCCCAAAGCACCACCTGTCTGTCAGGTACTGCTCCTGGGAGCTTCTCTTTGTTCAGAAGCAGGATTCTGGTTGAACTGAGAGCAGAGGCCTCGTTATCTGGGAAACAAAGTGTGTGCCTTGGATCTGCAACCAATCCACACGGGAGCAACTGCTTCCAGCGCCTGACTTGTGCCTCCTGGCAGCTGGCACACAGAGGCGCAGGCGCTTCTGCTCTTCAGCCTCCTGACAGCTCCTCTGTGAGCACTTATGTTTGTGGCACTGGTTCTTAATGCTACAAAACCAAGCTGCTCTTAAGTCACTGCTGAGAAACTGATTAGCATGGGAAACCTCTCAGCAGTATGCACGAGCCTTGGCTGGGTTCTCCCCTTGGCCCCTTCTGAAGTGTTTCTAACCCACTGCACTGCCTGCTCCAAAAGCAGAGCTCCCTCTTCCCCTTGCACACACTTTTGCAGCTCTAGAACTGTGCAGATTCCCTGATGAAAAAGCCAGAAGTCCACCAGTGACTTCAGCAGATCTCTCAGTGACAGCTGAAGAAGAATGTGAGACCCACTTTTAAAGTATTTGTGCCTCTAGGGGTCTGACTTTTGCATCCGTTCAGCTGCTTTTGCTACAGAAGGATTTTTGCAAACCCATTTGCTAGTTCCTTTCTCAAGGGTGCTACAGAATTCTCTTTTCCCTTTCACCTAAAGCTGGAGCAGATAAACCCATCAGAAACAGACACTGAATGTTACCATGAGAACACACAGCACCTCCACCATCCATTCTACCAGCTCTTCTCCCACCCTTTGAGTTCAAACGCATGGGGCAGAGTTCTTTTAAAGACATCACTCCCCTTCTCCCACAGTCTCTTACCACCATTGCCCCCTTCCTTTTAATAAGAATTCTAGACCAGTGGTTCATCAGAGAGCAGCAGAAGGGAGACATCAGGGCTAGTTACAGTAGCCTCAGAGGGCTTCTCATCCAGGAGCATCACCTCTCAGTCAATACCCATTTCAAACCCACGAAGCAGCTACATAAAGGCCCCCAGCTGCTTGCAACAAAACCACAGGGTCAAGAGAGATTTTGCTGGACCTGACCACGGAACAGAAGTTGTTTTGTGAGCCTGACTGTGGATACAACACAAGACAACACTTGATTATTAAGAGCTGAATGAAAGCAACAGCAGCTTGTGTCACCTGCATGCAAACAGACTGCCTTAGACCTGAATGCAAGTTGCCTTGGCTATTTCTTAACTGCTGAAGCACGAAAAACCCCTTGTTAAGAGAGCACTGCTCTTCCCCCACCCATGCCACTTGCACTTAGAAGACATTTACCTTGTGTTAAAGAGAGCTGCCTTCACTGCCACTGAGATGGCATCAAAGAGGTTCCCACCGCACTCCAGCAACTGGGGAGGAAAACAAAAATCTCTTTTAAAGAAGCTCAGGCTGGTGCCTTCAAAGCAGAGCTTTGCTCTACTCAAACCTACTCATAAAGGCACAACATTGAGAACACAAACAGGTTTTTAAACCCCAAATTTCACTTTAAAGCCTGAAAGGAAGCAACAGATCGCAAAGGAAGACTTCAGCTAACTGTACTACCTGTGCAAAAGAGAAGAGTGAATGCACTTCAAAACAAAACTCGTGACAAAACTGAATTACAGGAGCTGGAATGATTCCACTGCTAAAAGAGAATTACAGGAGCTGGAATGACACCACTGCTAAAAGTGAATTACAGGAGCTGGAATGACACCACTGCTAAAAGTGAATTACAGGAGCTGGAATGACACCACTGCTAAAAGTGAATTACAGGAGCTGGAATGACACCACTGCTAAAAGTGAATTACAGGGGCTGGAATGACACCACTGCTAAAAGTGAATTACAGGAGCTGGAATGACACCACTGCTAAAAGTGAATTACAGAAGCTGGAATGACACCACTGTTCTCCTTACTCTGCCTGTGCTAAGGCTCTGAACTAGACTGTAGCTAGGACACTTCTTCTCAACTCCCACATTCATTCTGCAATCCACTTTCCACACTTTGTGTCCAAGAGGAGCCTTTTCTAAACAGCAGCTGGGCAATTCAACCATCAGAACTGTTTTCAAAGCAGCAGTGCAAACAGTCACCCAGAATATGGTGTGGACAGCTCACTACAGAAGGATAATTCTGAAGGCAGCATGATTTATCCTCTCTTCTTCATGGAAAAGGAGTCAGCAGCAGGCTTCTCCTGTAGCTGAAAAAGATCTGAGGAAATCCTGATGTCAAGGTTAGTTGTTGGCAGCACTGCTGTGTGAATTCAGTGTGTGAAGGAGCCTAGCTTAGCTTCTTCCCACTCATCAAACTCAGGAGAAGAGCCAGCTGGAAGAAGACTGTAAGCCAGATAAAAAGGCAGAGCTCCTCTAACCATCGATACTTTCTACAGCCTGACAGACAACTCAAAGATGGATTTGGCCACAGCCTAGCCTCAGCTCTCTGAGAAGCTCCACTCTCAGCTGCCAGCTCTATGAACACACAGGCACAGAGCCCCTGAAGCACCTGAAAGGGCTGCAGTGAGAACATATGGCTGCTTCTCTGCCACATCAATCCATGCTGTGCAAGCAGAGCAAAGCAAGTGTTCAGCACTGACTGTTCTTCAAAAGCCATTGAAGAAGGAGACAAACTGCTGCACTGGGAGCAAATCATAACCCAGGTACTCTAGAAAGGCAGTTTCTTTTCATGAGGACAGAATGAATTGTGTCCAAAGGATGACAAAAAGCTGGGACAGAAAGCTAAAGACAGAGCTGATCAGATTACTCCTTTGCAAGCAGCTGCTGGATGCAGAAAGGTTAACTTACCACTTTCAGCAATGATTGGATCTTGCTGGCTAACACCCCCCCCCCCCCCCCAGTATCTTTGGTATTAAAACACACTGATGGGATGTGCCTGTAGTGCTGTTGCAGGGCTCTTTCTCAGGCTGCTAGTCTAGAGCCTGGTCACAGCGGTGCCTACAGGCCAGGAGCACAGCCTGGAACAAACAGGCTACAAATCCTCCACGAAGGAATGAACACTCCCTTCTCAGCTGGAGCACCTTCTGCTCACAGCCCTTCCTTTTTGAAGTCTGTTCGTTTTTTCCTAAGGACTAAGCAAGTCTGTGCAACTCTGACTTGTGGGAAGCCAAGGAGTCTTTAGAAAGGGCTGCTTTTAATTTACTGATATGCACATGAGTTATTTGCTCTTTCTTCCCAGCACAGATATTGTAGACCTTGCTTTGTCCAAGGAAGTTCTTCCTCCAAAAAGGTAGATTCCTTTTATTTCCAACCCAGGGGAAAATAGAAAACAGAAAAATCCTGAGGCATGCTCAGTAGTGAACCGCTCCAGTTTCCACAGACCCTGAAGCCCCCCCCCAAAACACTGTGGTTGGGTAGGGAACAATGAGATTGCACACACTGATTCTCCTTCTTCAGCACAGCAGCATGCTGGGGCAAATTATGTACCAAAAGATCTTCTTCCTCAGCTTCAAATCATTCCCCCTTGGCCTGTCTCTAGACACCCTGACTGAAATCCTCTGCAGCCTTCCTGCAGGATCCCTTCAGGCACTGGCAGGCAGCTCTAAGGTCCCCCTGGAGTCATCTCTCCAGGCTGAACAAGCCCAGCTCCTGAGGTGGAAAGGGAAAAAAAATGAGAAGTGGGAAGAGAGCAAGAGACAAATGTGAACAGGATCTTAAGAGACAAAAGGACCAGTGCCCTGCTACACCTAGAGCAGAAGCTCTTCAACGGCTCTCACACATACTGCCTGCTACGCCACCTTAAAAGCACTCATCAAGTTTAGAGCCCTAATTACAAAGCTCCAACAAATTCTCCACTGGCACTGCAAACAAAGCTGGATGTAAAACTGATCACACAACACAGGCCATGCTGCTCTGAATGTGCTATGGCAGAGTAAACAGAAAGCTGTGTTGCTCTGTAGCACATCTGTGCAGGAAGGAGCAAGCCCTGACCAGTTACATCTCCCCCAAGAGCTGTGGGGAACCACTCCTGCAGCAGCCAGCTCTGCACATGATTTGGTTTCGCAGTGTTTATGCAACGTTAAGCAGTACATGGCTTAAACAAGCACAGCATTTAATCATCTGTACTCTGCTGGTAATTACCTAGCCACTGAAGGCCCCAGTGTGATTTGTCACAACCAACATCTCATTCTGCATGACCTGTGCCAGGCTGCAGCAAGGCAGTGACTAGGGCTGGTAAAGCACTCAGCAGTGGTACCTATTTGCTCACTCTGCATGCAGATGAAGTCATATTATGCACCCTAATCTACCCTAATTAGGCTACTGCTGCTGCTGCTTTTTGAACAGCTAATGGACTCATTTTCACATTTATTCAGGGCTCAGCCACAATGTTCCTGTTTCATCTATCACAACTCTGTATTTAATTTAGTTTCTGTTGCAACAGAGCCTAACATTTTGCAAATCAGTTCTGTGAGTGAAGTCCCTCAACATATTTTCAGTTACGAATCTGGCTAACAGAAACTCAAATTTGGACCAGTAAGAACTGGAAATAAGGCTCAGGAGTCTGGCTTGCAGACTTGTATGAAATTGCCAGGCCACGGTGCTTTAAACACAGCATGGCTTGGAAAGTGAGCTGCTGCACACGCAAGACTTGCAAGCTCCAAGTCCAGTTTCCTCTTTTAATGAGAGCAAACCTTCAGCTTCTCTGCCATGTTCAATACATGCACACAACTTGCATGAAAAAGTGCCCAGGCCAAACCTAAGTTTTGCCAGCGATGCTTCTGTGTCAGTTTGCTGAATCAATGTTGCCAAGAGAGCAGAGGAAGAAGAGCTGTGTGAGGGCTCGCCCAGGCACAGGCCAATGGCACAGTGATACACTTGCCCTTGCATCTGCCCGGGGAACACATTCAGCCTTCTCCAGAAGCAGCCTCCTTGGCAGTGTAAGATCACTGGTTTGCATCTCAGAGAGCTGAGAGGATTCAGTGGTTTATGAGCTCTGCACTGCAGCAACACCAAAAGCAAGATGAGATCCAAGGGCTGGAGCAGCATCAGGAATAGCAAGCTGGAGAAGATCATCCAAGGGATGCTGTGAGGACAGGCTGAGGGAGCTGGGGGTGCCAGCCTGGAGAAGACTCCAGGGAGAGCTTAGAGCTGCCTGCCAGTGCCTGAAGGGATCCTACAGAAAGGCTGCAAAGGGACTTTTCATCAGTGTCTAGAGACAGGCCAAGGGAGAATGGTTTGAAGCTGAGGCAGAGGAGGGTTAGACTGGAGCCGAGGAAGAAGTTCTTGAGTGTGAGGGTGGTGAGACTCTGGAATATGCTACCCAGGGAGGTTGTGCCTGCCTTCTCTCTGGGGGTGAAGGCCAGGTTAGATGAGGCCTTGAACAGCTGAATCTAGTTGAGAGGTGTCCCTGGACATGGTGGGGAGGTTGGAGCAGATGAGCTCGGAGCTCCCTTCCAACCTGAGCCACTCTGTGATTAATTGTTACAGGCAGACTGACAAGCAATAGGCTGCTGTGCTGGGCAGTACGATGTCCCATTCTGAGAAGGCTTTTCCCTTTGAAAACACAGATGGTAACTCTAAGGCAGCCAGGGTCTTGGAAAACCTCCCTGAAGCTTAGTTTTCATTTTCTTACTTACCAGCACATCGACATAGAGTACCCAGCAGTGCTCCCTGGGGTTAATACAGAGGGATTTCAAGTCTACAGTGCTTTCGATGCTGAATACTCTGCAGAGTGTATTTGCTATCTCTGAGCCAAGTTCTTCTCCTCCTCGGCCTTCAAACTCAGGAGTAGCATTTGCAGAACTATATAAATTAGGGAAAAAAAAGACAAAACTTTCACTTATGAAGCAATCAATACCCAAAGAGCATTTCTCAAGCAGAAAGCATTAGAACTGTCTAAGGATCTCTTTTTAATGACTAAGCAGCCTTTGGTCAAGAACTGATTCCCACTTTGCAGGAGGAAATGTCTCAAAGCAAGCCACGTGCCTACATTTTGCTACAAGCTCATACAAATGACTTCCCACAACTATATTCAGTTCCCACGCTACAATATTAAAGGTGATGAATTCTCTCAGGGATTGTTTCTTAGGCACTCTTCTCTTCCATCACCTCAACCCTTCCAAAACCAACAATTACAAAAAGAGATAAATCTGCACTAAGTTCACGACAGCTAACAAGACAGCCTGTTAAAGCTGAAAGCCAAATTAGTCAGACAAGAGAGGGGCTGAGAAGAGAAAGATGTGATGATGCATCAAGTGCAATATGCATTTTTTTAAGTGGCATCCCTGCCCAACCTTAATTGGCCATTTCTGTACTGAGTGCACTCTCTGCTATCAAGCAGCTCATTATTTAGAGCAACTGCAGCTCATGGAGAGCAGCAGCTAAAGGACACTTTTTCCAGAAGACATCTGACAGGAGCACAAGGTCTTCACTTCCCTGATTCCAGCACAACAAACTTTGTGTATGAGCAGTCATGCAAGAAAGTCTTTGGGTGCTGAGGCCAGGCTCTGGTTTGCAGTGAGGGCAAGAGCCTCCTCCAACTGTGGACTGGTGGCACACGTTGCAGGTCCTGTTTCTAAAATGCCAGCCATGCCCCAAATGAATTTCTCCTTACAGCACAGAGGAAAGGAGGTGGTTCCACAGGAGCAGCTTCAATGTTATCAGAACCCACAATCACAAGGCCTCGTACTCTCCTCTCTGGGTGCCTCCCAGTACAACTTCTCATGGGTGTATCTGGTGACTCAAACTCTTAGACTCTTCCAACACGCACAGACTGCACAAATGTAAGCAAACAGCAGAAGTCCAGGGCTTGGACTTAAAAAGTAAACCCAAGCCCACATTATTTTGTATGACTTAAACCACCAAGTGAGCTGTATCAAGGAGGCTGTGGAGCCTGCAAGCTTACACATCACTACCTGTGATTATTCTTACCTACACAAATCACCTCACAGTCATTCCCCAACTTGTTCTTTTGCAGAACTGATGAAAACTCAGCATGCCAGGAAGAGCTACTGGAGTTTACAGCAGTGATTTGCTACAGACAGCACTGCACATGCTTTAAAAAGAACAGATGGAGCTGTACTTCCAGACTGCATCTGACACGTGAATAAGCACTGCAAGTGTGACACAGAGCAGTACTGATAGCTGTGCTAATGCTAGACACCTATTTTATAAGGCAGGACCAAGTCTAAGTAAAACTTCTAGAAGCTTGCTAGGTGAGGTCTGCAGGTTGTACTGAACAAGCACTTGCCCATGGAAGCAGCTTCCCTGCAAGTCCACTGGCTCATTCTGTTTGAAGCATTGCCACACAGGCATTAGCACTCCCATGGTAAGCTGGAAAGAACGACACAAACCTCACTCTATGCCTCACTACTATTGCTAAACACAAAGCTTCATCCATTTTTTAATTACAAATGGCTGCTTCCTTTGACTTGCAAGCAGGAACAGGATAAGACCCAGAACATGACTGCATCTTAATTCCACTGCTCTAACACTTCAGGTCCTCACAGTCTAAGTGAAATAAAGAAGCGAGCAGGCTGCTGTCACAGTCACTGCATGGCCAATGCTGCCACCTAATGCTCACAGACCACGGCAGCAGCTCACACGGACAAGAATCTGTCTGCCGCGCTAAGAGAAAATGCCAAAAAAGTCTGTTAGGGAGCACAGAAAGAACTTCAGCAGAGGCAAGGTGGAGCACCGAGTTTCTGCGGCTGACCATTCAGTGTCACCTGCATAATACTCAACCTGCTTTGTCCCCCAAAAAACAAACCCAGGAAAAAAACAACTAACAAATCAGTCCTAAGCCAGCCTCAAAAATCATACACGGGCAAAACACACCCAGCAGCCTCCCAACACCAATGGCCAGGATGTCTGCCTTCTCCAGTGGTGATGGACAGTGAGCACATCACAAAAGACATGGACTTGACTGTAACTCATTTCTTGTATCTCAAATCAGTGCCATACAACCCATCCTGTCCAGAGACTTACAGCAAAGTCTGCCTCAGAATGGCACTAATGTGCTTCTCGGATTGTAGGGCAGGGACTTGGAGCAGAAGGAAGGGAAATGGCACTTTAGGGCAGGGAATTATATACATGATCCAGCAAGTGATCGTTTGCAGCAGCACGAGAAGCCACCAAAGTCCCAGCAGAGAAGCACTTCAAGAAAGCAAACACTGAAGTCTGAGTTTTTATTATTAGCTCCAAGCAATACCAAAGCCAGGCAGCAGACACAGAAAGCTCACCAGAAGATGGTCTGTATCAAACTGCTCCACTCCTACCGCCCAGTGGCAGCCTGGAAAAGCATCAGAGCACTGCCAGCACCTCACTTCCCTTTACAGAGAAAAGCTGACTCCACTGCACATTTTGTCTTTTGGATCTTTCTGGAAGGTAGAAGTCTCCTTTCCCACAAGCATGTGACAAGTGGTTGCCCTTCTTGGAAACGCAGGCTTCTGGTCTGTGCCATCTCAGAAAGCAAGAACTGCCTGTTTCTAGAACTCACAAGATCTCTCTTGAGCAATATTGCTGCATCTCCATCCCATCTTCTTACGAAGCAGAGACTAACAACCAAAAAATACAACCTAACATGGATCAGCTGAAGCTCTCCTACTGTTTATTTACAAACAAGAAGTGTCCAGAACTGCAACATCCCCACAGACCACTGGTTTTGGTAAGAACATGTCCCTGCTGCCAGTGGATCTTCTTCACACAGAATCCACCAGAACAAAGCAGCTACTGTTTAGGATATTTATAAAGCACTCAAGCTCAGACTTGCTCGAGCTGCAGAGCCACTTTCAAGAGATCATCTTCCTGTCTGATATTTTGTGTCTGATACCCACAGACAAACCATTCATTTATTGGTGAGTCCTTCCCTCTCCAAACCCTAGGTTGGCACATGAGTGATCACCATGATGTGCAGAGGCAGCCTTGGATAAGGCTCCGTAATGTGACAGAAGTACAAACATGAAGGCAGGTATAAACTTCACAAGAATGGCAAGACCTGATTAGTGAATTATTCCAAATACTGGATCCAGTTCACTCTTTTCCAGCATACTAACCAGTCAACAAAGAATTCCAGGTAACCTTCATCTGGTTTCTCTAACTTGGGTGTCCCCATTTCAGCTTTTACCCCCACCAAGATATCAGTGTTTCCCTGTTAAAACAAAAACACATTGCACAACTGGAATGAGAGCCACAAAACCACTCAGCCACTTAAAAGCCTACAGGAAGCTGACATTTCTACCTGTCAGTTATCTGCACTGAGCATTCTATCAGAGCAAACTTAAACCCACAATTAGCTTAATAATCAAAAGAAAATGCTTTAGAAGGACAATATTAAGCCTAAGAAGACTCTTCAAGTAATTACCACACATTCTACCTTTCTCTAGGCTAAAAAGACACTCAATATCCATGACAACCACTATCACTGGTTCTGGAAGCCATTACTTCTGCAGAACAACAACACTGCACAGTAAATTCACACTCAGCACATGCCAGGAGGTTTGCTTCATTCTAAAGATACAGAATTCTTTCTTCCCATCCATTTTCAAGATGAAATGTGAGGTTAGTTCAGAGTGAAGGCAATCCAGGTAACTCTAACTCAAGCAGATTGAGCCAGCCTGAAAGAATTACGCATCCTGACCCAATTTCCTTAAGCCATAGCTTCAGTTAGTGCTATGCACACATAAACCCATCTGCAAATAGCCTCAACTGAGCTTAAAACTAGTCACAAACCAGGAATTTAACCAGCAAAGTGCAAGACCCCTAAGAAAGGAACCTACCAGCTTTACTCTTGCAGATCCACTGGTGTTTGATACAACATCTGTCTCTACTTCTGCACATCTGTAGTCTTCACAGCCACGACCATCGACACGGAGGTCCTCCTGAGGATGACAAGCAATATGCTGTGCTTAAAGGAATCATGAATGAAGAGTAGGGAGGGAGAAAGCAACACTCATTTTAAAGTTTCATTTCTCCACGTCAAACACAGCACATAAAAGGATGTCAAAGCAGCAGCTCATATTAGCTGTAACCTTCTCCAAAGAGTACAGCAGGATGGACTGCACCTTCCCACTTGCCTCTCATTTATCTGGGGCTTGCAACAAGCTGTCTGCAAACAGACAGAACTCCTGCACTAAGGCACTCCAATTCCAAAAGCAAGGCTGCAGAAGAGTAAGCACCTTGGCTCTGGGAGGCACATGCCCTAACAACACAGGTCTGTCCTGGGATACTCGAGCTCTGTACTTTTTATCCATGTAATTAGAACCCAGTGGGTAAAAACAACCCATCAGCCTTCCAACTGCTTTCACCCTGCAGCTTGTGCCCGTAAATCCAGAGTTCTGTGCACTGTAACGCAGCTTCTGTACTTTGCAGAGAGCAGTCTGCTTTCTCCTCACATCCTTCACTATTTCTCCTATGAACCAACCCCTACTGGCATTAGTTGGCCTGGAGAAGCTCCAGGACTGTAAGTCTTACAGTGGGACTGTAAGAAAGATGAGGGCAGATTTTTTTCAGCAGGGCCTGTTTTGAAAGTACAAAGGGAGATGATTCTAAACCAAAGGAGGGGAGATTCAGACTAGATTTAAGGAAGAAGCTTTTTACGGTGTCTGCGGTGAAACACCGGCCCAGGTCGCCCTGGGAGGCTGCAGATGCTCCCTCTCTCGTCCCCAGGCCCACATAAGAACTCGTTACTGCCCCTGCCCTATTTACGGGACCAGTCCTGACAGAACGCGGCTGGGCCCTGCCCCAAGTCTCACAACCCAACGCTGCCACAGGCACGGCCGGCCCGAGCCGGCCCGAACGCCTCCCCACTCCCCAGGACGGAGGGCGCAGCCTTCCACGCCGCTCGCCGCGGGCTGGCGGGACCTGCCACCGCTACCTGTACGCCATGCACGATGTAAACCTTCTCCGCCTCGCTCAGCACCACAGCCGCCATAGCTCACAGCGCTCACAGCGCCCACAGCGCCCACAGCGCTCCCGGCGCCCGCGGGCGCGCGCTCTGGGCGGGAGGTGGCACTGCGCCTGCGCACTGCGCGGCCGCCGGCGGGGGCGGTGTACGCCTGCGCACCGCGGAGCCGCCGGCGGGGGCGGTGTACGCCTGCGCACCGCGGAGCCGCCGGCGGGGGCTGTGTACGCCTGCGCACCGCGGAGCCGCCGGCGGGGGCTGTGTACGCCTGCGCACCGCGGAGCCGCCGGCGGGGGCTGTGTACGCCTGCGCACCGCGGAGCCGCCGGCGGGGGCTGTGTACGCCTGCGCACTGCGCGGCCGCCGGCGGGGGCTGTGCGGCGCCTGCGCACTGCGGAGCCGCCGGGGCGGGAAGCGGCCGCTCGGCGTCTGCCGCGGCTGGATGCCGGAGTTCCCCTGCCTGCAGGCGGAGCAGGGCGGGCAGCCCTTATCCTCGCACGGGAGCGTTTCATGGGGCGCAGATGCAGCGCTCTGGACGTGGTGCCCACTGAGCACCTCACGTCCTGGAAACCGCCGCCTCCAACCACCGCTCCCGGTAAACCACCATGCCTGCCCCGTGCCAAGGTAAAATCTCCCGTAGGAGGCTCTGGCAGTACCCAGTGCTAGGGGAGTGACAGGGGAAGGTAGCAGGAAAACTGAGGAGATGCAGAGGTTTTTTGCTCCGAGAAAGGCCCTGTGAGGTGCGGAAACAGGGAGGAAACCAGCTGTGCTCGTTGGGAGAGTGCCCTTGGTCCTGCATCAGGTATCCCTGGGAAACTGGCGTGGGAAATGCAATTCACAACTCATATACTGAAGCACTAATTAAGGGGGTTGGGTGTTTTTTTTTCGCCAGGGCAGGTTTAGGCTGGACATTAGGAAGAAATTCTTCACGGAAAGAGTGATTGCCCATTGGAATGGGCTGCCCGGGGAGGTGGGCCCTTCACGCAAGAACGACACTGAGGTGCTGTAGTGTGCCCATGGGAGGGGCACAAAGGTGCTGACAGGGCTGCAGAACAAGTCCAGCACCGTCAAGAACGGCTGAGGGAGCTGGGGTGGTTTAGCCTGGAGAAAAGCTCGGGGGAGATTTTTCACTGCAGCTGAGTGGAGGGAGGTTGTAGTGAGATGTCACTGTAGTGTCAGTTTCTTCTCCCACGTAACAGGTGATAAGAGAAAATGGCCTCAGTTGTCCCAGTGAGGTTTAGCTTGGACATTAGGTCTGGCTTGTGTGGCATCCCATGGGAATACACTTCCTATGGCATTCAAATTCCCCACCACAAGGCAACAGGGAAGATGACCAGCCAGAGAGGATGCCCGTTGTTGGGTTGGGTGTTACTGAGGGCAAAGCGTTGCCTTTTCCTCTCATCTCTTCGAGGTGGATGGAGGGCACGTGTTGGGTGACCTAAAGCCAGCCTGGAGGGAACCTCTAGGGATGTGAAAAACTGGCACCTGGGGAGGCTGCAGATGGTGGACAGAGAGCATCCACCCAACTTAACCACTGCCCTGCCCACAGACAGACTTTTGTCTTTTCCCATCAAGAAATAAAGGTCGGACTGGATGATCTCAAAGGGCTTTTCCAAACTAAACGATTCCTTCACGCTAAATGACTCTGAGAGACCTGCAGCAACAGGCTCTGTCTGTAGGATTTTGGTACCTGCAAACCAGGTACACCCGAGCTTGCGCGGGGCTCCGAGGTGTGCGTGAAGCCCGTCTGAAAGCGAACCGTAAAAGAGGTGCTCTTTCCCCTCACACCTCCCCCGTTTTCCCCGCACGCCGCAGACGTAAACGCACCCTCGGCGCCGGCGTGCCTCGGCCACCCGCGGCCCTGCAGCAACCCGGCAGCTGGCCCGGAGCGGGCCGAGCGAGCCCCGCCGGGCGCGGCGCCGGTGCCTACCCGCGGAGGCCGGGGAGCCCCTGACGCCGCGCCCGGCGGCGGGGCGGGGAAGGGAAGGGAAAGGACGGGACGAGAAGAAGGGCAGGGCAGGGGCGCGCTGCCTGCCGCGGCTCACTTCCTGCTTGCTGCCGGCGGCCGCCCCACCTCCCCGCCGGGCCAGCGTAAGGGCGGCGGGGGCAGGCGCGGGGGGCGGCCGCTGCGGGCCGGCGGGGCGCATGGGGCGCGGCGCTGCGCGGCGGCGCTGGCGGCGTGCGGCCGCGGCGCGGGGGTGGCGGCAGGGTGCGCGCCGGACCGGCGGCGGCCTGCGGGGTAGGTGGTGCGGCTGACGCCGGCGGGGCCCCGCGGTGCCGAGGCGGAGGCCGCGCCTGCCGCTCCCCCGGTTCGGACGGTGCCCGCTCCCCTGCGTAGCCCCCTCGGCCGTGCGGGAGTGGCGAGGGGTGGGGTGGCGGCGCGGCCGGCCGAGGGCCGCTCGGTGCTTGCCTACCTTTGCCGGCGTCCCGGACAGGGGCGGGACGCGTCCCGCAGCGGCATCTCACGGCACTGTCGGCACCGGGCGGCGAAGGGGAGATGGTGGGGTCGGGCTTGCGGAGCTGGGCTGTAAACACTGCGAGGGTGAAGGTGCGAGGTAGTACCGGGCTAGATAGGCTCAGGCTGTGCCGGGCACCCTTCAGAGCGCTGCCGGGAAATTGGAACTTGGAGCCTTCAGCAACCTTCTCGGCGTCCTGTGCTGTGTTCTGGGCTGCGGTGACGAGCTGGGGTCCTACTATCTGTTAATGATTTTCGGTGATGGGGTGAGGCTTTGTGGCCTGATTTTGGGCAGTGGTGATGAGGTGGAGTCCTGTGCTCTGTCCCCGGGCTGCAGGCATTGAAAAGGGGTCCCGGTGTGTTAAAGCACTGCAGCGGTGAGATGTGCCCATCGGCGGAACAGACCTGGCTTTAGAGGTTGGCTGTGGGCACCTGGCGTTTGGCCGCAGCCGTCCGGCCAGACCGGCGTGCAGCCTGACTTCCGCGGCAGGAGTCACCGGTGTTGAAATGGTGCTGTACTGCAGCAGGTCTGGTCGACATGGATGGTGAGTTTTATGTCAGTAGGAAATAATCTGGGCTGGTTTTGAACAGCTGCTTCTGAGTGTGCCTGGAGGACTTCTGAAAGGCGGTTTGTAAGGAACAGCCAGAGCCCATGATGGCCTGGGGGAAGAGGAGGCAGCAGTGTGCTCTGTGATGTGCTCTGCTGCCTGCCTGCCTGCCCGCCCATGAGGGATGCCGAGTGGACGGTGGAGCTCGTTTAGTTTTCTTTCCCTTGATTCTAGTTCAGAGCAATTTGGGTGGTCAGTCTGATGCAGTGAGTGGCTGCCTCCGATGCTTGGTGGTGTAGGTGGCAAGGCTATAGTGAGTGCAGTGTTGTTCTTTGCTTAATCGAGACAGCAAATCTTTTGTATGCCGTTATAGGTGTTTTGGTGATAGGAGTTGTTCTAAGAGGAACCACACATTAATTCAGATGTCTTTAAGAATGCGGCCCCGTGTGCAATAAAGAGCCAGTCCTTCAAGCACCTGTGATGCTTGTCAGCCTAGCTCTTCGTGATGCAATAGTATTTGGCACACCAATGGGAGCTGCTGGTTGTAGTAAGTTGTGTCTGAATGCCCATGGAGATGTAGAAGGTGCCAGCCAGAAGCTCTGTGCAGTTACAGGTCTGTAAAAGGACACACCTAGGGGCTGCCTAAAGCTAAACTATTTGTTGTGATGTCTCACACTTCTTGGGTATTTTCGTGTTATGTTTTCTGCTTCCTTTTTAGTTTTCTTTGTCGTTGGTGTAGTTACAGACAATGTATGACTTGGATTGGAATTGCCTTCATTCCCCAGCAGGCACAGGGCTGTTGTATCCAAGTAATTCTGTGCCTCCTCTGGGCAGTTTCCTTTGTGGCAGCAGCAGGAAGTGAGCGATGGCTTTCAGCAGGCTGTGTGTGGCCTGGGCAATGGCATCTCAGCTTTGAGGGTCTTTCTTATCTAACAGCATGGGTGGCTTATGTTTCTCCAGTGGAACGTGGGCAGTGCAGCTGAAACCTGTGTGTCATGTTATTCCAGGGAAGTGTGCTTGTGGAAACATTTCCCACATGTCTATAGTGGGATATCTCCCCTGGGGAGGAGACTACAGGGTAGGTGATGGACACCTACAGCAGTGTCACTCTGAGAAATGGCTTGACTGCACCTCAGCTCTTCTCTGCAGAGGTTAACTGACAGCTTCTGGCTTTCTCTGGTGCCCTTTTTCTTAGTGCAGTATTCTGGAATACATTTTTTCTGCCTTGCTGAGAGAAGACATCAGGCAGTGTAAAAGATGACCAGACAGAAAAGCTTGTCAGTTTTTGTTTTCCCTGTCCTTTGTCTAGCTGGTAAGCCAGATGTGAACAGTGGCACTCAGAACATCATATTAGCACGGAACTAATCTGAAGCTTGAAGGTTGTGCTAGAGAAAATGAGAAGGTAGCTTTCCGGATCAGAACTGGGTATTTCCTGGGTTGTACAGGCAGCCTGATAGCCTGTAACTGGCCTGGGACTGCAGTGCAGCAAGTCTGCCAGTAAGACTTCACACACTGTCCTTTTGGGAGGGAGTCTGGAGGAGCCAGCCAGCTTGCCTCTGCAAGCTGAGAGTGCCAAAGGACTCCTGGCACAGCAGGAGGTGCAAGGTGTCTCAGGCAAGGTGCAGAGAGAGACTGGCTCTCACTCCACTGCATGCACAGGAGTGCTGCATGCGCAGGAGCACTGGCATATTAACTTGGTTTGCCTGCTTCTGGCTGCCCCCAGAGTGGGAAGTGCCTGGAAGCACTTCTGGGCACTGGAGAGAGATTTATTTAGGCTTATAGCCCCGTATCTCTTCTCCCTACCAGGCTACGAGGTGACCCTACAGACCTGGGACTGTTGCAGGAGAAAGAGGAGGAATGCAAGGAGGAAGAAAACCCAAAAGGGAAGGGGGAGTAAGGAAATGAGAAAGAAGGCTGCAGCAGCACAGTTCAGCTGAGAAATAAAAACCAAGAAGCTGTAATAGTAAGTAAAACAAGGGCACAGAAAACTCAGTGTTAATAGCCCTGGACAAGGGAGGAATGTTGAATGGGAGGAAGTGCAAGGCCCTTGTTGTTTGTGCTGCCAGGCTGGCAGTGGATGGTGTGGTAAGCTCAGCTGTGGGCTTTGCAACAGTGCAGAGCTGACAGGGGCAACCAATCTTGAACCTAGTGTAGCATGGCCGAGGTAAACGGGCTGCAGCTGCAACAGGAGGAGTGAGCAAAGGCAGTGTGAGGTACTATTTACTGGAAGAAGAGAGGGAAGCACGTTCCTAGTGGGAAGACAGTAGTACTGTAGTGGAGAGAGCATCGTGGCAGGGAGATGTTAGTGTGAGATACAACTTTGTCCTGCCTGCTTGAATTATTGATGCCCAATATGGCACAGAACAGATAAGCAATATACTGGGTATTGCAGTCAGTCTGCTCTCCAGCACTCGGTGTTTAGGAGGGGCAATAAAATCAATGTTTACACACAGAAATTGTGGGTTTTTTATGGAGACAGGGATCCCTTGTGACTGCAGATGCACCAGTGAGCAGAGGAATACTGAGTTTGCCAGCCTAGGAGTTCTTTACTGCATGTCAAAAGCTGTAATGGTGAAAAACAGCTCTGAGCTGCAGGTTTTTCCAGTTCTCTGAGGCAGCAGCATGGGCTTTGTCTAGGCCAACTCTTGCCATCACAAAGGGGCAGCTGGCAGTCATGATTTTAACTGCAGGTCTGCTTAGGGTGGAAGTGGTGATCTTTTGGTCCCTCTTTTAATGTCTGCCCTCTGTATGGTTGGTTTAGATACCTGCTTAAGTGTAGTATTTGCATTTAAAACCTAAAAGCCTTACACCCTTCACACGTCTACCTCTCCTGCCTCTATGCAGCAGGGAAGAAGTGTAGATGACAGGTGGGGGAACAAAGTACAGGGAGACTGAGAGACTTGTTCATGCTGCCAGAGAGGGGCTGTAACACAAGTAGGTGGGAGCCAAGTCCTGGATTAGACCACCTGAGCAAAGAAGTGTGTCTCAAAGTGCTTTTTCTGCCTTGAACAGCAATACTCAGAACACCTTTTTTAACTCAGGACGATTTTACCAGCTTCTTACTACAATTAAAACTTTAAATCTGCAACTGCTCACTGACTCTGTGGAAAATCCATTCCTTGTGGCAAGGAAGCAGTTTCAAAATAGATGCTAAAAACAATGCTGCTTGTGTAGACAATCCTTTGTCCTTTCCTTTTTGCCTTCCCTTTTTATTAGAAGCAGGGTGATGCAGGGCAAGTGGAGAACTGCCATTCCCTTCACTCTGCAGCTTGCTCTTCTAAGTCCCGAGTCAGCACCAAAATTGCCAAGGTGTGTGGAAGAGCAGGACAGGTTGTGCTGTCCTGTGGCTGGCCAGGCTGGCTGCTGGGGTTAGGGCAGTGCTGTGGAAAAGCACCACACCTCCCTTTGGGGTTTTTGTGTTTCCTGGTGCAGTCCCTTCTGTGAGATTGCTCTTCCCTTCCAGCGCTCGCTCCAGAGAAATGCCTGTGCCACAAAGCTGTATGTCCAGGAGTGCTGTGCTCTGCTGGCAGAGAAGTAGCTGGTGGATGTAGTCAGCTGGGGACCCGTGGGGCTGAGGTGGCAGAACTTCTGTGTTCTCCTTGCAGCTCTGATGGTTCAGGAGTTCCAGGTTATTTTCTAAGGGGTCATACTGATGGCAGTTCTGTAAAGTACCTTCCAGCCCTGATGAAGAGCTTGTTCTGATCACTCTGCCATCAGATCCAAGTCTGACTTCAGCCTTTGCTGCCCTTGTGATTTGTGTCTTGTTCTTAGATGTTGCCCCAGTTTTGTCACTCTTCTACAGTGGCCCAGCGTCAACACACCCTGGACAGTAACTACACTGCCTTTGTGTCCTCCCTGGCAGCTGACAGGCCTTGGAGGTGGGAGTGCAGTCACTTCCCAGGTATCCCAGGTCAGCAGGGCAATCCCTATTGCATTATCATTTATTTATACAACACATAGCCTACAGTTAAACAGAAATGGTGTCAGTGTTAACCAAGAAGCTGTTAACGTCTGCCCTGCGAGGCTGCCTGCCACAGACATCAGGACGAGTAAACCTCTATGTTTCCAGCTGAGAAAATTCAGCCATATTTTCCTTACAGTTCCACTAAGGGAATTCCTCTGGCACTGCTGGAGTTGCTTGTTGTTTGCCCTGATGGAAATGAGGGAACCGTGGGCTTTGTGTCTCCTCTGAGCGTGGCACTCGGCACTTGCAGCCTGATCCAAGCCCCCAGGATGGAGTTCCAGCTCTGATGGATGTCTTTGAGGAGATTTACACCTCCCCCTGCTCTCCTCAGGGAGAAATTCCTGCTGCATATTCATGCTGCTTTTCCAACGTGCTCTACACACATTCATGGCTTCAATAAAATGTTCCCCTCTAGTAAGATGCTCCTAATAAAAAATAATAAAAGTAGGATTTGATTTTTTTTTTACTGTGATCTTTTTTTTACTAAGGTCTTGCTCATGCCTGGTCACTTCAAAGGGACCAGTTTAGGTGTGAAAATAGTACGTTATGATTCATCCAAGTGGTCAGTGATGCAAACACTTTTCTAGGCTGACTGTAAAGCCACTTCTTCCCATCAGGTATAGATAAATACTGTAGCTGGGTTACCATCTACTGTTGTGTGCTCTCTTTCCCCCTTCCCCAGGCAGGGCCTGTGCATTTAGACTCGGAAAATACTTTCTCCCCCCCTAAACCTTGTTGGTTTGTGGTTTGTTTGGGGTTTTTTTTAGGTTTGTTTTTAATGGGTTTAATGTAAAACTCACCTTCTGGTTGAGGCCATTTTATTTCAGCAGCTGTTGAAGTTGCATGGCTTCAGGGGCACCTGAGATGCTCGTGGGCCTGCTGCTAAAGGCAGAAGTGTAACTGGTAACATAGTGCTTAGGCTGAAGCTGCTCCTTAGTGTGGCCTGGGTTTTCAGGAGAATAAAAGAGATGATATCTGCTGGCTCTGATCCTGGGACCTGCTCCTGGGGTGGCTGCCTGGCTCTGCCCTCTGACATTTCTATGTGAGTCATCGGGTGCTAAGCTCTGAGCCAGGTCCTTCCTTACTGCTTTTGTCACTTGAACCCAAGAGCAGTGGGTTTTGGCCTGGCAGAGGGCTTGCATTAGGATTGTTTTGTTTCTCTGGTTTGTTGGTTTTAAACGTGTGGAGTCTCTGAAATACTGCAGCGGCAGTGGAGCTCTCTGTAGCCAATTTCAGCCTGCTAATAATAGTTGTTTTTTTTTTTAGCTGCTGTTCAGAGACCTGTTGGAGATGTCCCGTTGACCCTCTGAGGTTTGGTGACCCAGGGGTTGGCACCTGCCATGCAAACAGAGGTCTGGCTGCATCCAAAAGAGACAGGCAAAAACTCTCCGCAGTGCTGGGCGGGTTTGTTCCGCTCCTGCTGAGCAGATAAAGCTTTTTAGGCCTTGCAGGAGCCATTGGGGGGAAAAATCAGAATGCTGATATGAGAATGCTGATATTTCCTTATTATCCTTGCTGGAACTTGCTTGAGCAGGTTTTGACAGGCTCGTTGTTAGGTTTGGGCTGTACTGAGCTTGGCAGGAGAAGCAAAGGTAAGCTGGGAACCACACTTCCTTCTCATGGCTGGTGCAAAGGAAGATCAAATCTGCAGTGGTCTCATCACTGCAGTTCTATGTACAGAAAAATGAACTAAACCTCAAAAATACCTTTTACAGGTTATGGCTGTTTGTCTGCTTGCTCAGAGGTTTTTGTGTCAGTGGGCATCCTGTCCTGTGCACCTCGCTCACTAAGGTTAGCTGTCCTCAGTCTGGCATGGCTGGGCTTGTGTGTGTGCCTCCTCTTCATGGCAATGCAAAGTCAACTTGGGTGGTGTTTGTCAGCTCTCCACAGTCAGTGGACTCTGTGACATAGAAGCCGACCTGAGGGAATCTCTTTAACCTGAAACCCTTGGAAAATGGCCACGGTCTGCCTTAGTCTTACTCTTTTTCTCCTTTTTTTATCCATTTCTGGTTGGTTGGTTTGTGTTTTCAGTTCTAGAATTGGGTTCATGTAACCAGCAGAACTTGAAGCTCACTGAGTTCCTGTGACAAAGTAGAAACTCTTCCCAAAGCTTAACGTTAGTGGACTGCTAAGAGAGGAAGTGGTTGCAGCATGCACAGTAATACTGTAGCTTGGCAAGTCATGCCCAAGTGCCTGATCTCACCAGTATGAGTAATCAGGTGAAGCTCATTTGGGTGATGGTGATGATGGCATTCAGCTCGGTGCACGTTTTATAACCTCAGAACCTGGGGTAGCTCTCAGCTGCACCTTGGCTGGAGGCTCACGTCATTAATTCCTTCATTCTCCTTGAATCCTCTGCTGGCCAGCGGCCACTAAACCAGAGACTGCTAGCATGGCTTCTGGCAGGTCAGGAGCCAGGTACCGCCTGTCTGTGGGGTGCCACAGCATCTTTTAAGTGTTCATTGTAGCTGCAAGTGGATGTTAATGTGGATGATTTCCACTTCTAACGTGTCTGTTACCTGGGTTTGGATTACCCCCCTGATGCCACGTATCTTCCAGATGAAAAAGAGGAAAAGGTCTTGCTCTGACATGTCCCTAAGCTAGCCTGATGTCTGTGTTGTCATTGTGTCGCACTCTTACCCGGTGGCCTGCCTTGTAGCCTGGCACAGTGATGAAGTCCTTAAGCCCTTTGCCTTGTTTACATGTCGTTTGCTGCGGGGCAGGAGGCACCGGCAGGTTACATATGTTGGTGTGCAGCCGCGCTGAAGGGCAGAGCAGTTAGGGCAAGTTACTGCTCCATCCCCACTGCAGTCTGCTGGCCTTGAGGGGCTTGGGGTATTGTTTACAGGAGAGCACCGGGCTGGACCACGCAAACAAAAGCAGATGTTTGTGTGTAGTAAGTACTGGAATTAAAGCAAACCACCCTGACCGGGTCATGCAGAGGAGAAGCTGAGACTCTTAAGCTGCTCTAAGTTGACTCTTCAGATAATGAACACTGCAACATTCTGAAGTGAGTGAGCCTCACACCACCTACCTTGCTTTTGATGCGTGTGTCAGCAGAGGGCTGCTATGCTTTGCTGTCGATCCGTGGCACCTTCTGCAGGTGGATAATCTCCTCACTAGGCAGCATACTGAATGCTAAAAGCAGCAGAGTAACAAAGTGCCCCAATTCTCCCTGCTTCTCCGTACCACACAAAGAGAGTACAGCTGCTGTAAACACTCTGGTTCTTCCACTTCTCTGCACCTCAGAGCTCTGTGTTCTTGGCTCTTGCTGTGGCAGTAGCAGTTCCAGGCACCTACCTTCCGAGTGGCTCATGCTAACACCATGGGGGGTTGGGGGAAGGGGAGAATAGTGAAATGAAATCTAAGACTTAATTCTTCAACTCTGTAAAGAATAAGATCTAACTTTTGTACTATTTTACTAAAGCTAATGATGAATGTATCTTCAGGTGGGTAAATAATTCTCAATTTATTACTGTCTACAGCTACCTGAAGGGGCATTGTAGCCAGGTGGGGGGTGGCCTCTTCTCCCAGGCAACCAGCAATAGAACAAGGGGACACAGTCTCAAGTTGTGCCAGGGTAGGTATAGGCTGGATGTTAGGAAGAAGTTCTTCACAGAGAGAGTGATTGGCATTGGAATGGGCTGCCCAGGGAGGTGGTGGAGGCACCGTCCCTGGGGGTCTTCAAGAAAAGCCTGGCTGAGGCACTTAGTGCCATGGTCTGGTTGACTGGTTAGGGCTGGGTGCTAGGTTGGACTGGATGATCTTGGAGGTCTCTTCCAACCTGGTTGATTCTATGTGGATTCTATGTGGACTTCTGTGTTTGGCCTTAATTAATCATCCTGCTCATTGCTAACTTCAGTCTTTGGCTGTGAGAGACCAATTGTCCTCCTGAAATAACTAGAAAGCAAGCTATTATCCCCTTCCCTTGCAGGCAGGGCAAGAGCAGCTCGGGTTGCTGTTATGCACAATAGAGCTTCAACAGAAACGAGACATAAAAGTTTGGAGAGACGTTTAAGATCTTGGAGACTCTTGTGGTCCTCGCAGTGTTTTCTGTACAAGTTGCCCGTTTTGTGTAGCCAGCAGCGACAGTTTGTAGCAATGCAAAAGAGCTTCAGTGTGAGCTGCTTTCTGCTGGCAGAAAACATAACCTAAGCCACCCTCTGACAACAAAGAATAGTGAACGTTGTCTGCCCTTCCCTGGTGTAAAAGGGGAAAATGCACTCGGGCTGGGGCTGCTTTTGCGAAGGAAAGAGAATAATCTGTGTGTGCTGAAATTCAGAGAGCTGGTAGCTGCCTTCCCCCGGGAGCATCCAAACCAGGAGGCCAAGCCCTTCCGCTGCACCCTCTGCAGTCCCGTGTATTTGGTAGCACAATGATTGTCTCTTGCTGCAGAGGGTGGGTCTCTGGGAATAGATTGTGTTGGGTTTGAGTGCTCAGACCAGTGTGGAGCCAGCCTGCTGAGAAGCCCCTGGGAGAAGGCGCAGGGTGCAAAGAGCTGCTCGCAGAGCACAGCTTTCTGGGCGTGCTCTGGCGTGGAGTGCACTACACTGCTGGTGCAGATCGACTGCTCCCCTGCCAGAGCCTGAGCAGCAGCTTTTGGCGTTCCACGGTGCCCGCCTTGGGTGGCAGTCACACTGAAACAACAGTGCTGGGCACACCTGCACAGAGCACTCGCTGGCTCCAAAAGTGCCTGCAGAGGTGGAGAGGACCGGTACAGTGGCAGCAAACACTAGGGACATGGTTTAGTGCTGGGTCAAAGGTCAGACTGGATGAGCTTGGAGATCTCTTCCAGCCAGATCTGTGCCTCTGTCATCCACGTGCTAAGCTTCCCAGTATCGGTAGGAAAGTGCCTTTCCTTGCCTAGGTGAGAGGCAACAGAAGGGGCCTTGCCAGCTGTGCCAGGCCTTTCCTTTGTTTCTTGCGTGCCAGTGTCCAGCTCTTGGTTCAGCTTTCCTGCTGTGGCAGCTCCTGGTGGCACCTGCCTGATCGCTTTCTTCCCCTTAAACTCTTGTTGCCTTTCCTCTGGCGGGGTGGAGGTGGCACACCTGTGGGTATAGTGTGTAATTAAGCGAGCCTTGGCAGCACTTAAGTGAGCCTTTGGAGTAAGAGGGTTCTGATAAGCACAAGAGTGGTTTCCAAATCCATTCTTTTGCGTCAGATTCGTTTACCTTCCCTGCTCTTTCGCAAGCCCCGGAGCAGGGTGGAATTTCCACGCTGTCCCTGTGCCATGCTGTGGCTGGAGGTCTGTCGGCAGTGAAGGCTCTTTCTGCCTCTCTTTCAGATGCAAGTATGGACATAACAGCCTATGATGATTCCTCCAGTCCCCCGCGTCAGAGACATTGAGCGGAAGCCTGAGTACCTGCGGCCGGAGCAGTGCGTGCCGCCCGCCAGCCGCGCGGCGCCCGCAGCCATGTGGTTCATCCGGGACGGCTGCGGCATCGCCTGTGCTGTCGTCACCTGGATGCTGGTCTTCTATGCCGACTTCGTGGTCCTCCTTGTCATGCTAGTTCCATCCAGAGACTATGTCTATAGCACCATCAACGGCACACTCTTCAACACCTTGGCTTTCCTGGCCCTGGCTTCGCATTGCCGGGCCATGCTGACAGACCCAGTGAGTATCTCTCTCACACAGAGGCAGGTGGGGTTTGTCTGCCAGCTGTTGGGCAACTCAGCTGCTGAGTGAGTGGCAGCTGTGGATAACTTCAGTGTGCCAGCCTGCCCGGTCAGGCTGCTGCTGTGCAGTGCTAATTTCTCGTCCCACTCGAGTCAGCAGCAAAGTGGAGGACCCAGCTTTAGATGCCTGTGGCATGCAGAACTCCTCTCCTTTGGGAGCGTTTCTCTGCTGCCGTTGCCTCCCTGCTGTGGGACCTCGTGCTTGTGGCCTGTCATGTCTTGGCAAAGAGGAAGCTGGAAAAGCTGGTTTGGGCTGCCTGCCTTGGCATGCGCTGCCGCAGCATTCGGTGCCATGTGTTCTAGGGGGCTGGCAGAGGGGTCAGTGTGCTAACTGCTGCCAGCTCTGAGGCAAGAGGGGAGCAGCACAGCTGGAAGACCTCCTTGTGTGTCTCTATGGGCATTGCAAGGCCTTGCCCATCTCTGATCTAGTGAGCAGGTAGTTGAGCACGTGACAGTGGCTGAGCAGCCTGTCGTTAGTTTTGCTTAGTAACCTCTGCATAGCAGCTTCAGGTCCAAACCTCATCTCCACTACTTGGTGTAAGGAAAACAAGCTCAGATTCCTCCTCTCGGCCTCTTCCTCCTGAGTGTTGCTTTGGCTGTTGGGAGTGGCAGTCTCTGATACTCTTAATTATTCCTTCTGGATGTCACGTCCTACTTGAAACCTTGTTGTGTGCCATGTCGTGTGTGGTGTCTGAGCTTTGCTTCTTAGTTTCCAGCTCTGCCAGAAGCCACAGCACTGCAGAAGTGGCAGGTTTTGGGGGGGTTGGGGCATTTCAGAGCTCATGGCAAAGACGGAAAACACAGGCAGCTGCTGCTGCTGGGCAGAGGCTCTGAAACTCCCGGCCTGAGGAATAGAGGGTTGCAGCAATTAGTTGTGTGCTTTGTGTCCTAGGGGATCTTGCTGTTAGTTACTCTGTGTGTGGCTTTAATGCCTAGAAACCTTCAGGTCACTGGAATTCTTCTGCAGAGTTAGCAGAAACCCTTCTGAAACAAAAGCTGCATGCTGAACAGGCTGGGCAAGCAGTGCTGGAGCAGCAGATGCAGTCTGTGCTGGGGCACTGGGAAAAGAGATGTTAATTCCCTGTGTGTGCATGGTGAGAGCCACTGAGAGTTTGGTTTGGTTTCTTTGAGGAAATCAGCTAAACCAAAGGGAGGAGGCAAGACAGGGTGAAGGGATGCAGCATCTGGCAGTGTGAGCTGGGGTGGAGGAAGCTGCTGGGACATGGAGAGCCAGGGGCGCATCTGGGATCCGAACGGAACAGAAAGCACTGCCCAGGCAAACACAACCATTTCCTATCAGAAATAAACAAGCTCCTCAACTCTTCAGAGTTGGAGCTGCTTCCTGTGCTTTGCTGCACCCTGCAGAGCGAGAACAGGAGGTGTAGCATTTACTGGGAATCAGTCATTCTGGGATGGGTCAGGCATGCGGGGGAGGGGGTTGTGGAAAGTCCCAAAGGCTGCTCAGGAAAGCCTTACAGCAGTGGCTTAACATGCACTTTTCTGCCTGGTGTCTCCTACTCCTGCTCGTGGCTGCTGGGATGTCGCAGAGGTGTGTTAAAAGGAGGCTGTGAGAACACCACATAGGTGCTTTGATTTCAGTTCAAAGGCCTCCTGTCCGCTGAGCTGCGTTCGTGGCAGTGTAGCAGCGCTGACTTCACACAGCACATCTCATGGCCTTTTGTTGTTGTTGCGTGGTTTATGTTGTCTGAGCAAATTCCTGACTCCAGGAAGGCTGGAAACCCTTGAACTCAGGCTGCTGCAGTGACCTGTGGAAAGGTTTGTTGTAAAGTGGGTATTGCACAACTAGGAGCGCTTTACTTAGGCTGATTCAGGTGGGAGGGTTCTTAGTGTTCGCTGTTTGAATGCTAAACCCTAATTTAAATAACAAATCCCCAGTGGAGGCAGAGCTGTCAACACAGGAGGTGTTTGCCTACCGTTCCTAGTGCACACAAGGATGCTTCAGAAGTAGCTGCTTGCTTCTGCTGTGGTTTCCAGTTCGGGATGTGAAACACTGGCATGGTAAATTTGTGGACAGATGTGAAGAGGCAGATGAGGATTCTTATCTATGGCAAAATTGTTATAGAATAATAAAACAAGAATTGTTTAAGTGAGGGTTGACTGCTGCTTGGGGGGAAAAATCACCAAAATTCTATTTTGAGTGTGTGGTTCTACACATGAGGACCTTACTTTCATTTCTCAATCTTCTTACTTCTCTTGAAACTTGATCCTAGGGAGGTTTTTCTTTCTCTCCTCTTCCCTCCCTTAGCTTTAAGTCATTCTGCTGCTCTTAGCACTCGTGCACAGGTTAATCTTCTGGCTTGTTTCATTGTTTCTGTTTTGCTGCAGGGTGCCGTACCCAAAGGCAATGCCACAAAGGAGTTCATTGAGAGTTTACAGCTAAAGCCAGGACAAGTGGTTTACAAGTGCCCAAAATGCTGTAGCATCAAACCTGACAGAGCACATCACTGCAGGTAAAGTCTTGCCTTTTATCAGGGCCTCAAGAGTTATCCAGCATGCCTTGGTATAAATCGTTCCTGGAGTCTGAGCCTGGAGTGGTTAGGCTGAGAGACTGGCAGCTGCCCTCTGTTGCCAGCAGTGCCAGGCATGGCCAAGCTTCTCCGAGAAACTCTCAGGCCTTTTCTGACAAGTTCCCATCTGCAGCAGGCTGGGGCCACTTCTTGTGAAGTGAGGTGACTTTTGTCTTGACTAACTGATGCTCCATCATTTTCCTGTCAATGTGGCTTGGCAAGAGACATCACAACCTGGGTCAGGAGCAGTGTGGCCAGCAGGAGCAGGGCAGTCCTGCCCCTGTACTCAGCCCTGCTCAGGCCACACCCTGAGTGCTGTGTCCAGTTCTTGGCCCCTCAATTTAAGAAAGATGTTGAGATGCTGGAAGGTGTCCAGAGAAGGGCAGCAAGGCTGGGGAGGGACCTGGAGCACAGCCCTGTGAGGAGAGGCTGAGGGAGCTGGGGGTGTGCAGCCTGCAGCAGAGGAGGCTCAGGGCAGTGGACTTGGGCTCCATTGCCAGGCCCCCAGCAACAGAAGAAGGGGACACAGCCTCAAGCTGTGCCAGGGCAGGTTCAGGCTGGCTGTTAGGAAGAAGTTCTTCCCATCAGGAGTGACTGGCATTGGAATGGGCTGCCCAGGGAGGTGGTGGAGTCGCTGTGCCTGGAGGTGTTTAAGAGGAGGCTGCATGAGGCACTTGGTGCCATGGGTTAGCTAATTAGAAGGATTAGGTGATAGGCTGGGCAGGATGACGCTGGAGTTCTCTTCCAACCTGGTTAATGCTGTGATTCTGTGTGAAAGCAGAGAAAGCCAGGAGGGGCCTTGGCTCCCCAGGGGCCAATGTCCTCTAGGTGTGTTGGTGTGCACAGATGCCTTTGACTAGCTGTAGAAGTAACACTTAAGTCAGAACTTAATGTCCAAGCAGCTTTTTGTGTTAATGTTAAGAGTTCTGACTTCCACCTTTTCACTGAGTGACTCTGTGCTGCTGCTCTGTCCTGGCCAGCCTTTTCCTGGTAGGAAAGCTTCCCTCGAGAGAGGGACTGGTAGTGAGCTTTTTAGTGCTAAAGACAGCATAAAAGTCCAGCTGCTTCCTGGAGTTCTCTTCTGCTCTTGCAGCAAGAGAGCCTGCTTTCCAGTGAGCAGGTGACTGTCACTGCTCCTCGCCTGCTGGAAGCACAGTGCAGGCTGAGAGGGCTGGTGTCAGGCTGCTGCCGATCCCTGCAGCAGCCTCCTGGAGAGGGCAGTCTGTGGTCCTGGGCTGAGCAAACTTGTTCTGCTCTTTGTGTTTCCGTGTTTGTTTTCAGAGCTCTAGTTTGCAGATGCTGTGGGGGTTTGCTGTTTTAATCAGCACCAGGAGCTGTCTCTCAGCAGGAGCAGTGTGATCATGCCTATCACTAATTCATGCTACTGTAAAATCCCCTCTGACACCTCTTTAATTATGAATGAAACCTGGCAGCTGAAATGCTTTTGCTGGTGACTGGCAGTGGAGGTCAACGGAAAGAACTCCTCAGCTGGACGTGCAGATGAGGCTTTGTGTTCATCTTTTCTGTGCTGTAAGAGAACTTTTTAGGCACTAAGGTTTGGGAAACTGATCCACTGACCACCGAGGCTGTTTGGAACCTGCAGTCAACCCATTTTTGCCTGGTGCAGAGGGGTTTGCTGGGCTTGCCACAGGAAGGCTGTGCCTGTGATCAGCAGGAGGTGCTGAGCTGTGTGCCTGAGGGATCAGGGTGCTCTGTGATTCTTCAGCTGGGTGCTTTAGGAGGGGAGAGGGTCTGAGTATGGGCAGCCCTGCTGCTGGTAGCTTTCGGGGTTGGTTTCTGTGTTTGCTTTCTCACCAGCTAGTGTCATGCTCTGCTTGCCCTCCAGCTGCCTTTGGTGCACAAACATGGAATGAAACCTTCCCTCTCAGCTGCAGTGCCTCCTTCACAGAGGTCAGCTTTGGCTGGACTGCTTCATTTTTGCCCCTCAGGAGCTAAGACCTAGGAGCAATGGAAGGGGTTGCTTGGGGCCTTACCTGCTTCAGATCCCAAGAGAAGTGTGTGCACAGTGAATTAGACCCTGGGGAGTCATCCTCCTGCTCTGCCCCGCCCTGTGTATCTCATTGCAAACCACTTACTCAAACAAGGCTTTTGCTGCTTCCCGCTGCAGCAGGGTACCCTCGCTGCCTGAGGAGAAGCATCTCCTGCCCGGGCCCCATGGTGGGAGGTGGGACCAGCCAAGCTCTCCCGCAGGGTCAGGGCTGTGGCAGCTGGTTTGTTTTCCAGGCATGGCAGGTGTCCCTGGGGATCCCCCTGCCCTGCCGAGTGCGTTCGAGGCTGCTCTGCTGGAGAGCTTTGCAGCATGGGTCAGTGCTCGCCACAACGTGGTTGTGCTTTCTGTTGGAGCTGCCCTTAGGAGAAAGCTGAAGTGGGCAGAGCTCCCCATCCTGGGGCAGTGCTGCCAGAAGGCTTCTGGAGTGCCTCTTTCCTTACTGGGTCTGTCCTCCTTTGGTTGGGGATTTCGGGTCTGACTGCCGTGCTGGTTTGTGCCGTCAGACTGCCCTCCCTCTCCTGCCCTGGCAGCAAGTGGCAAGGAAAAAGGCTCCACTGTGATGTCAGTCGAGGCAGGTCCTGACTGAGCAAGAGAATGATGTCCAGACAAAGCAGTCATCCTTTAATTCCTTGACTTCTAGCCACAGTGTGCATGCTGGCAGGCATCTGAATCTTGATGTTATTGGTCTGGCTCTGTGAAGTGGTTTGCCACCTGACTTTACCCTGAGCACACAAGGTGGTGCTGCCTTACTGAGCGGCTGCCCCCTCTGGCTTGTGCTGGCACGTGGCTTACCTTGGTGCCAGGAATGTTCTCCTGTGCTGGGTTTGATGTCGTCTTTCACAGGTTCCTGCTGCCAGCTAACGCTGGTGAGCAAACCTCAGTCTGCCATCAGCAGCTCTGAAAGAGACCTCCCTTTGTTACTGCCTTCCATGTCTCTTGGGGCTTGGTTCCTTTGGAATCCGTGGATGTTCCCACAGCCCAAAGAGGTTCAAACTCGGTCCCAGATGTTTTTCCAGATGTTTTTCCATCTGTCTGGACGTGTTTGAAGCACCTCGTGGCAGCACCACGATGTGAGCCTTGTGCTGAGGTCTCTTCCTGGGCATTAATTTCTTGCAGCAGTGACTTGGTGAGGCGTGGTTCGTGCTGAGCAGCCAGGTGGGCACTGCAGCCTGCTGGCCAGTACGCTTAGGTCTGAATTTCACCTTTGCTGCTCTCCTTGAGTGCCTGAGCCTCCCAGCCCCCTGTGGGCTCTCCCGTTCCTGCAAGGGAAGGTGTGGCAAGTGAAGCCTGTGTTGTTTCAGTGTTTGCAAGAGGTGCATTCGGAAGATGGACCATCACTGCCCCTGGGTCAACAACTGCGTGGGAGAGAACAACCAGAAGTACTTTGTACTGTTTACAGTAAGTATGTGACAAGTCCCTGGGCAAGGCTCTGCTCTCGCTGCCCAGGGAAGCACACACACGATGCAAAACCAGAGGAAGGGTGCTGGGTGGGGAGGGGTGAGGCACGTGGTGACTTCTGTTCAGCACCTCTTTGTAAGGCAAGTGAGTTCTCTTGAGCCATCCTGCTGCACTCGCTGTGCCTGCTGGGCTCCCAGGCCACCTCCAGAGCTGTTAGGTGTTGTAGCTGCATGAGGACCTGTGTGGGATCATGTAATAAGAGCAGTTGCCGCATCTGAAGCGGGGAGCGGGAAGTCTGCATTGCCTTTGGCAGGAGTTCTCCACCTTTTCCTTGGAAGTGGATTATTTCTGTACTTGAAAAGCAAGGAGGTGTTTGACTTTTTGTGCTCCATCTGTGGCGTCCTGCGTAAGAAAGCAGGAGGGCAGGCTCGAGTAGTACATATCTCTGGCAGGGCTGAGGTCTGCCTCATCAAACTGAGCTGCAGCTCCCCCGTAGGAGTAGCAGGAGCAGGCCAAGGCTGAGCTTCAGCAGCACTTTGCTCTGTTTTATTCATACATCTTTTGAGCCATCTGTAGGTTCAAGTAGGAATGTTCTCGCCTGGCCAAGCTGCAAGGGGCCTTCTGAGCTAACTGGGAAGGCTTTACTGCTCTGGGCTGGGCTTTGGCAGGATGCTGCTTACAGAGCAGCCCCAATCCCCTCGCTTTGCCCTGAGGAAGGCTTCTTTCCCCGTTGGAAGTGAGCTGGGGCTTTTAGTTCTAGCTAAAGGGTTTCTGTGGAAGCTGACACCTACTTTCCAGCAGGCTGCCTTAAGCTCTGCCTGTAGCTGAGAGAAACCAAGTAAGGGTTGCTGTTTTTGCTCTTGGTTGTTCATTGAGACACAAAGAGGTGAAAGGACAGCAGTATGTTCAGCTTGCAAGGAAAGCCAAAATGCTCTCCTCTCACCTCTTACTGCTTCCACAGGGGGTTCTTGTAACAACATCTCTCTCACTTGTGGTATCTGCTGACCTCTGCCAGAGTCTGTAGGTGCAGAATGATCTTTTCAGCCCTCTCTTGGTAAATTGTGCTGCCTGTGTAGCATTAAAGCCTTTTTGACAAAGCTAAGACCTAATTTAAACCCCAAAGGGTTAAGTACAAAGCATTAAAGCTGCAGAGAGCCTTTCCAGGCCTGTGTCTGCCTCTGGGGAAAGCACTTGTTAAAACCCATTTTGCCGCCGTCACCGTGCTGGGAGGATGAGCGTTTCACATTGCCTGGTAGCTCTGTGACATCCTTTCTTTTCCAGATGTATATAGCACTGATTTCCCTGCACGCTCTGATCATGGTGGGATTTCACTTCTTGTACTGCTTTGAAGAGGACTGGACAAGTAAGTGCTGCTGGAACACCTCAGTCGTTCAGGCCAGGTTAGCCTGGCAGTGGCACCTACAGTGCGCTTCGCACGTGGGGCAGCCCCTTTGGTGCTGGGTTCAGAATGCTCTCAGGGCTCTGCTGTGCTGCCTCTGCTTGGGTTTGTGATTAATCCTGGAGCTTCAGAATTCGTTCTGACCTGCTGGGCTTTCTGTCCTGAAAAGCCCTGGTTTGAGTCTGGTGCTGCCCAGAGGGAAGCTGAGACGCGTGTGTGCCGTGGCGTGCGGCTCCTTAATGCCAGCCCGAGGGAAGCAGCAGCTGGGGGGTATGTTTTTGAAGGAGGGTAGTGTGAGTCACTCCTGTGAGACTAGCCAGGAAAACAGGCCAACTAGGATCCAAAATCCACCCTCACGAGAACAAACCAACCCAGAGCAACCCAAACTGCAAGGGCCTGGCCCTGGCTCTGGCACAGCCAGCAAGAGGCGTGCTCTAAAGCCAGCTGAGAGGGGTTCTTAAAGGCACAGGTGGGCACAGGAAGCCTCTGGGTGAGGCCAAGTCCAGCAGCACTGTGCAGATGTGGGTGCTGCTGGGGGATGTTTTGGGCAGAGCTTTAGCTTTGTATTCCTGGGGCTGTTGGTGCCATTCGGTGCCACCACACAGCCTGTAGTGCTGCAGAGGGTGGCTGTGCTCAGGCACACCAGCTGGATTTGGCAGGGTGGTTCTGCACTGCAGAGCTCTGCGAAGCAGCTGCTGGCTGTCACTGACAACATCTGGATTTGCCTGTGGTGGCCAGGACCGTAGGGCAAGGATACATCCCGAGCCCAGCAGATTTCTCCTTTGCCCCCTTTCTCAGAGCCTGTGTCTGTGTGGGAAGCACCTTGGCACCTGTGCCAGGTCTCAGTGGCAGAGCAGAGCAGTTAGGAGAGGTGGGGCTGCCTTGGAGCTGTGCTGACTCTGTCAGCCCCTGGTTGCAGCCTGTCTGCTGAAGCTTAGCTCCTGATGAAAGCAGCAGGGGTGTGCATGTGGTAAGCATTCTTGGATGGCAGAGGACTGTGGAGAGGTTCTGACATTCAGCTCAGCAGCAGCATTTTTGCCCCCCAAGGTTTTTCTTCCTCCCCTTCTGCTCCTCTTTTGTGGTGACCAAGCTCTTGCTTGAGTTTGCACCACGGAGTATGAATTGAAGGAAGAGTTTGGCTTCATCTCCCCTTGTTTAGGTTATGCCTTAGAGCAATCATGAAAGGAAGCAGACTCAGGTTTTCTGCTGGTGCTACAGAAGCAGTCAGCCTTGTGCCCTGAGCACCAGCTTGGCACTGCTGATGCACTTCATCACCGTGGAAAATCTGCTAAGATAAAGCTTCCAGCTCAAGCTGCAGATGAAATACAGAGGAGTCCTTGCCCTCAGCGTGCTGGGCAACAGCTGGGGGCAGAAGCAAGCTGCGTTCCTGAAGGGGGTCAGTGGTTTGCTTTTGCTTTCCAGAAGAAGAGCAGCTTGCAGCAGTGGTGGTTTCAGCGTTGCGAGTGCTGGAGAGCGCCAGAGCTTCCCTCTGCGCCTTGCAGAGAAGGGAGAGCTTCTTTCAGGCTGGGGGTGGAAGGCATTTGGGGCTTAGCAGGCGCTCTGCAGCGGCTGCACTGCCTACTCTCTCCCTTTCTAACCCTGCTGTTTTGCCTCCACAGAGTGCAGTTCCTTCTCTCCACCGACCACGGTCATCCTCCTCATCCTCCTGTGCTTTGAGGCCCTCCTGTTTCTCATCTTCACCTCGGTGATGTTTGGGACTCAAGTCCACTCCATTTGCACTGACGAAACGGTGAGTGCCTCCCACGGCCTGCCCACCCCCTCCTCAGCCTCTGCAGAGCCCGGGAGGGGCTGCGTGGCTTTGCCTCTGCACAGAGCTCAGGCACCCTTGGAGGGAAGTGCAGTGCGGGAGGGAGAGACAGTGCAGGGTGGTGCTCCCCGGAGCTGCCTGCACAGCTGGCTGCTGGCTGGGACGCTCTGTGGGCAGCACCTCCGAGCCAGCTGGGATTGCTCTGCAAAGAGCCTTTGTCCTCATAGCTTCCAGGACCTTTTTTCTCTGTGGAGTGTTTTTGCAGTGGCACTGTCTGCAATTCACTGGTGGCACTGCTCACAGCTGAAGTGCTGGAAAGCTGAGCTGGGGAGGGAGAGGTGGATTGATGAGTACACACTCAGACCTCTGGTAGGCTATGAGGGCTCTGCTTTTATATTGAACTGTTCAAAAGCTCTTCTCAGAAGGAAAAGAGTTGGAGGAGGTTCATGGAAGGCTGCTGGGCAGGCTCTGCTGCAGAGCCCAGTTCCCAGCTGTAGCAGAGGCAGTGTTGCAGGCCATTGTATGCCACTTGGGTAGAGGTGGAGCTGGCGACTCCTGGGGACGTTCCCACACATGGCAATGCTGCTGGCCTTCACCAAGCATGCTCAGGTACTCAAGTGGACTGGAGTGGTTGAAGAGAAGCACCAGGCTTGAGGCTGAGAGTGACAGCTCTTCTTTCTCCCATGCCTCCTCCAGTTTTCTTTCCCCTTCCCTGGTCTGCCCATGGCCAGTGGCAGTTGGCATAGGTGCTTGTGCTGCCCTCGGAGAGCAGCAGCTGGCACTGTGCACCCTGAGTTGTTGCAGTTCCTTTTTAATGCTTGGCTGCTGCAAGAGGCTGTTGCTCACACTGCAGCTCCTCTGTGTTCAGAGGGGCACTTCAGCTGTTCTCTGTGCTGGGGAGAGGCCCAGGAAGAGGTTTGGTGTCCTGCAGAGCCCCAGGGTGCTGCCGAGCTCCAGGCTGTCCATCGGTGTGTAAAACTGGCAGCGCTGCTGTGACATCAGCTCTGAACTTCTCAGTCTTTGAAACCTGCCAGGGATTTTTAGAGTCCCCTTAACCTCCCCTTCCTCTCAGATTGTGGGAGCTCACAGATGTTAAAGAGACCATGCCACAGTCTGGAGTGAAATGGGAGCCTGGTCTGCCCTGGCCGGGCTGTGGTGTTCAGTCTCTTCTCTTTCTGAGCAAGGACTCTGTAACAGCTGGTTGCTGATCTGCTAGCACTGAGCTGCCTGTGCCTGCTGAGCAGTCTGTTTGGAGCAGAGGAGAGATTTCTGCGTGAAATTCGTCCTGCTGTGGTCTCTTGCAGTGTTTCAATCCACGTTTCAGACACAGGGCCGGGGCTTGCCCTTTTTCACTTTACTCTTCCAACCACCAGGAGACCTCATTCCCCTTCCTATGGGTGTTGACCCACCAGGGTGGCTCCTTCTTGGCTGGAGGATCTCGGAATCCCAGGATTTTGCACTTGTCTCTACAGGTGACATTTCCCAGGGATCAGCACAGCTCTTGCCCCACGTTGTGTTCTGCCCCCCTCCCAGAATCAGTAACTTGAGGATGTCTTGCAGCACAGGAGTCCATAGTGTGGCAGAGATGCCTAGGGCAGGAGGAGCTTGCCTTGGAAAAGACCCCCAGGTGAAGAGCAGCCTGATTTGCCTGCTGCTGCTCCCTGGAGAAGTCCTGCCCTCCAGCCACCACACAACCTTCCTCTTGCTCCCAAGGCATCACTGTCCTGAGAGCCCGAATTCACCTTGTGGGTCCTGGCCAGTGCAGAGATCTTGTTTGTGACTAATGGATCAGTGGCTGTTTGAACTGCTGCTTGATGGCTTGGGTTTGTCCTCCCTCTAACCTCTACTAACCAGTGCCAATCGTTTCTCTCCAATCAGTGTCTTTAACCCTCTCTCCCTGCTCTCAGCCCATGCCTCTTTCCACAGAGAAGAGGCACCAGGCAGCTCCAGCTGTGCTGAGCCATGGGCATCTCCTGAGCTTGCTTGGTGAACCTGGGAGCATTGCAGAGATGACCTTTGGGTTCCTGGGGTGACTTTTTGTGTCTGCAAGCTTGCATTGGTCTCCTCTCGACCTTTTCCACCTGGTTAGCACAGGATGCTTCCAGCCATTGAGGCGCAGACCTTTCGTTGGGGTTTAGTGGGGTTTTTTGGTCAGTTGACATCAGAGGTGATCTGATGGCAGTCTTGAAAGGTTCAGGAGATCCCTGCCTGAAGGAAATGAAAGGAATTTTATTTCCAAGGGACCTATTTTTGTTAGTGAAGGAGTGAGAAGCAAAGGAGAGGCAGCCGAGGTGCATTTGGTTTTCTCACTCCGTCCTTTGGACCAGGGGCAGCCGAGAGCAGACCTTGCCCCAGGGACAGAGCTACCAAAGCTGTTTGACTGAAAATGTGATGTTTCTGTTTCCAGGGAATAGAACAGTTGAAAAAGGAAGAGAGAAGATGGGCTAAAAAAACAAAGTGGATGAACATGAAAGCAGTATTTGGCCATCCCTTCTCTATAGCATGGCTTAGCCCATTCGCAACTCCAGACCAAGGAAAAGCAGACCCATACCAGTATGTGGTCTGAGGAGCCCCTGACCAGCATTGCCACTCAGATAGCAGCAGCCTGGTACAGCACCACTGTCACAAACCTGCCATGAATGCTGAGAACAAAAAGCAAAACAAACTTTTTTTGATGTCTGTTAAGTGGCTGATAATTGCAGAGGGAGAGGCCAAAAGCCCTGTACTCCGCTCCTAGGTAATTCTCTCTCTCTGGCTGAACCTGCTGCTGCTTTTCTTTTCTCCTTTGGGTTTTCCTTTCGTTTTGTTGGTTTGCTTTTTTTTTTCCTTTCCTTTCTTGGTTTGGTTTTGGTTTGATTTTTTTAAAAGCTCCTGTTAACTTTCCTGGCCTTTGTTTCTCTCTGCTTCCTGTCTGGCATAACTAATGTGAAGAGGGATCCTCTTTCTCTGTTGTGACCCACCTCTTCTGACTAGATTTTCATGCTGACTCCTGGCTGCGGTGAGCTCTGGGGAAGACAAATGAGTGCCAAGAGCCCTACACAGACACCTCTGGACTTGCTGAAGGAGCAGGTCGCTCTTTCTTTCATCACTGAACTCCAGTGGGGAAGCAGACACTTCACTTACCAAAAGGTGCAAGACAAGAAGGTGACCCAGCAAGGGAGCCACTCGACCTGGTGGTCACACCAAGTTGCCACTTCCACCCCACCCTCTTTATTCCTTCCAGCCACGGAACTGATTCCATCTTTCTGACATTATTTTATCTGTCCCTCCCTTGTGGGCAGGAAACTGTTACCCTCCTAGGATAACTGTGGCAGATTTAGGAGGCTCTTTGGGTTGTTACAAGCCTTACACTGGCAGGAATCTGGTTCTTTTCCCTGCGTTTAGGGTGGCAGAGGCATCTGCTTCGTGTGTTTGTCCTGGCCATGGCTTGTGAGGGCAGTGCTGAGCTGGCAGGAGTGCCCAGGCTGCTCTGAGACCCGTTCTGGTGGGCTGTGTAGGCTGACACCGGGGGCTGAGTCTGCCCCCTTAGCACTGCCCTGGTGCAGGGCTTTGTAAATCTCTTGCTGTGTTTCTGCACACAGCTCTGTCTGTCTGTCTGTGTGTGTAAATGCTTTGGACTGGGACCTGTGTGTGGCAAGGAGCATGCCTGCTGTTCTGAGCTGTGTGCTGGCACAGGTGGGGGCACAGGAGGCATTCCCAGCACGGGGAGAGCCCCAGGGGACATCTTGTGTTCAGGCAGGAGTTCTCTTGTCTTTTTGGCTCATGACTTCCCTGGGCTCATCCAAGTTAAAAACACACCTCAGCCCTGTCCCCCACTCCCAAGGAAGCTTTTCCTTCCTTGCTTTGGGATACAAATGGTATTTGTTGGCAGGTGACCTGTTTAGACTGCTTGAAAGCCATGGGGGGAGGGAGGGAGAGGGGGAGAGGAGGACTGTAGTGGGTGTCTGGTTCTGGGAGTACTGTGAATGCTGCATCTTTCCAATCTGTCAATGCTTCCATGGAGAACAAATGCAATAAAACTTTTCCAAAAACTTGTTTGCTGTGCTTTTCCTGTCTCCTCCAGAGCCCTCGGAGCTGCCCTTCCGTGCCTGAGCAGCTGGAGGTGTGCAGGGGGTCATCACAGGAGTGCTCAGCTGGTTTGGGAAGCAGTTGAGTTAGCCTGCCTGCTGGAGTACGGTTGGGTCCCTCCTGCTGGCAGTCTGAGCGTGGTGCTCGGGGGGGCACTACTTGGCTCCTCTTGCTTCAGCTTGTGCTGCTCTTTCCAGTCAAAGGGTTGGCATCAGCGCGGCTGGCACAGGTGCCCACTGCTGCCTGTCCTGTGTGTCTCTAAGTAAGGCTCCTCAGTTTGTGGTGCCCCTGCAGTGCTGTGCCTGTGGCTGAAAGGTGGTGCTCAGTGTGCTTTAGTTCTCTGTGTGTAGCTTCTCTTCTCTATCTGCTTCGGACTGGGCAGTGTGGAGCAGCAAAAGCTGATGTGTGCTGACCGCTAGTTGGAAGTGGATGAGCTGTGCCTTGGGCAGGGGAAGGAGGCCTCGGGTCACATGGAAATACACAACTCCCACTGTCTGGAAGCGTGAGGAGGGACTTGGGCTAAATACAGAGTGGTTTTAGGCAAAGGTTCCTTAAACAGCAGTGGCAGTTGTGTGACAGTTGTGCATTTCAGCTGTGCCTCAGGCCCTGCTGCCCCCCTGGGGCAGGCAGCCAGGAGGAGTTGTGCATGCCCCGAAGGGATTAGCGGGGGCAGGCTGGGAAGGGAAAGTGCGTCCCTGCCTCTGCTGCTGAGCTCCTTCATCTGCTGCTAATGCAACCCCTGCCTGACCTTCTCACCTTGCTGCTCTCCAGAGCAGCTGAGGGATGCTCGTTAGGGAGGGCAGAGAGGGCTTGCTGCCCAGAAGTGCTCCAGCTCCTTTCCTGCAATCTAGGCAGCAGCAGGGACCCAGACACATGCATGTGGCTGAGGGTTTCAGTGCTTGGTGGTGGTCTCCTCCTGCTCTCTGCTTCATGGTTTCCTTCTCTCCAGCTACATAACTGCGGCAGCCAAGCTGCTGGGCTCTTGTTAGTGCATTGGAAGTGTGGAAGGACACAGGCCTGGAGGAGAGCCCAAAGTAGGCCACAAAGATAATCCAAGGGCTGGAGCAGTTCTGCTGTGAGCACAGGCTGAGGGAGCTGGGGGTGTGCAGCCTGGAGGGACCTCAGAGCTGCCTGCCTGAAGGGATCCTGCAGGAAGGCTGCAGAGGAACTTTTCATCAGTGTGTCTGAGACAGGCCAAGGGGGAATGGTTTGGAGCTGAGGCAGAGCAGGGTCAGACTGGAGCTGAGGAAGAAGTTCTTGAGTGTGAGAGTGGTGAGACTCTGGCACAGGCTGCCCAGGGAGGCTGTGGCTGCCTCCTGCCTGAGGGTGCTGAAGTCCAGGCTGGATGAGGACTTGAGCATCCGAGTCTAGCTGAGAGGTGTCCCTGGGCATGGCAGGGAGGTTGGAGCAGATGAGCTCTGAGCTCCCTTCCAAGCTGAGCCGCTCCATGACTCTGATCTAGTCCAGCCTTGAAACAACCCAAACTGTTCTCTTTTTGCAGGGTATTGAGCGCCTTAAGAATCAGAAGCCAACCTGGGAGCAGACCAGCGGCTGGGAAGGAATGAAGCTGGCCTTTGGTGGTGCCTTCTCCCCGGGCTGGTTCAGCCCCTTCTCGGGGCTGAGCTGCACAGGCTCCGCGCCGGCCGAAGCGGCGCCAGCAGCTCCTGCCTCTGCCATCCTGACCCAGGAGGAGATCGAGCAGCTCCTGGCTCGGGACGTGGCCGTCCAGGTGTTCCCTGAGTAAGCCCAGGGTCCTCTGCCTGTGGGAGCAGCTCCCAGGGGCTTGTTTTTAGTGACTACTTGTGCTGGAGGTGGCAGAGGCTGGTTTTTAACTCCTTTTGGTGCACTAAACAACTGGGGAGCGCTGCTCTGGCAGGCAGGAGCGATGCAGTGCCCCAGGGGATGCTCGGGCAGCAGTGGGATCCAGAAGCTCCCCTCCAGACCCTCAGCAGCTGCTTTCTTGAGCTCTTCTTACTCGGCCTGTAAGGAAGCTTTACAACTGTTGGGTAGCTTGGTCCCGGCTGTGCTGTCCTGAGGAGTCTGCTCTGCCCACACAGGTGAGCTGAGCTCTGGAGTCTGCCTGTGCAGCTCACTCAAGGGTGCTGCTCCTGTGTCAGGAGAGCTGCTGGTGCTGAGGCCGTGGCAGAGGGGGGCTGTGGGGCTGTGGCCGCAGTAGGGGGGCCAGCTTGTGCAATTCCTTTAGGATCTGCAGTATTCCAAAGGTAACTTTTAGCTCTCTGTGCCCATGAGGCTGCCCAGGTACCATGGTTGCTGGTGTGCTGGCAGGCACATTCAGCTGGGCTCAGTGCAGCTGGCAGTGGGCAGGCAGTGGCTGGGCTGTGGTGCTGCCGGCGGCAGGGAGCTTCGCTCCGGGGCTGCACAGCCTGCAGTGGCTGCCTGGCTGAGCTCTTGGGCTGAAGCTGGTCCAGCCCAGCCGCTGGGTCAGAGAGGAGAGGGAGACAGGAGCCTGCTGCTGGTGGAGGTCCTGGCTCATCTGAGTCAGAGGTCTCTCTTTTGCTTGATAGCTGCAGGTAGCTGAGTGTGGACATTGCCTCTTCCTCACTGGAGCGTGGCACTGCCCTCTCACTTCTGGCCCAGTGTCCTTGCACAGCTTTTGCTCCTGGTGAAGCTGCAGAAGGAGCAAGACCTTCGTATAGTTCTGAGACTGGGTTCCAGCTGCTTTTAACTCCTGTCCTCTCCCTTAACTGTCAGTAAATCTTGTAGGGTTTTGGCGATGCGCTCCTGGGTTCCTGCCCCCGGGACATGCTTGGCTTTATCTGCCCCTCCTCTGGAACACAGACCAAAGACAATGGTGAGGAAGGAGTTGTGGGGAAGCAGGCAGAGTTTTGTGAAGACCTGGGTGTAGGTTTTGGTGTTTATAGAAGCAAAACCAAATGGAAGTTGCGCAAGGTTTATTTTTTATCTCCCCTTCCCTCCCAGAGAGCATCTCCATGCAGATGCATTCAGGGTGACACTCAGGACTGCTGCTGTGGGCTGCTGGAGCTGTCCTCTGCCCCAGCATCCTGCTTTCTGGCAAAGGGCCTGGAACAAGTGGAGTGCTGGGACTAGAACCCAGCAGCTATCTCCAAAGCCTCCTCCCACCCCCTGCTGTCGCCTCTGTGGGTGAGAAGGTTTCCAAAGACTCACTAGGAACTGGGTTTTAATAAAGGCCTTTTAGGGCAAAGGAAGAGGCCTGGGCAGAGCTGCAGGGATGGTGAAGGGGCTAAAGGGAGAGTGCCCTTCCAGCTCATCTGCTCTGATCATGCCTTGCTGCTCAGCCTCTGCAGCCAGGTAACGTCCTGGCTGCTGGTCCTGAAAATCACCTGGAGGCAGGAGTGTGGGACTGAGAGTCAAGGTTTGGTGATGCTTCATAGGCCCCAGTCCCCTTGTAGGCTTGGAGACAGACAGCAGGTTTCCTCCTGCTGGCAAGCTGCTGCACCTTGGCATGGGCACAGGCAGCCTTGGCTTCTGCATCCCACCTCGGGCTGCTCCATGAATAGCTGAAACAGAGCAGTGGTGTGGAGAGGAGGCTGGCAGCCAGACCAGGCAGCTCCCCTCCTCCCACAGCACAGCCAGGTACCAGTGAGAGGTGGGGACAAGGCCCTGTGTCCCATGCAGAGCTGTGGGCAGCCAGCCAGCCTTGGCTCCAGTGGCCACAAGCCTTGGCACAGCAGCAAGTGAGTTCTGCTGCTGGCTGTGGGTCTTGTTCCCCTCTTCTATGCAGGGATTTGTGTCCCCCAGATGCCTTTTGCTGTCTGTAACTCCTCTTTGTGCCTCCAGCTGCTGCTGCACTTACTAAAGGACTAATTCTTACCTGCTGAGGACCACCTGCTCCTCACCTCCCTGCAGGCACCGTGCACAGGGCCCCTGTGCCCCTGCAGAGCAGCACTCCGACTGCCTGACGTGCGGCTGCAGCTGATCTGGCAGGGATGTGGGACACCAGGGTGCTGTGGGCAGAGGATCGCAGGGGCTAGGGGAGCCTGACCCTCTCTGGGGGCCCAGCAGCTGCCTGGGCACTCTCCTGGGGGTCCCTGTCCTCTGTGAATACCAGGCAGGGAGTGGCCAAAGCCTTCGTGCAGGCTGGCAGAGCGCCAGGTGTAACCTCCCCTTCCTGTGGCCACCCTGCAGACCCTGGCCGAGGATTTGCCTCTCAATAAACAGCTCCTGCACTGCTGCCTGGCTCCAGCTGCTCCTTCCTCACACAGCTGCTGGCCGTGGTGCGGGACGCTGCGGGGCAGAGCAAGCCCTTGCTGCTGGCAGGCTCAGGTGCTGGGGTGAGCACAGCAGTGGGCTCCAGCTGTGCACAGCTGTTGTCTCCTTCGACATGACTTCAGCTAGATCAGGTTGCTCAGATCCTCGCCCAACCTGACCTGGAATGGTTCCAGGGCTGGGACAGTTTCCACCTCCGTGGGCAACCCAGGTCAGTGTTTGACCACCCTCAGCACAAAAGTCTCCCTTCTGTCCGGTCTGGATCTCAGACCGAAGCCATCACTCCTCAGTCTGTCAGCAGAGGGCCTGCTCAGCAGCCTGTCTCCTCTGGAGCCCTCCCAGCCAGCAACGCCACAGCAGGCCCAGAGCTGATTGTGAGCATCTTTATTGAGTTGCAGTTCACTGCAATCAGCGCAGTGGGGCCCTGGACAGCAGCTTCTTTCCCTCGGCTCTGCTCGGAGAGTCCTGCCCAGCCAGCCAGGGGCCAGAAGAGCCTGAGTCCTGCAGTGGCGTTTCCCGAGCCTGCCAAGCACTGCTGCTACTCGAAGATGGTGATGGACTTCTCTGCCGAGATCCCTTTGACCTGGCTGCCGCTCAGCTTGGCCACGATTTTCTTCTCTCCTACCCTGCTTGGTTTGCAAATGATTTCAGACTTCATGATCCTGCCAGGCTGTAAATCCCTGAGGAGAGAAGAAACAGTCCCAGCCTGAGTTGTGCCTCCTGCTTGCCACTTGCAAAGCACTGCACTCCAAGAGCGAGCCTCTGCCTGTGTCTGGGGAGGGAACTGTCCCTCCTCCTGGCACCAGCATGCAGCACTTGCTGTGGCCCTGGGGACCTTCTGCAGCCTTGCCCCTCCTGCTTGAAACACTAAAGCACCCCAATAGTGGGGTCAGGTCTGGGCCACGCACTCCAGGAAGGACAGTAAGGTGCTGGAGCTTGTCCAGAGAAGAGCACCAAAGCTGGTGAGGAGCAGCTGCAGGCCCTGGGGAGTGTTTAGTCTGGGAAAAGGAAGCTGCTGAAAGAAGGTGATAGTGAAGGGGGGGGAGGCAGACTCTTGCTCTTGTCCTGTCTTCTTATGTGCCTCAAATTGCACCAGGGCAGGTTGAGGTTGGCCATTAGGGAACATTTCCTCCTCAATAAAGGGCTGTCAAGCCCTGGCACAGGCTGCACAGGGCAGTGGTGGAGTCACCACCCCTGGAGGGATTTCAAAGCCCTGTAGATGTGGTGCTGAGGGCCATGGGTTAGTGGTGGATGACCTTAAAGGTCTTTTTTAAGTCTACCCGGTTCTGGTTCAGCTCTGGAGGAAGGCCTCTGCCCAGGCTGCCCCAGCAGAGTTTGGCAGCACAACAGGAGCACAGGGAAAGCTCCTGCTGAGCACAGCAGCCCTTGCCCAGGTCCCTCTGTGGGATGGGCTGCACCCACCTGTGGCATGGCTTCAGAGACAGCTTGCACAGGGCCTTGTTACTCCAACCATGGGAGAACTAAAGCCATGCCCCTTCCCCACTGAGGTCACCTCCTTACCCCTGATCAAATGTTGTCATCTTAAACAGCCCCAAGCCCTCCACCATGAGCTTGCAGTTGTCCAGGGCCACGTTCAGCTTGTTCTTGAAGATGAAGGCACAGACGAAGTCCTCGTTCAGTTTGGCTCTTTCTGGCATCTGGCAGGGGAAAAGAGAGAAACAAACCCAAACGCTGGGGACTGGAGGGGTAATAGAGGTGCTGAAGCTGCTGTGTGTTTGCTCCTCCTCAGCAGTGTGGGGAGAGGCCTTTCCTCACATCCTTGCCACCCCCTCGCACCCCTGTGTGCTCTGCCCTGCTGCTGTGCTCCCAGCTTCCCTCTGCTTCCCTATCGAGTTTATCCTCCATGAGGCAGAGCTGTGGGATCTGAGCTGGACCCTGCCCAATTCCATCCCCATCCCACCTGCCCCTTTCAGATGGGGCAATACAAAAATAAACCCCTTCAGTTCCTGGCTCCTTTCCCCCTCCAGAGAGAAGCTGAGTAGCCAAGCAAAGTGCCAAGGACGGAGCACCCCAGGACTGCTCTGGACAGCCCCCCGGGAGTGCTCCCACCTCACCCCCAGTGCTGCTGTGGGAAGGGCTTTAAGCCTCCTGCCCCAGGAAGCGGTCTGGGAGCTGCCTCACCTGGATGGTGATGGGTGGGTAGTCGAATCTCTTCGTCTCCTCCTTGGTGAGTTTGTCATCCATCCCCTGCACCTCGGCAAAGGCAGTGACGTGGACCAGCACTTCGTCCTCCACTGCAGCCAGCGTGGCCATGTAGGTGTCAGGCATCACCCTCAGAGGGATCTGCTTCTCTGCAGGACATGAGCACAGCTCAGCACATGCCCAGCACATGGGCAACGAGGGCAGCTCTGCTAGCCCAGACTGAAGGCTGAGCCCACCCTGCTTTCAGCTAGGCCCAGGGGCCCTTTAGGGCTGTGTCCCTGCAGAGTGGGCAGACCCCACCAGCTGGGTGGTAACTGGGGCACACAGAGCCCACAGGAAGGGTGGCTGTGCCCACACCACCTTGCTAGGACAAGAGGAAACAGCCTCAAGTTGCACCAGAGAGCATGCAGGGAAGATGTCTTCTCTGTAAGGGGTGCAAAGGCCTGGCCCAGGCTGCCCAGGTGGAGTCACCATTCCTGGAGGGACCTGAAAGCCCTGCAGATGTGCTGCTGAGGGCCACGGCGTGGAGGTGGCTCTGCAGGGCTGGGTTAATGGTTGCTCTTGATGAGCTTGGAGGTCACTTACAACTAAACCCATTCTATGACTTCCCCACCAAGGCAAGCGCTGGCTTGGCCTCCCTTCAGCAGCCCCTTGTCCCCAGCTGCTCTGGCCGGGCACACTGCAGCCTCTGCCCCCTGGGATCCTCTGAGGCAACAGCAGTGGATTTCCTTTCACTGCACATTTCTCCTTAATTGCCTGGATAAACCTTGAGTGACCTGGAAAAGCCCCAGAGCGAGAAGTGCTGCAGCACGAACACTCCACAAAGCTTCCTGGCTTCTGGAAATCGCAAACCCGGCCTGTCCCTGGCTGCAAATGGATGCAGCTACCTTTGTCTCCTCCCCTGCTGCATTTTGACAGCCACAGTAGATGTGCAAAACCACTCAGCAATAGCCAGCAGCAAAGATTATTTGTCTGGGGAGAGTGACTCAGGCTTGGAATGTGCCAAGAGCTGTTAATTATTCATCACTCTTAGTCTCTTGTTTAGCACATTCCAGCCGCATTGCTGGGGACCAGAAATGCAGCTCAGGCTGCTCCAAGAGAGGCAACAAACAGCAACCAGCTCTGGGGATCCGCAGGCAGCAGTGGGGCTGAAGCCTGCTCGTGGGAGAGCTGGGAAGGTAACAGTGCCCAGCGTCCCCGCACGGACTAGCAGCGAGCACCAGCAGAGAGGCTGAGAGCTGCAGCCAGCTGCAGTGGCATCCTTGGTGCTTACAGCTCCTGCTCACTGAAGCCACAGCAGGGACAGGGCCTTTGTGCTCGAGCCCCTGCTGCGGTGGGATCCCAGGCCGCAGCTGGGACCCCCAGCTGCAGTACCAAGAGAGGGAGGGAGCAGGCAGGCGACTGCTGCTCCTTGTGCAGCCACGCTCTGAGCTACAGCAGAGCTGCAAGGAGCCAGCTCAGAGGAGAACTCCACAGCAAGCAGGCCCCAGAACAGAGCAAGCTTCCCACGCCTACCACATTGCCCTTCCAGCTTGATGGTCTCCTTGACGTATCCAAGGTTGCCCTCGATTTTCCCAGTGTAGGACTGCAGCTGGCAGGAGCCAGTGAGGTTGACAGTCCAGCTGCCAGGACTGGCGATCTTCACGGCGATGAGCAGCTCAAGGGGGTTGCCAGGGTAGAGAGGCTCTGTGTTGGTGATGCTGATCTGCAGCCCAGTCTTGGAGACTGTCTCCTGCAGCGGCTCAGGGCTGTCCTCCACGGGCACCACCTGCCCGGCAGCGTAGCGCGTGCGAGGGATCAGCATGGCAGGGCGGATGAAGGAGGAAGCCTTCTGCATGGAACTCCTTTCCTTCTCGGAGCCTGCAGAGACGAGAGGTGGGTAGCACCTGCAGCTCACTCTGCCCCTCGGTTAGGCTCCTGCTGCTGAGCACCTCAGCAGCCCCTCCTGGTCTACACTGTGGCTGCATCCAATTGCAGCATTTTGGACTGCCAGACACTTCAGAGGGTGGATGCTCTCTCATTTTTCATCCCCAGATTTTCCCAGTGCTCACTGGGAAGGGTTCAGCAGCCCAGCACAACACGGCTGGATCTAAGAACTGCGAGGGGGAATGGCAGTGGGGGAAGTTTCTCCCAGCTACGGTCTGGGGAATGGAAAGACAAAAAGCAGAACAAAGCAATGAAGCAATAGAGGTGGAGCGCTGGATGGTGACTCGGCCCAGCTGAGGCTGAGCACTGGGGTGGGCACTCGGCCCAGTGCCTTCTCTGCCCGCAGGCTGGCCCCCAAAGAGCAGCCTGTAGGTGTCACTGCGGGCACGAACATGCCCAGGAGCGGCTCTGCAGCCGTGCCAGGGCTTTGCTGCTGCAGCCGCCCTACGCTTCCCTTCCCGGAGAGAACAGGCCGTGGGGTGACCCACACGGGCAGAGGTGTCCCCTGTGGGCACCGCTGCGGAGCCTGGGGGCAGTCACCTTCCGGGTACTTGTACTCCAGGGTGATGTCCTCGCGCTTGTCCTGCCCCACGGCCTTGGTGCTGATGCGGACGCCGATGGCTCGCGTCTCGGTGCTCAGCTTGGTGATCTTCTGGCGCCCGTTGACCTCCCTGACCAGCCAGTACACCTGGTCCGCGTTCACCTCGGCGTAGACGAAGGTGCCATCGTAGGGCAGGTAGACGCTGCCGTCCCGCACGGCCTTCACCGGGCACGGCCCGCACTGGAAAATGCCTGCGGGGCACAGACCACGCCTTGGCTTCACCCAACGGCAGCCTCCCGGCGTTGTCCTGCCCTCACACCCGCCCAAGCAGCAATCTATGCCCAGCGTCGCTGAGCCCGGGTAGGAAGCAGACCTGCAAGTCAGCGAGGACCTCCAGCAGCATCCCCACGGACCCCGCAGCTGCGTGGGCTTCCCTGGGGGGGCCCCGTGTCTGGGAAGAGGTTTGCTCTGCTTCCCCTCACTTGAACGACTTTAAGATCTAGAAGCCATGGCTCAGGGATGGAGTCAGCTGAGCCCAGCCACCTGTGCTTGGGCTCCTGGCAATGCCTCGCTCCCCACACAGACTTCAGCATTCATCTTTCCTTTCCTGCCTCTCAACTGCCCACATCTGTGCGGGGAGGGTCTGGACAGTCACTGCCCTCGGGTACCGACCCACAGCCTCATGACTTCCTCAGGAAAGCTCCACAGAAAGCATCACCAGGGCCAGTTCGTAATACACACTGCTCGAGCCTGCACCTCCCCAAAGACATTAGAGAAAGCAGCTCTGGAACAATGTTCACATCCCCAAGCATCCTACCAAGCTGACTTTCTGCCTGCCAGGACATGTCCTTGCTCCTGCCCCAGGCTGAGCTGTCTGGAGTGAGCCCCCAGCTCGAGCATGGCACTGCCCAAGTGCAAGAAGAGGTGCAGGGGTCCCACGCTGTGCTGGCTGGGGCCGTGGCTTTCACAGGGCAAGTGCCTGTGTCCCCGGGGAGCTGTGGAGGAGCCTTTCTAGGCAGAGCCTACCTTGGCTCAGCTCCTGAGGGGTGGCATCGATGGTCTGCCAGCCGTCAAACCCTGCCGGCAGGTCGGCCCGCTTCATCCAGACATCGTTCCACACGTGGAAGTTCCTGTGCGGTGGGGAAGAAAAGAAGTGAGCAGGGACAGCCGGAGGAGTGGCGGTCTCCTGCCCGAGGCCTTAGGGAAGGGCAGGGTGAACAGGGCTTTGTGTGGAACCCGGGCGAAGCCCAGGCCTTCCCTCTCTCTACCAGCCTCTCCCTCTCTCCCGAGCCCCTCCTCTTTGCTCCCAGCCCCTCCCTCTCTGCCCCAGGCTCTCTCTCCCTCTCTCCCCCAGGCAGCGAACTCGAAGCAGCAGGGAAGCTCTCAGAGGTGGCAGGGGAGGGCAGAAGCACCCCGTGGCAGTACCAGACTGAGTCGAAGGACATGGAGTTCATCTTCTCGCCGTACTCGTTCAGGTAGACGTCCACGCGCAGGTTGTCGTCGGTGTCGTGTGCCGAGTTGAAGTTGGTGACGCAGCGCGCGGGGATGCCCAGGCAGCGCATGACTGCAGCACACAGGGCACAGCGTCACCTCCGGGCAGCAGCCCACCCGGAGGCCTCCAGCAGGCTGCCCAGGACCCTGTCCTCCACGGGCAGAGACTCCACAACCTCTCTGGGCAACCTGTGCCAGGGCTCCACCACCCTCACGGGGCAAAGAGCCTCCTGTGTCTCAGGCTGTCGCCATGCTCTCTGGGCCTGCTGCTGGCTGTCACTGGGAGAAGGCTGGCAGCAGGACCCGGGTTAGCAGCAGTGGGATTGTGAGCTCTGGGTGAGTGTCTGGACTCGATCTCCAAGGCCTCTTTGACCCTCACCAGTTCTGTAGCCTGCTGTCAGGTGTTTGCACACACTGGCAGGACCCCAGCAGCCCTTTTTCTGCCCCAGGCTGAGCAGTCTCAGCTCCCCGATCCCCTCCTTACCCCACAGCCCCTGCCAGCCCCGGCACTCAGAGCACGGTGGCTGGGCTCAGTGCCACTGGTCAGAGCACCAGAGAAGGGAGCAGGCCCCTGCTTACTGGTGGTGAGGACTCCTGCGAAGACCCAGCACTGCCCGAAGCAGACTGGCTTCTTGCTCTTGTAGAACTGCTGCAGGATGGCCACGCTGCCGATCCAGTCCATGGGGGAGGTGCCGCCGCTGTAGTTGCCCGACCAGTTCCCCAGCAGCACTCCGTCGTCATCGTTGGCATTAACCTGTGCCCGCACACGGGGGCGAAGGACAAAAACAGTGCATGAGGCTGGATGAACCCCTGGGGTCTCTGTCCATCCCGTGCTCCTGCAAGGGCAGCCAGCAAGGCTACTGGTGCTGGCTGGGAGCTCCCCTAGTTGGGTATCTAGGAGGAGATGGCAGTGCTGCTCAGGGCAGCCAAAAGGCACTCTGCATCCTGGAACCCCAGGGCTCCGAGAAGGGTCCCACCACAGAGGGCAGCTGCCCCCTGGAACACAGCCCTTTTGCTGGCCATGCCAGTGCAGGTGCCGAGGAAGGACAACCACCAGGACAACTGCAGGCTTTGGAGAGAGGAGATGCTGCATTTCACCCTCCCTTGTGGGCTCTGAAGGAAACCCTTTCAGATGCTCCCTGCAATGGTGTTCCAGGCCCCAGTGAAAGATGTACACGTCTGAAGGCAGAGGGAGAGCTGGAGAGGCAAAGCCCTTCCCCAGGAGAGGCATACCAAAGCAGACATGACTCTGGACACAGTCACAGGATCCCTTCTCTTGGCCAGCTTCAGTTCACTTTTGTCCAGCAGATACATACAGGCATCCAACATGTACTCCTCAAACTGTTTGTGAGAGAAAGTGGAGATCTCTTCATGTGCTGCTCTAAACCAACATTTGCTCAATCCCTACAAAGTCTGCTTAAGTTCTTGGAGCAACTTATCTGACTGCTCCTAGCTTCCACACTTCCTTTAGCATATTGGATTTTCAAGCCTGTGAGACTCCCTCAGGCTGCTGTGCCCAGGAAGGGCTAAAGACCTCTGAAGACAAAAGCCCATCTCGTGTGCCTTGCAAAGGCAGCTGGCACCAGCAGTCTTTACTGCTGTGAATACTGCACTCTCGTCACCCCCTGCAGCCCTGCCAGTTACTTGCAGGAGGAATGACGCAGGCACAAAACGAACCCCGGGGAAAAGGAGGCAGAGAGAGGCAGATTACTGCAGCAAAGGATTCCTAATTAGCAGCTGCTGATAAAGCTCCCCTGGTTCCAGGTCACAGAGATGTCAAACATCCGACCCGAGGACGCTTGACAGTATCAATAGCAATTCTCATTGCTTAACGGCAGAGCAAATATTAGGACAGGACCAGCCCTAGGGACAGTGCCCTTTGGCCCCTGCTGGAGGAGGCATCGGCACGAGCACCTGTGCCGGGCTACCTGTGCCCTGCAGCTTGAAACCACAGACACAAACCCAAACAGAGAGAGCAAACAGTCTGACATCTTTACGTGGGGAAGTCTGTCTGGAGAGGGAGAAGGATGCTCTGCTTGGGTGGCTGTGTGCTTCCCGCAAGGTGGAGTGACCCTGCTCTGGCACCCACCTCTTGTCTCCAGCCCGAGCCGGTTTGTCATTCCTCTCTGCTGGAGTTATCTGAGAGGCAGCCTGGGGGAACACCCTTCCTGCAAGCGTGGGCTGGTCGTGCCCTGCGCCCAGCTGAGGGCACCACTCAAACAATGGCAGCCCCTGCCAGTGGTTTTCCCCTACTTTCTCCCTACTGGTGGTGCAACAAGTAAATGATTTGATTCCTCTTTCCCCACCAGCCCTCTCCATGGCTCACAGCAACTGCTGTGCTGCATGGGAGCAGGAAAGAATCCTTATGGGAATTCTTCCAAGCAGAAATGCTCAATCCCCAGTTTCCACATCCTTTGCCAAGAGCCTCATCATCTGGCTAGAACTGTGCCATTAAACCCCACTCTCCAGCTGCAGCTGGGGAAAACGCCTCAGCAGGCAGAGGGCTCTAAGCAGGTGAGGCCTCCCAGTGAAGGTGGCAGGATTATCCCAGTGCTTGGAGCCCTGAGATGAGGGGGGAAGGGCAAAGGGGAGCAGTGCCACCACGGCCACAGCTGTGTCTTACCTGCCCAAAGTTCCAGGGTCTGCTGTAGATGCTGTTTGCAGAGCCAACGTAGATGGAGCCTGTATCATTGAGCACATACTCCTTCCTCTTCCCTTCATCCTCCAGGAAGACAACATCACCTGCAGCAGAAACCTCCTCAGGTTTGCACATGCAGGTGGAGAATCATACAGGTCCCTAGGAAAGCTAACCTGGGCCACTGGTAGCCAGCAGCATCCCCACCAAATCCTGAGCACACAGCACTCAGGGTTGTCTTCCCTGCTCTGGCAGCATTTCCTCTAAGGCTAACCTTTCCTTTCCTCCCGTAGGTCTGCTGCTGCAGGGCCACTGCCTGACTAGCTAAGAGCTTCCTGCTGCACAGACACTTCAGTGCACCAGGCAGACAACAGAGCAGGCCGGGGCACCAGTGCCAGCCAACACCACCTTTTTTTGGCCTGGTTACTCTTTTAATTTGGATTTTAAGCCAACTCAGCCCTCCTTGGGCTGGCAGAAAGGTGCAAGGAGAGGTGGAAGGAGATGCACTGGGGGCTGCCCAGCGAGGAGCTGGCTCACTGCTGTTGCCCAGCTTCCTGCTGTCTCCACAAGCATGCAGCTGGCAGTGCTTTAGGGGGCAAAAGCAAGGCGTGTGGGAAGGAGAGGAAGAACGGGAGGAAGAGCTCCCTCGGGCCAGGGTGGGCCCGGCTGCAGGAGCACTCACCTTCGCACCAGGGGTTGAAGAGCAGGTACACCTCGCTGTTCTCAGGCTGGAAAATGGTACTCCCAGTTTTCACATTCAGGATGTATTTTCCCACCGGGGCACTGGGTGAGCTGGTGACAGACAGCAGGCACTGGGGAAGCGACAAGGAGAGGTGTCATGATGGACCTGCCAGCACAGCCATGGATGAGCACAGTGCCACAGAACTGGCACAAGTGCTGAGGCTGGTGGCTGTGTGGGTCTGTGCAGGGAGCGAGGGGAAGCTGGGTGCTGCCCCCCCACCAATTGTAGAGCAAAGGAAAAGCAGGACAGGGAGATAAGGATTTGCTTTGTAGCTCCTGGTGGGCTTGGCATTAGTGCCATCCACGTGGGAGTGCTGCCCATGGGCTCTACCTCTTTGCCGCTTTTCTTGGTGACAGAGATTTTCCACCCGCTGACTTCTGACTCCCTGTTTGGCTTCAGTGACACCAGGGTCCCCCTGTTCTTCATTGGCTTCTCCCCTGGACACAAACACAACATGAGATGCAGGAGGCCTGTGTGGGCCTGCAATGCCCACACAGTGCCAGGCAGCAGGAAGAGGCTGGCAGCAGTCTCCTGCTTTGCCTGCCTGCCACTCACCGATGCCAAAGCGCACGGCCAGCTTGTCGGAGGCCTTCAGCTCCCTGCTGAAGCTGATCTGCAGCTGGAAGGGCATCCCTCGCCGCACCACCAGGTTCTTGATGTTGTAGGCATCTGTGTGGTGCTGGGGACCGTTCTTGCTCTTGAGGAAGTCGACCCCAGAGACCTTCAGGTCGGTCTCTGGAAAGCCATTGGCAGAAAGGGAGAAACAAAGGAAGACTGGCTGTAAATCGCTCCGGACAGACAGGCTCCTTCCCAGCGCGGCCCCGGGAGGCTGTGCAACACCCAAGTCTGCAGTGGTGCAGCACCACAGAGTAAAGCACAAAGAGCAGCACTGTACCACACTGCACTGGAGAGCAGAGCAATAAAACACAATAGGAAAGCATCTCAAAGGAAAGAAACGATGGGAAAGATTTAGAACAGAATAGACTTGCTTCAGCTCAGCTCATCAAGTCCCAGCAATGTCTAACTCCACTCTGGTTCTAAACCATGTCCCTTACCACTACATTTATGCATCTTTTAAACAGGGCAAGAGAGAAGATTCTGTCCTTTTGCTCTGCTCTCCTCAGACCCCACCTGGAGTCCTGTGTGCAGTTCTGGAGCCTCCAACCCAAGAAGGACATGGAACTATTTGCCTCCAGAGGAGGCCACCAAGATGCTCAAAGGGCTGCAGCAGCTCTGCTATGAGGACAGGCTGAGAGTGGCCTTCCAGTATCTGAAAGGGGCTACAGGAGGGCTGAGGAGGGACTATTGACAAGGTCTTGTGATGACAGGATGAGGAGGAATGGGTTTGAACTGGCAAAGGGGAGATTCAAACTGGATGTTAGGAAGAAGTTCTTGCAGTGAGGGTGGTGAGAGACTGGCACAGGCTGCCCAGGGAGGTTGTGGAGCACAGAATCAGCTGTTGCCGTTTCCAGTGTCTCTGGGATGCCAGTGCCCTAGGGAACCACAGAATCACAGGATGCTTAGGTTGGGAAAGTCTTTTAAGATCATAGAGTCCAACCATTAATCTCTTCCAAGACACTGAAGCTGCTTCTTTGTATTCCCCCCTGCTAAAATTAGTGCCAATTAACCTCACAACAGCCGTTAGCCTCTTACTCAAGTTGTGTATCTCTGCAAGGTAGTTTCCAAGGACTTGTTTCCTCCTACAACCTCATAGGAAGGTCTGGAACTAGGAACCAGCCATGCTGCACAGGTGCTGCTGGTCTGGGGAGGGTGCTAGATGTGAGGGGCAGAGCACTGTAAAGGACAGTATCTTACAAGGTAATAAACATCATTAATTAATGTAATATCATTTCTTTACAGCTTTGGACTGCAGCAGGAGCCCCTGCCAAGAGCCTCTCTGCCCCTCATTCCCAGCACAGCAGCAGGATTTGTCAGCCACAGCACTTACAGCTCCTGGGCTGCTCTCCTGCATCTCTGAAGAGGGCTGGCAAGAGCCTCGGCAGCTCCCTGCCCAGTGGCTTAGGGCTGCAGTGTGGGAGCAGAGCTCTGAGAGGCACAAGTCCGAGGTGTGCTTGAGCAAAGCTGGGGACGGGGATGGGGGACAGGGTCACAGTGCCAGGCTCAGGCAGGCTGCCCCAGCATGCCAGGACGTGGCTGAGCTGTGCTTCTTTGGTAGTGTCTAATCTGCCCTGTACCTGCCCACTAAATACCCTTCAACTCCAAGCCCGTGTGAACAGCAGGGAGTAACAATGCCTCCGAAGCAGCCGGCTCAGGAGTGATTCAGATGGAGCTGTGGGAGGGACCCACAACAAATCAGCTCAGGGCAGTTCAGAAATTAGCGAGTCAAAGGCATAATGGCTGAAGGGATTAATCCACCAAAGCTCCTGACAGATTCGCACGGTGCCAGGCAACCCTGCCAACCTGAGCATCAACAAGAGCCAGCCCTGGCCCCGAGGAGGCTGCAATCTGCTGGCAGCTGCTGTGGCATAAGATGCCGAAGCAGGGCCGGAGTTGGGGCAGGCTGCAATCAGTGGCACGCTCCCTACTGCAGCCTGTGCTGGGCAGCAGCTGCAGGCTCCAGCAGCCTGAACTCGGGCAGGCTCCTGCCTCCGCGCACCGCTCAGCAGCCACACAAACCGCACTTATCTTAATGACCCACGCTTATCGGGGGCACGGCAAGGCACAGAGCTGGAACTGGCCACCCCCTTTTGAGGGCAGATTGAACCTGCCTGTGGGCTCTGCCTGCTTGCTGCCTGCCACATGCTAACCTCAGGCTGAAGATCTGCAGAGCAGGATGTGGGTGTCAAAAAATCTGAGCTGGAATTGCTTAACTCCCCTGAAGAGGAGGGGGGAAGTGCATCTTCCTCAGCCTTAACACATCTCCAGCCACCAAGGCTACTCATCCTCGCTTCTCAACCGAGACCCTGGTGCCAGGCTGAGAAGCTACCAGAAAACAGCCCCGGAGACGGCAGAAGGCTCCAGGGGGATGAGGGAGCTGAAGGCATGGGACGGCTGTGGCACAGGGCTCTGGGCAATCTGCGCTTCGGGCACTCCTGAGGTAGGGACTGCACTTCCACTCCCTCTTCCTGGACATCAGTGATGCCGAGGATGCACAGCCTTAGAGTAAGCCCTGGCAGTGCAGAGCGTGGTGCCCAAGTCCTGTCCCGCACAGCAGCGCCTGTGCTGCACCCTCCTCCTGTGCAAACACCCCCCTGCCGCCCTGGGATCCGGCTGGCACCGCGTTCTGTGCCAACAAACGCTGCGGAGGGAGCCGGCAGCGTGCCCATCGTGACATCCAGGGGAGCCCGGCTGCAGCCTGCCCACCCTGGGTAGCCCCCACAGCCCATTTGTGGCTTCCTGCTCTGCCTCCTGCAGGCTGGGTGCAGGCGCTGGGTCTGCCAGCACAGCAATTAGCAGCCCGAGAATGGGACCACCCTGGGGCTGCAGGAGGCAGCCCTGGTTGCACTGGCTCCAGAGGCTGGCAGGAAGCAAACCCAGACCCACAAAGCTGTCAGCATTTTGCTTTTTTCCCCTGAGGAGAAATTTCAAGGCAGTGGGTTTGATTTTACCTCCTGTCACTTGTAGAGCTCTCCCCACACTAACCCCCTGGCTCCACTGCACTGCCACCTGCCTGGGCAGCCGTCCTGAGCTTCAAGAGCACAACGATCACCCAGCACAAACCCGAGGACACGGCAGCTTTGCACAGGAAAGGATCTGGGGTCGTTTCCCCAGGAGCATGAGGCAGGGGGCTAAAAATCTCCTCTGGAGCAGAGTGCTCATAGCATGCCTGGCTTCAGGTGGAGTAAGGCTGCTCCAGAGGGCAGGAGTGGGCAGACAACTGCAGCTTTGCATGAGAGCAGAACTTGTCCCCATCCCTGCCCAACTCCCAGGCAACCACTTTCACATCCTAGAGATGCGAGAACCCGTCCCAAAGACAGGAGATTCTACCCCAAAGATGCTGCTGCCTAAGGCTTCCTGAAGAAGTTCAGCTCATCCGCAGGAGAAGAGGAGGGGCTCAGAGCTGTAGCAGGGCACTCTTCCCCTCCTGATGGCTCTGGGCACCACTCAGCCCACATGCACAGCTGCCCCCCAGACTGCAGGGCTGGGACATGCCAGGGTTGGGCTGGCCCCAGAAGCACACAGAGGCTGTGGCTCAGCAGCTGCCACCCAAGTGCCACAGGATTTTCTGACACCCACGGGACAGAGCCCCAGCCCAAACACATCCCCTCTTCACTGATCCCGAAACTTCTGCCAGAGGGTACCAGGCATCACTGAGAGGCAACATCTCCACGATTAAGTAGTTCAGTAGAAAGAAGCTCCTTTTGCTCTATCACACAGCGAGTCCCCAGCAGCTGCACTTCTGTCCCACCACCTCTGACAGAGCAGCACTGGCACCGAAACCCCTTTCCCCAGGGTGCCACCCAGGGCAGCCAGAGGGGTGAGGAAAGCTCCAGCTCGGCTGGAGCCGTCAGGCACCCCGCAGGGAGCCCTGCCAAACCGCACACCTACCACAGGCTGCCGCATGAGCGCTAAACACTCACCCGCGGAGCTGCTCATGGCTCTCGGCGCTGCTGTGACCCAAGTGCCTGCGATGCCAGCGACTTCCAAGGCTCTGCTGCTTCCTTCCGAGTGTGGAGAAGGCAGGCAGAGCTGCCCTTTTTATCAGCAGCTGGCTCTGAGGTCAGCAGATCCCTGCCAAGGGGTGGTGGTTAAGAGAAAGGAAGTTCCCATGAAAAAAATGACTACAACTCCCTCTGCACATAGTCAGAGCCTGAAAAACAGCGAAACTTAAATCCCGCCTCAGAGGGCTGTGCATCACCAGGTGACAAGTGGGCAGCAGTCACCAGCTGGGTGAGTAACAGCAGCACAGCCATGCCCTGCCAACCAGCTCCCGGGCACTGCCCACCAGCACAGACCCTCTAGGAAGCAGAGCTCCCTGGCAGCGCTGGCCCAGCTCTCTTTGAAGCTAAGCAGGGGTTTGTCACCCTGCTGAGGCACAAGCACTGGAAGCTGGAGGCTAAAATCCATGTGTGTGGGTCAGAAAGCTCAAGGATGCTGGGCCTGGCTCCCTCCCTGTGGGGTCAGGCCGGTGCCAGGGGACATCAGCCAGCAGGAAAGAGGAGAACCAGGCCATGCCCAGCAGCAGCAAGAAGTGTGGTGGGGCAGGAGCAGCAGGTCTCTGCTCGGGAGGTGGCTGGATCCCATGTGTCCCAGGGCCACCCTGGCCTTGAGATGAGTGTACCTCACAGAGAAGGAGAGCTGCTGGGACACAGGACAACAGTGACATGGGCACAGGGGCCAGAAAGAGATAAACATGTCCTCAAATACCCAAAAATGAAGAGGTGTGGAAGAGGTCTCAGCCCCTCCAGTTCCTTCCTTTGAGGCAGCATCCCGGGGCCAGCCAGGCAGGGTGCAGCCTGCAAGGCTGACAGAAGCAAATGCAGGATGTTCCTGAGCAAGGGTGGAAGCCTTCAAAGGCACCGACCTGCCTCCATCAATCCAGGTCAGCAGCTATTTACTTTAGCACTGTCTCATCTGATGCTGAAAGAGTGGAGCAAGCGAGGTGCTGAAGGAGCAGATCCCACCCTTGCAGCATGTCCCTGCCTGCTGGCAGCGCACGCTGGGTGTCCCCAGAGCCTGACTGGCACAGCGAGGGCACAGAGGTCAGGACACCTCTATCATCTGGCAGGACACCTGCAGAAGACCTGACCCCCCAGCGACAGAGCATGGCTGAGCAGGCAGCAGCAGAGCACGTGTGGCAATGGCCTGTTCGCCCCTGGGAACAGCCACAACGCAGCTCAGCCCTCGGCGCTGCCGCCAGCCCGCGCTGCCTGCCCCCGGGTGCCAAAGCAACCTGGGACAGGAGCAGCAGCAGGAATGAAAGCACAGCTGCAGTGTGAGCACATCACGGCTCCTGCCAGCTGAACCCGTGGGGGGCATCCAGAGAATGGCTCAGCCTGGAAGGGATCTCAGAGCTCATCTGCTCCAACCTCCCCACCACGCCCAGGGACACCTCTCAGCTAGACTCAGATGCTCAAGGCCTCATCCAGCCTGGCCTGCAACACCCCCAGGCAGGAGGCAGCCACAGCCTCCCTGGGCAGCCTGTGCCAGAGTCTCACCACTCTCACACTCAAGAACTTCTTCCTCAGCTCCAGTCTGACCCTGCTGTGCCTCAGCTCCAAACCATTCCCCTTGGCCTGTCTCAGACACCCTGATGAAAAGTCCCTCTGCAGCCTCCCTGCAGGATCCCTTCAGGCACTGGCAGGCAGCTCTAAGGTCCCCACAGAGCCTTCTCTGCAGGCTGCACACCCCCAGCTCCCTCAGCCTGTCCTCAGAGCAGAGCTGCTCCAGCCCTCCTCTGGACTCCCTCCAGCAGCTCTGTGTCCTGTCTATGCTGGGCACCTCAGAACTGGAGGCAGGATTGGAAGTGAGGTCTCAGCAGAGCAGAGCCAAAGGGCACAATCCCCTCTCTTGCCCTGCCCACACTCCTCTGGCTGCAGCCCAGCACAAAAACTGCAGGCTCACAGTGAGCTTCTCATCAATCAACAGCTCCAAGTTTCCTTCTTCAGAGCTGCCATCTAGTTGCAGCGCCAGAGGACCCACCTCAGCTGAACTCAGAGGCAGTAGTTTCCTACTCCAGCCTCCAGTGTCTAAGTGAACAGCTGGGCTGGAGGCAGCAGGGTGCTGAGACAGGAGTCCTGCAGCAAAGCAACCGAACGGTGCAGGCAGGGGCTGCTGCTGACACTGCTCCTGCAGAAATGCCTCAGGTGTGTGCGAGGGGCAGTGGTGCCCACAGGGCACTGGGGACAGTCACACTTCCAGTCCCGTAGGGTTTTGCAAAGACTGATTTCGACAGCATGTGTGACCTGACCCTCACTTTGAACCTCGGAGCTGGAGGACAGATTGCAGAAGTGGGTGTGAGCTCTGCCCTGCCATGAACCTCCTCCAGCTCGGGAGGTGGTGACCCTTCGGTGTCTGCAGCAGCTCTGCTTTGCTTGGTCCTTTGTGCAGCGGCAGCTCCTGCCTGCTCCCATTGTCTTTCTGCATGCGCTGGTAGCAGCTCAATCCGAAGATATTAAACCTGGCATGCGGCACAGTACTGCTGCGGCGGCTCCCTCCCCGGCTCGTACGAGCTTGCCCTGCCGGCAAAGGCTACTGAACTGTAATGCCCTCGGAGGCAGCTCCCGGCAGGACCCGAGGAGAGTCACACTGCGGGATGGTTTCGGCTTGGTTCACGCTGTCGCCAGGGGGGCTCTGGCCCTCCTACAGGCAAAGCTCCTTCTGGTCTTTGCTGGTCAGAGTGGCTGCCTGTGGCTTTCTGCTTCCTCCTTGGACAGGCTATGAAAACCACCAGCCCTTTGGCAGCTCTGCCCCCCAGACAGTTCCAACGGTTAGCCACTTTCTCTGTCACATAGGGGCAGCCTCTAACGAACAGAAGCAGAGGAGATCTTCCTCACAGGAAATCCCCAGCTGATTACCAATAACCTCAGAGACTCACTTGCCAGCTTGCAAAATCAGACACCAGAGGCTATCAGCCTTATCTGCACCTGCCTGCTGCAAGCTAAGTCACCTTGCTAGCTGACATCAGAAGGCAACCAAAGGCACGCAAACAAATCACATTCCCCAGCAGCTGCTCCCCTGTTTACAAGCTTGCCCTGTGTCTCAGCTTTCGTTTATTTTGCATATCAAAAATGACAGGAACAGGTCACACTTCCAGATCATGCCCACAGGTAGCCATGCTGAGGAGGAAGGCCATGGAGGCCAACCCAGTCCTTGGCTTGAGGCTTTGATTCCCTCACACCCCCACGTCTGGCTACGGGGCTTTGCTTTCCCAACAGCAGTGTCCCAAGGTGCAACTTCCACAACCATCTGAGGCTTCAGGAGTTGCTTCTGTTCACTTTCTTTACTTTCTAGGCCAAGGCAGAGCAACACTCAAAACAGATCCACAGCAGGTTGTAAGCCCACGCTGGGGTCCCGAGGGGCACCACAGGGAGGTGGCTCCCACTAAGCACAGCAGGATGGCTCCCATGGGTGCTGTCTGTCCTGTGCTGAGTCTCTCCTGAATCACACCCTTGGGGAGACAAAAAAGGAAGAACTGCAGAGATGGAGAGCAGCCAAGGATCTGGTCCATCTATTTTGAGCTGGACCCTCCTCGAGCTGCTACGCTGGTCTCCCACTCACCATTTGATTCAGCTTGCACCTCACCCACCTGGAATTTCTATTAGCAAGACCCATCCCATCCACGTAAGGATCCTGACATGCTGCTGCTGCTGCAAGGGGTGGTGGCCTGCAGAGCAGCCACAGGCCCTGACAGTGGCCTGGCACCATGGCCCGAGGGCATCCCATGCTCCCAGCAGGCAGATTCTCTTCTAACCTTGCATGAGCTAACTTGTGGCAGACAGTCGGACGTCAAGGGTTGATGCAAGATGGCCAAGCCCAGGTCTTAACTGATTCTAAGTCATCTGGCCCCAGCTACCTGGGCAGGAGGTTTCTGGCAGGCAAATACCAGAGGAGCGATTGGTGCCAACAGAGCTATTACAGAAACCCCACCACGGACTGCTAGAGAGGAGGCCTGGACCTTGAGCCAGGGATACAAGCGATTAGCCTTGGGCATCTGCCTCCAGAGGGAATGAAAACCCTGCCACTGCCAGCCAGCACCACTGGGAGCCTGCTATGGGGAAGGCAGAGACAGGTGACCTTTGCAGGTCCCTTCCAACCCAGGCCATTCTATGATAAAACAAAGACCATAACTACCCAAATGCAGGCTTACAGGTGCTCAGGCAAAATGCTCTCGGGTAGCACTTTCCCTGTCCTGAAGGAGCAGTCACCATGAGAAAGAGAGATTTCAGGCCAGGCCACCTTGTAAAGCTACAGAGCTGCTTTAACAGCAACCCACAAGGTTAAGTCTTTCCAGTTCATTTTGCAGCATCTCCCTTCCCCTTCCCTGGCTGAGATGCAAGGAGCAAAATTACAGCCTCGATCCAGACACAGAGAGCAAGCAAGAGTGGAGGCTGAACCTGGGAGTTCAGCTCTACAGCTGCCTGGCCCTCAGCCTTGGTCCAGCTGAGCCAGAGTGAGCGGCAGAAGCAGCCTGCTCCGGTGCTGAAACCACTGCCTTAGCGTTGGACCAGCACGACCCAGGGTAAGGCACTTCTGCTTCTCTGCTAAACACTTCTCTCCAGAGTTTGGTGCAAGAAACCACAGAAGAGATTTCCATCATGTCACTTCTCCCAGACAGCAGCTGGGGTTTGCTTTTTGTTTTAACAGAGTCGCTCCTGTTTGAAGCCAAGGAAGCTGCCAGGCTGTGGGTGCCTGTGGGCAGGAGCTCCTGCCCGTGTGATGTGCTGTAGGAGGATGGAGCTGCTCTGGCTCTGAAGCTGGCTGGCTTCCCTTCCAGCCCCATCCTCGTGGCACACAGTCCACAACTACTCCAGCTGATTTCCTCCCATGCACCTTACAGTCTTCTCAACCCATTAAACCCACAACCCTTTTCCCCACGCCGAATGGTTCTGGCCTGCTACCTTGCTCCTTATCACACCTTTGTCCCACCTCATCCAGAGACCTGAGAGGGGCAGGAGACCCTTCTAGCACTGTATGCTTGGAAAGGGTCCAAACCAGAGCGGGTGCAGTTAGTCCATGGCCGTACCCACCCTACTGCCACTCACCCATGAACTAGCTTCAAGTGTGCATGTATGACCACACTGACTGATTGCAGTGTGGACACACATCCACAGCCTACACCTACAGCAAACAATATGAAAAGCTACGAGGAAAAATCAGCCTAAAGAGGGCTGCAAAAATAAATGGTAAGGGCAGGGAAATCAATAGTGCAAATATTGAGACAGGGATAAAATAGTTTATCCATACACGAATGCCAGCTTCAGAGAACAAGGCAAACGCTGACAGAAACCCTTCCCACCTACAGGATATGTGTTTGGTTGCACATGGCAGTTAGAGAAAACAGAAACTTGCATGCCAGTGTCTTCATATAACATTTCTCTCTGCTGGGGTGGTGTTGCAGCTTCTCCCCCCTGCTTGGGTGGGTGTGGGTGTCTATACACACAGAGGTGTACACAGTCTCCGGACTACAGGTCAGAAGCCACATCCCCACCAGCCTCTGCAGCAGGAAGGGAGAACCCTCCTAGACCAGGAAGGTTTGCAAGAAGAAGCTGGTCCCACATGGTGCTGTATGGGAGCAGACCCAAAACACGATGGGTGCAAAGGCTTTGGCCCAGTCCTGGGCATGTGGCTGTTCTGTGTGGTGGACTCCTTGGTATGCTGGCACTAAGGGCAGGGATGCCTGCCTCTCTGCCTGAAAAACAACCAGGCCAGCACACCCCTGCTCACTCCTCTTTGCAGCATGCAGGCCAGTGTCCTTCACAGCATCATGAGGTGCTCTCACCTTCGTGGGCAGCTGCAGTAGCTCCATGCCCAATAGAGTCTCTCAGGAAGCACTTTTGAGCAGCACTGGTCCCTGGCAAAGCCATGTCTGTGAGGTGCTAACTCAGGAGTGTCGTTCAAAATACCTCCTCTCTGGATGAGGAAACAGCTGCTTGGCAGCGGGAGATGGAATCTGTGGAATCTGTGATGCCTCTTCCCTGGGACACTGCTCAGCAGTGCCTTAACTTAGTGAAAGCAACTGGGTGCGAGGCCCTGGCTGGCATTCAGACACGCAGGCAGGCAGCAGGTCACGGTGCCAAGCAGAGCTGTTTGGCTCTTATCTCTCCAAAACCAGAGAGGCTCCACCTGTGTCAGGGAAGGAGGCAAGCTGCTCGTGCAGCCATGCCCCAGCCCTGACTCCCACAGCTGGCATGAAACTGCAGCTCTGAGCCAAGCAAGACCGGAGGGTTCAACACCTACGTGCCTCTTCCACCAGCCACCTCATACCCACCACCACTCTTCTCCAGCCCTTCTCTCGCCCACTTCTCGCCATGGCTCTGTCCCTGCGGGGTGCAGTGGAGCCTCGGTGGCAGGAAGCTCAGACAGGACTGAGCAGGCTGTGCATCACCTTCCCCCGGCAAAACGGGAGCAGGAGGCCCCACCCAGGCGCTCCGCCAGCAGCTCAAGGACAGCAGTAGCCCCGGGAGCCGCTTAGGAGCCTTGGTAATGAGCACAGCCACCCACAGCCACTCTTCCTCAAACCTCGAGGGAAGAAAGTGGCAGTGGTAGAATTGTTTTGGTTGGAAGAGCTCTTTAAGCTGATCCAGCCCAAGCGCTCAGCCAGCACTGCCAGGGCACTGCAGGGCCCTCAGCACCACATCCACACAGCTTTTCAACTCCTCCTTCCACTCTCCTCCACAGCCTCTTCCCGGGCTCAACGACCCTTTCAGCAAAGGTTTCTAACTTGTGTCCAACCTAAACTTCCCCTGGCACACCTTGAGGCCATTCTCTCTTGTCCTGTTGCTCATCACTTGGGAGACGAGACCAACCCCACCTTGTGACAACCCCTTTCAGGTCGCCGTAGAGAGTGAGCAGATCTCCCCTGAGCCTCCTTGTCTGCACACTAGACAGCCTCAGTGCCCTCAGAAGGGGAGCTGCTCTTTAGACCCCTTACCCCCTTCACTGCCCTCTTTGGACACTGTCCAGCACCTCGGTGTCCTTCGTGTGGTGAAGGAGCCCAAAAGTGAAGACAGTACATGAGGTGCAGCCTCACCAGTGCCGCGTACCAAGGCACAACCACCTCACATTTTTCCTGCAGCTCCCAAGGTCACAGACAGCTCTGCTCTTCTGGAGCACTGAGCCACCACTCTTTCCTTCTTTAAGAACATGCCACTGTGTGTAGTACTTCAGTGGAGCTAGGAGCACTTCTGTTCCCCTTGCAGTGTGATCAGCATTTAAGGTCTCTTGAAGGATCAGCACAGGGCACTGAACCAGATATTGTGGAGGTCTGCAGCACACCAAACTCAGCAGAGCAATCCACACTGATCTTATTTATCACATCCACTTCTTATCAGCTGGGCAGAGTGCCCTTCCACTTGTTTTGGTACATGCCTGACTGAGATGCTGTACAAACCTTCCGAGTCTGGCTGGCTCCTCGTCAGCCACAATGGGCACATTTCCCAGCTTCTCACTTCCTTATCAGTCAAACTATGGCTTAAGGGTCAGCTGCAACTATCATTTCCTTTGCCTTAGTTCCTTGTGAAGGTGTACAGGGCATTCATTATTTACCTTAGAATACAATACTCTGGGGCCTTGTTTGTACAATAGATTTTTCATACGCTTCCCACCATTAGCTGAAGAATGACTTCAGTTTCCAGGAGCAACCTTGTGAGCCCTGCTGCTAAGCAGGACACGCTTCTGCTGGTTAAAGCACCACAGAGCAGAGCCCTGCGTGAGGAAAATCTCATCAACAAGAGGCTGAAAAAACAGGGCTGTGCTTGACAATGAGGAGAAGGTGCAGGGGAGACTCACTGCAGCCAGCTCCTGGGAGGTGTGTGAACAGAAGCACTGTTTTGCGGCAATCCCAGCGCAAGTGTGTACCCAGGGCTCTTCTCTGGAAACACCTCTCAGCTCAGGTGTGCAAAGCTTCCATGCAAGCACATCATTTACTTCCTGCAGAAGGGTAATTCACCTTCTGCCCTGACAAACAAAGCTTATACAGTTGGCACAATCTTTAGCCACCTTACCAGGTCAGCCACATAGGAGCTGTTTGCTCTTCAAGCTCTGCTGGCTGGTTATTCTCACGTGGCTTTTGTGCGAGTGGGCATGGTCTGAAGTACCTTCAAGTGCCACATTTCAGCCACCGAGCTTTGGACGGTGTTTTCATTCTCAAACTGCCTGCTCCTCTGGCTAAGATCACCTCCAGCCACACACCAACCCCCCACCAGAAGTGCACTGCTTCGACACATGGCAACTGCACCCTTCCCCGCAGCCCTGGCCCCACTGCCAACCAACATGGGCACACGTGGACCAAACCCTGAGTGCATAAAGGAGAGGGACTCTGACACAGAATGCACCCTGCTGGGCAACCTTCCCATTCCACAGGAACTGAAGGAAAAATGCATTCCCACTCCCACCCTGCAGGATGTACAACAGCTTCTACAGTCCTAGTGCACAGCCTTCCGCCTTCGGAGCGGGCACCACCAAGGCAAATGCTGCCCACACTTCCTGCACACCTGCAGACGTCTGCTAGACCTTGCCCTGCAGTGACAGCTGTAACAAAGAGGTGACTGGAGACAGCCCATGCTCAAAAACACTTTGCAAAAGCTTTGGCAGGAGGAGGGGAGTGCAGCTCAGCCCAGAGAATCTGGCTCTTGCCCTGCTGTTGGCATGAAGGTGCTGGCCACAGCTGAGAGCTAACAGCACGGGCAAAGCAGGCGGGCTGGCAGCCACCACCACCTCCAAGGCCTCTGAGGCCTTGATGTGCTTACAAAGGCACAGCTCTTGGCTGTTCTCTCCACAGACCTGCCAGGGGTGTGGGGTCACTGTGTCAGTGCCCAGCTTCCCAGGGGGCCAGACACATCCCACTGCTGTCAGCCGAGGAGCTCCCCAGCTGCAAAGCCCACGCAGCTAAGGAGCAAAGGCACTCAGTGCCCTCTGCCCTCTTCCCCACCACATGTAGCTCCTCTTTGGAGGGGAAGCCTTGGGACTGCACTGAGGGGAGAAGCTGCCAGATGTGATGACCTACACAGCTCCTGGCCCCTCTTCATCCCTCTGGTAGGAAGAAGGCGGCACAAGCCCAGTGGCATTTCCACCCTCAAGCCTATTTCTGCATCCTGCAGGACACAGTGCAGAGCTGCCAGTCTGGATAAAGCTGACAGGTTCTGATAGGAAGGCTCACAGAAACAAGTCCTTAGGTTCTCTGCACATGCCACAGTCCTTACTCACCCTCTGTGGTCACAAGACAGAGACAGCTCGGCAAGCCCAGAGCAAACAGGTGATACCACCAGCATGATGCACACACTTGTAGGCATTTCTCCATTGGGACTGTGACCCAAAAATTTCCAAGCAAAACAGGAGGTGTGGGCAAAGAAGTCAACACCTGAAAATGATTATTTATGACACATCCACTCTGTCGACACCTGATCTGTTCGATTACCTCACACCAACAGCAATCAGCATCACCCAGAGGTATAAACTCTTGAGAGCTCTGAGAAATGCCATTTCACCAGACATGAAAGCAAACAGCAGCTCAGCTGGGGAGGGGGGAACGTGTTGAACAAGGACACTCCTAGTGCCAGCAGCTGGCTCCTCATATGGAGCTGCTGTACGGTCCCAAAGCCACAGTGTGACCTACAGCCAGCAGGAACAGTGAGCAAAACCCCAGCCTGGCTAAGAGTTGAAAGGAAAGAGCAGTAACCTTACAGGGGGGCACATGTCAGAAAGGGTGAGTGGAAACTGCAGGTGTCAGACACCAGTGGCAAGTTAAAAGGAGCATGGGACTGACAGGGAAAGGAAGCAGGGAAAGGGGAGGCAATCAGGAAAAGGCTCCACAGACTTACAGGCAATGGTAGGCAGCATCTCAAGAGGCAGAGGGGAAAGTGAGGAAGAGCAGAGCAGAAGTATCATCTGCCTTCAGTGTCTGCTTCTGACTGCTTTTCTGCACTGGGACAGGTCCCACTATGGCAAAGTCCTGGTGCACAGGCACCTGTCACAACCACCACGTCTGCTTCCAGCCTTCCCCAGACTGGGCCAGCTTCGCAGCCGCAGGGCGTGAAGAGGAGGAGCGAGCTGAGAAGCCTCCGTGCCCAGCTTCCAACGCAGCAGCCGGGAGCAGCGCAGGGCCACTGTGCTGGTCGGGAGCTTGGCAGGCGAGCAGGGGCCATGGGGTCCGCGGCTGAGGACGGTGAGGGCGGTCAGGAGGCAGGCGGCTGCGGGCGGTGGAGCGCGGCGGTGGCCATCACCCCTCCGTGCCGGGCGGCCGCGGCCATCACTCCTCCTTGCCGGGCGGCCGCGGCCATCACTCCTCCTTGCCGGGCGGCCGCGGCCATCACTCCTCCGTGCCGGGCGGCCGCGGCCATCACTCCTCCTTGCCGGGCGGCCGCGCCGGCCTCGGGGCGGCTGTCTGCAGCAGCAGGAGCCCGCAGAGCGTCAGGGCGAGGCCGACCCACCACAGCGGCGTCCATGTCTCCCCGAACAGACACCTGCCCAGGACAGCCTGAGGGAAGAGACAAGAGACAAGAGTTGGGCTGCTCTGCACTGCCACAACCAGGAGCGCTTCTGCTGGCTACGGTCTCCTCTCAGGCAGCTGTCAGACAGCAACAAGGCATGTCTGCCTCTGTCTGCCTTTTGTGCCCAGCAACGCCAGCCATGCTAGGAACCACAGAGTCAGTCAGGGTTGGAAGGGACCACAAGGATCAGCCAGTTCCAACCCCCCTGCTATGGGCAGGGACACCTCGCACTAGATCAGGCTGGCCAGAGCCTCATCCAGCCTGGCCTTAAACACTTCCACGGATGAGGCTTCCACCATCTCCCCAGGCAACCCTTCCAGGGTCTCACCATCCTCCTGCTGAAGAACTTTTTCCTAAGGTCCAGTCTGAACCTCCCCATTTCTGGCTCTGTTCCACTCCCCCCAGTCCTATCACTGCTATCTCCTATCACTAAGAGAAGAGCTATGACCAGCCACATCCAGCATGGACATTCCTGCATCCCTCTGCTGCTCCCTCCAGGCTTCAGTGCCCAGGGAAGGGACTACTCACGGAGGAGATGAAGTTGGAGGCTGTGGCTGTCACAGAGGCAGCAGCTGAGGAGGAGGAGAGCCGCAGGGCCTTGGCAAAGACCGTCCACATCACTGCGTTGCAGGCCAGCACCAAGGCGACGCCACCGGCACGGAGCAGCACGGGAACCTGCAGCAGGGAAGGAAGAACCCAGGGACATTCACCAACCACTCAGGCATGGGCACTTGGGAGCAAGATCTGGGCAACCTCATCAGGGCACTGGGCTAGATGACCCCTCCAACACAGCCCATTCAATGGCTCTAGGTACACGAACCTCCCTTCAGGCAGTTGTAGACAGGTGGGGTTGGGCTCTGCTGCCAGGCACCCAGCAACAGAAGAAGGGGACACAGCCTTAAGCTGTGCCAGGGCAGGTCTAGGCTGGATGTGAGGAGGAAGTTGTTGTCAGAGAGAGTGATTGGCATTGGAATGGGCTGCCCAGGGAGGTGGTGGAGTCACTGTGGCTGGGTGTTGAAGCCAAGCCTGGCTGGGGCACTTAGTGCCATGGTCTGGTTGATTGGCCAGGGCTGGGTGCTAGGTTGGACTGGATGAGATTGGAGCTCTCTTCCAACCTGGCTGATTCTATGATTGGTGAAACAAAGCTACTTTCCACCATCACAGCAGCTATGCTCTCTTCAAAACTGACCCTGAACCCCCAGGCTCTTCTCTTGACCTACTGCAGAGCTAGGGAAACGTGCCACATCATGCTCTCCAGGTTGCATCTGCCAGAAAACCTCTGGAGGGCCTTCCAGGGAAAGGTCAAGTCACTGTGTGGCATGGGCAGAGGAATGGTCACAGCAATGGCATGCAGAGATAGGAACATCTCCAGGTATTCCCTACCAGGAAGGAGGGAGGTGTAAATTCCTCCCCTGTCAAGGGCTCAGCCAAGCCAGCCCAGTGAGTCAAGGATTAGTGTTCTGATTGCTTTTCTAAGAGCAGATTAATCTCAGTGTACATTTCAGATAATCCAGAATTGCTCCCGAAGTGGAAGAAGTAATTTTAGATGAAGTTTGGCAGGGGAGAGGGGAAAGGACAACATTTGTTCAAATGACGTTCCCCCTCCTGGGCAGGCTGCTCTCAGGCTGGGCCATCACACGTGTCCTGGCCAGGAACTCCCTGCTGCCCCCGAGCATCCTGCTGCCTGCTTTGTAACCTCTGAGAAGCATCACCATACTCAGCGTCCCCGCTGCAGGAGTGATGCCTGCTGCCATGCTTGCTCTCACATCTCTGCAGCTCTTCCTCAAGCACATAACTGCTCCAGCTGCTGTGTCCTGTCTGCAGGCGTACTGGCAAACCCTGAGCTTTGAGTCTCTAACCATAACAATAATCACAAGACAACTTCCTTTGTCCTGACACAGGGTGGATGTTCTCAGATCTAGTTTCTCTTGAGGGTTCTCCTCTGCATTTCACCATGTAACTCCCCTGCCCTACACCTCATCAGTCTCCAGAAGCTGTTCCTACCACCTGCGCATGCTGCCTGCTCAGCATCTCCCCACGCACCTCGGGCACATCTCCACCCCCGCCGTGCCTGTGTGAGAGAGCTCACTGCTGCAGGCCAGGACCTCCTCTTTTGGAGGTGAAGGGCCAGCAGCCTTATGCAAACCGCACAGCAAGGTCTGAGCAACACCACCGAGACAAAGACTGTCGCAAGAGAGAACTCAGCACCGGAGCAGCACAATGGAGACCAACTGCTCTGATCAGCGGCAGACAAGCAGCGCCAGGGAGGGAGAAGGGGAGAGCTGCTAGCAGGACAGCAGTCCCGGCCCAAGCCTCTGATGCTCAAGGACACTAACACCCTTCTTTCAAAGTAAACCGGACAGCGTTCTGCCGAGACCCGACCCCCGCCTGCTGTGTCCCGCTCTGAAGTCCACACACACGGACCTGCCGGATTTGGCCCAGAGGAGAACACAGAAGTCATGGGAAAGCTGCAACATCTCTGCCGAGTGGACAGGCTGAGAACTGAGGGGGTTCAGGCTGGGAAAGAAGGCTCCAGGGGGCCCTTCTAGCAGCTGTTCAGTACTTAAAGGGGGAAATGCAGAGAGCCCTTTAAGCCAGGACAGCGCGAAGGTCTTAAAGCAAAAGGGGCGACTGAGCCCAGCAGACATTAGTTGGCTGCACCGAGGCCGGGGGGACACCGTCCCAGGTTTCCCACAGAGGTGGCAGAAGCTCCATCCCTGAAAATATCCCAGCCGAGGCTGGACAGGGATCCGAGCAACTCGATCCAGCCGACTGCAGGAGGGGTGGACTGGACGACTCCTAAGGTCCCTCCGACCCCTATGAAAGCACTGGCGATGGGCGCGCAGCGGCGGCGCGGGGCTGGAGGGCTGCCACAGCAGGCTGGCTCCCTCCGCCGGGCCCGGCCTGCCCCAGCCCTGCCCGGCCTGCCCCAGCCCTGCCCGGCCTGCCCCAGCCCTGCCCGCTCCTTACATCTGCACCGCGCATTACTCAGCCGCGCAGCTCCGGGGCCAGGCGCCCTCCGCTGAGTCAGCGCTCCGCCGGGAAGCACCAGGCCTAGTTCCTTCTTCCCCCCGAGGCCGAGCCGTGCCGGGGAAGCCCGCGGGCAGCGCACACACGGGCGGCACCCGCACGGCGCCGGCTTCCCGCGCCCGCTCCCCTCCTCCCTTACCCAGCCATCGGCCGCCGCTCCGCCCAGCGCCAGCTTCGCCGCGGCCGCCGCCGCCGCGCCCAGCAGCCCCGAGGCCGCCGCCGCCGCCGCCCCGCCGGCCGCCAGCATGGCGACCCCTCCGGCCCTCCCGCCCCCAGAGCGCCTTCCGGCCGGCGGCCCGGAAGGGGACAGCGCGGAGAGCGGCGCGGAAAGAGGCCCGGAAGGGGACAGCGCGGAGAGCGGCGCGGAAAGAGGCCCGGAAGGGGACAGCGCGGAGAGCGGCGCGGAAAGAGGCCCGGAAGGGGACAGCGCGGGCGGGCGGTGCGGAGAGCGGCGCGGAAGGGGACAGCGCGGAGAGCGGCCCGGAAGGGGACAGCGCGGGCGGGCGGTGCGGAGAGCGGCGCAGGTTGCGCGCAAGGGTATTACTTCGCCGTTCCTCTTTACAGACAGCAACGGGAGGCAGCTGGCAGGCACGGAGAGGCGGCAGGCACGGCGCCTCCCCAGGCAGAGGGGCAGAGGACGCTGTCTGCACGGAAACAGGGACGAGTGGGTTGACATTTGTAAGGGCAGAACGTGGCCACAGTTAAGGCACAGGAGACGAGAAACCTCACTCCGACCTCTAGAGTGACAATAAGCAGCAGTAGTTAGTTCTGATCTCTGCTGTTACTTGAGTAAAAACACTTTTCCAGTTTGTCCACAGAACAAGAAACCCCAAACCATTCCCCACGGAACAACACAAAACCCCGCCAGAACATCACTCAGGGGAACAAGCCAACTAAAAAAACCCTCAACCCGTCTTAGATCAGGCCTACGGGCAGAACCTTTTCAATTTAACATCGCCCCTAGCTGAAGGTTTATATTAAAAAAGCCTCCCCAGCTTATGCTTAGCTTCTTTACTATACTTCAAGTGGAAACTAAGCTGCAAGGTAAGGCGACTTTAAATCCATAGATAAAATCAGAGACAGTTTTTGTTCCCCTCAGCAAAAGGCTGAAGAAGCTCACTAAGCATCCTGCCCTTGACACACATTGCTCTTTAGTCCCTTTTGCCCCTTTGCTTGTAGACAAAAGCAGTGCTGCACAAAACAGCAAGAGTTGAAATGCCAGTGGAAAACAAAAGGCAGCTAACCAGTAACTGATACTGCTGTACAGCTGTGTGCCACTACAAGCTACCTGCAATCCATCTTCAGGGGGATTAAATGAACTTATGCCCTACTCCTAAAATGTTCTGCATATTTTCAGATCTCGTTTCTCAACATTCAGTTTGATAAGAAAATGCTTGCAAAATACTGCAAAAGAATTTCCTAATATAAAAGCCTTCTGTGAGTTTATATTTGGGATCAAAGAAAAAGGGTCTAAAAGGCATTTTGATTTAAAACAGAGATAGAAAAGAAGCGAAAAATCAAAATATAGTTATAGTGCTATTTACAAGTCTTACTAAATTCACATTTGTGCTTTATTAAATGAACTTCAGTATAAAAAGTCTGTTTAAGCAGCCTATGTGTAGCTGATTTAAAAAGGGTAAAAAACTAACAACAACAAAAACCACTAAGAAATGGTGCTTTGAAAAAGTTCTGCTCTGGTGGGTAAATAGAGCATTTCAGAAGAGGTAGGAACCCGAATAAAAGCACAAAAGGAAACAAAAATCCAGGTCAGTTCCCAAAGTTTCAAGGAAGTATCTTCTAGCACCTAAACAAAATCAGGCTTTGGAAGCCGATGAGAAGCTGTGACTGTGTCACTGAAAGCTGCCCAGGTGGAACTCCTCACTAAAAGTTAGTACCAGTGAGAGATGCAAGGACTACACCAGCTGATCACTCCGAAAGCACAGCTCAAGCCCAGTTTGAGAGCTGGCTTTCCTCTCTGCCTTAACCTGGCTCTGCATTGTCCTTTGTGCCATCACAGCTGATCAGGATGTCTAGAGAGGTCACATTTCCTGGACTCTTTCAAGTAAGCATTTTCAACTCGTAGCTTCTCAGTCTCCTGCAACACAGGAAAAGCATAAGGAAATTACCCTCACTTCCATATTTCTAAGTAAGTAGTGCCCACACTTCAAGTGCTCTAGGCACTGAACAGCAGGAAGTAAAATGGGCTGGTTCTTGGCTGGGGCGTGGGAGGACAGGCCAGCCACAAGCTACACAGCTTGAATTCAGAGAGGCATTTGTCTCTTTTCAGCAGGAGAGCAGGAATTTTAGTTCTGATTCAAAACTCAGCTCTTCTAGGCCAGCACATTCCTTCCCCTGTACTCTAGCCCACTCCTCTTCCCCTATACCCTGGCCCATCCCTGTTCCCCTGTACCCTAGCCCACCCCTCTTCCCCTGTACCCTAGCCCAGCCCCCCTGCCGTGTCCCAGCCCCGCACACCTCAGCGAGTTTCGCGTACTCTTTCTTCAGTTTCACAAGATACTGAATCTTCTGGTTCAGGTTTTGATGACCAAGCAACTTCCCATTCTCCTCAGCCAGAGAGTCAACCTGCTTCCTCAGCAAGTCCACTTCCTGCAGTGAGCAAACACGTAGTGTACCTCTGCACACCCCCCCCAGCCTTGGGGTGAAACAGCTCCTGCAGAACTATGAAGACACTGACATGGAAGCTTGTTGAAACCCATGATGCAAGAGCTGGTTTGTGCAGGAAACACGTCCTAACCTTGTATCCCCTTAGGTGCTAAATTAAAGCCCTCTACAAGGGCACCACTTGATCTATATCCTGAATTGCAACAGCCATGTCCCTGCCCGGACATCCACCAGCAGAGGAAACAGCATTACAGAGACGCCCACGGTGGAGGACTAAACGTTCTGAGGTGTTCCTCGATTGCCAGTTAGTTCAGGAGGGGCACAAAGATGACCCAATTCAGTATAAGGACAGACTGAGGGAGCTGGAGGTGTGCAGCCTGGATAAGAGAAGACTTCAGGGGGACCTTAGAGCTGCCTGCCAGTGCCTGAAGGGATCCTGCAGGAAGGCTGCAGAGGGACTTGTCCTGAGGGTGTCTAGAGACAGGCCAAGGGGAATGGTTTGAAGCTAAAGCAGAGCAGGGTCAGACTGGAGCTAAGGAAGTTCTTGAGTGTGAGGGTGGTGAGACTCTGGCACAGGCTGCCCAGGGAGGCTGTGGCTGCCTCCTCCCTGGAGGTGTTCAAGGCCAGGTTGAGTGAGGCCTTGAGCAGCTGAGTCTAGCTGAGAGGTGTCCCTGCCCACAGTAGGGAGGTTGGAGGAGCTCTGAGGTCCCTTCCAACCTGAGCCATTCTAGGATAATTACCAACAGCTCTACCTTTGCTGATGAAGATTCTACTGCAAAGAAACAATTATTGATGTAAAACCTTTCCAATTCTGTCTCTCTCTTCATAAGTTTCCTCCAGCTTTGATCTGATTTCTTCTTTCTCATGAAATGCCTTCAGCTCCAAAGCTCTGGTTCGCTCCATCTCCAGAGCCATTTCAAGGCAAGTGTTCTCTCTGATCCTCAGGGTATTTTTGGTCTCTTCTAATCTGCCAACATAAAATAATTAGAAAATATTAAGCCCCTCCATAAATGGCACACAAGTGAATGACTAAGCCAGCTGTGGACCTGTAGGCAGGCTCCTTTGGAAGTCTGCTTTAGAGACAAGGCCTGACCCCTACAGGGCACCGTTAAGGGAAAGACAAACTTCATTCTGCTTCCCAGCTCTTGTGTTTGATACTGCACACACAAGAATTGCAAACATAGATAACCCCAACTGTCCTTTCCATTCTAAGTGTTTCAGTGGTTCCACCTGTCCCAAGTGCTGTCCTGGTCTATCTGAACACACAGCCATAGCTGCTACCACCACCTGCTGATGAGAGGGAGGAAGAACTCAGTGGGTCCTGCTGAAGTGTAAACGTTTCCAAACCTCAGCGTTTAACGTTTCATGCCTTGGACTTCTGTTGCTTAAAGGTATCTTTTTGGGACTGATGAGTTCAATACAAGTCTCCAGTCGAACGAATATAAAAACTTACTCAGCTTTGACCTTCAGCATCTCCTCCACTGCTCTTTTCTGCAAAGGTTCAGAAGGATTAGTTATGTAGTTGTACATTTAAAAGGTTTTAGAGATTGAAAATCATTTGTCATTTAATTGATGCTACACAGCTCATTCCAGACCCTACAGAAATCATCCTCCTGCCCAGGGACACCTTTCAGCCAGACCCAGCTGCTCAAGGCCACATCCAACAAGGCCTGCAACACCCCCAGGCAGGAGGCAGCCACAGCTGGGAGATAGAGTCCAGGGATGGGTGCTTGGGGAGCATTGCTGCAAGCAGAAGCAGCAGCCTGTGGTGCCCATCCCCTTCCCAAGGCCTTACAGACTGCTCTGGAGCCCTGCAGGTCTGAATGTTGTGAGGGCAGGAGCATGTGAGGGACTTCAAATGGCACCAACACCTGACTTTGTGAAATGTGCAGCAACTTCACCACCAGAGCTTCTCAAACTGAGCAGTTTGAGTGTGCACACACAGACCTCTGTCCTGGCTTTGTTATCACAGAAGGGCTCAGCTTGGAAGAGAGCTCAGAGCTCATCTGCTCCAACCTCCCCACCATGCCCAGGGACACCTCTCAGCCAGACTCAGCTGCTCAAGGCCTCATCCAGCCTGGCCTGCAACACCCCCAGGCAGGAGGCAGCCACAGCCTCCCTGGGCAGCCTGTGCCAGTCTCACCACTCTCACACTCAAGAACTTCTTCCTCAACTCCAGCCTAACCCTGCTCTGCCTCAGCTTCAAACCATTCCCCCTTGTCCCACCCTCAGGACAAGTTCCTCTGCAGCCTTCCTGCAGGATCCCTTCAGGCACTGGCAGGCAACTCTAAGGTCCCTCTGGAATCTTCCCTCCAGGCTGCACACCTCCAGCTCCCTCAACCTGTCCTAAGAGCAGAGCTGCTTCAGCCCTTGGATCATCTTTGTGGCCTCCTCTGGCCTCCCTCCAGCACCTGTGTCTTTCTTATGCTGGGGTCACCAGAATTTGAAGCAGGATTGGAGGTGAGGTCTCAGCAGAGCAGAGCCAAGGGCAGAATTCTCTCTTGCCCTGCTGCCCACACTCCCCTGGCTGCAGCCCAGCACACAGCTGCCTGCTGGGCTGCATGAGGGCACTGCTGGCTCTTGGGAAGCTGCTCAGCAACCAACACCCCCAGTGCTCTTTCAGAGCTACTCTCAACCCACTCTGCTCCAAATTAATCTTTCTGCTCTAGGTCCACATTTTCAGTCTCCTGTCACAGCAATACTTCTCTGCCCATTCGTACACAGCAGAGTTCTAACAGGAGGTTCTTCTGTCTGGGAGATCTATGGCAACCTCTGCTGCAACATCGACTTCCCTTTGGCAGAGCCCTAACATTAGCAAGTGACACCATCTTCACTTTCCAGCCCTGGAAATGAGTCAGATGTGAGCCTGCTGTTGCTTATTGTGCAACCTGATTCCAGTTAACTGGCATTAAAGATAGAAACATTAAGCAACAAGTACCATAGAATCAACAGGTTGGAAGAGATCTCCAAGATCATCCAGTCCAACCATGCTGTTGTTAGATTCACTAGAAATCAGGGTTTGACTGCCTGGGGATAGAATAAAATGTTCCCAACCAACAAGAGAGGGGTAATGGAAGGGTAAAGTACCTTGGCAAGTCGTTCCTCAGCAATCTCCTCCTCCTTCTTGAGGTACTGGACATCAGAGTGTTTCTGATCACTAGGAAATCCAAAAATGAGCAAAGTTTCTCACAGAGGGAGTCAGTTGTAAAGGCAGTATCATATCCAGATTAAGCCAGTAACTGTGTGCAGCACTCTTCATACATGCTCCCACTGGGAACACTGAACACCACTGAACAGTTCTGGTAAGGTTCCAATTTCTCTGTTCCCAGAATATCACATCTGCCTTTGTCAGAGCATGCACAATGCATCTAAGTATTTCACAACTCTGTCTCCATTATTTGCATCTAAGGTTGGGTGATTCCCAGGCCATCAAGGTCACAAGGCAGCAGACAATTTCCACAGCGAAGGCTGCATCCATCTCTGCTGACGTGAGCAGCACCTCAGGTTGTATTTCAGATATAGCCTGGCAGTTTCTTTCTTACCTACTTCAGGTTAGGGCAGATGTTTCTTGTTCTCTTTTACTTTACCTGTTCTTGCTTTGCCTCTGAGCTTCCACAAGGCTCTGTAAGTTCCTGTTGTTCTCCAGCAGTACCTGCATTTCCAGGCGCAGGTTCTCTAGCTCACTCAGTTGTTCCTGAGCAAGTTAAATTGGAAACATTTCACTTCTTGGAAGGGCCAAATTGCCATTCCCACTTTCACCTCCAGGTCAGCAAGCTTTGGAGCAAAACAGGAGACAAAGCTTTTGCCAGTACACAATCAGAGTTCTCTGGCAAAGATCAGCTCACCCTTCCAGTCATAATTTCATTAGAAACCGGGCTTAGAATAAGCGAGAACAGCTTCAGTACTCCCACTGAACATCCAGAACCAAGGAGCACTGACACTGGAGGGCTCAGGCAAGCTGCCACCATTTGGTACTGGCCTAGGTAAAGAGCAGACCAAGCCCTGCCTGCCTGCTGCAACGGGCAGAGTAAGCAAAGCTCCTTCCAAAGGTGGGCTCTGCGTGCTGCCCTGCTTGGCCCCGCAGCGCTGCAGTACCTTCAGGCGCAGGATCTCCTCGTTCTTGGCGCGGCGCTCCTGGCTCAGCTCGTGCACCAGGTGCTCCAGGTTGATTGCAGAAGCTCTGCGGTCAGCCATTTCTTGCTCGTGAGTTTCCAGCAGCTTGGCCAGGTTCACATCGAAGTTCGGGGGGGTTTTGGGACACTGGCAAGTGGAAGGACACAAATGGTTAATAAAGAACTGCTTCCTCTACCCGCTGACCACCCTCCCATGCTCTCCTGGAGACAGGTGGCAGCAGAGTCCTGGCAGACAGAGCACAGAACGGCTCAGCTTAGAGGGGACCTCAGAGCTCAGCTGCTCCAACCTCCTCACCATGCCCAGGGACACCTCTCAGCTAGATTCAGCTGCTAAAGGCCTCATCCAGCCTGGCCCTCAACACCCCCAGGCAGGAGGCAGCCACAGCCTCCCTGGGCAGCCTATTCCAAAGTCTCACCACCCTCACGCTGAAGAACTTCCTCAGCTCCAATATAACCCTGCTGTGCCTCAGCTTCAAACCATTCTCCTTTGTCCTGTCCCTAGATACCCCGACGAAAAGTTCCGCTGCAGTCTTCCTGTAGGACCCCTTAAACTACTGGCAGGCAGCTCTAAGGTCCACCCTGGAGTCTTCTCTTCTCCAGGCTGCACATCTCCAGCTCCCTCAGCCTGCCCTCATATCACAGAATCTCAGGATTTCTTAAGACTGGCAAAGCCCTTCAAGATGATCGAGTCCAGTCATGAGTTTCACACTGCCAAGTCCTTGACTAAACCAAGTCCCTCAGCACAGCATCTAATCGCTGTGAACTGCTATGGTTGGAAAGGACCACCAGGGTCATCCAGTCCAAAATCAGAGGTATTCAAGCCCCTGAGTCATCTTTGTGGCCTCCTCTGGACTCTCTCCAGCACCTCTGTGTTCTTCTTATGATGAGGACACCTGAACTGGAGGCAGGATTGGAGGTGAGGCCTCAGCAGAGCAAAGTAAAGGGGCAGAATCTCCTGCCCTGCTGCCCACACTCGTCTTGGTGCGGCCCAGGATACATCACTGCGACACTTAAGTGACAACCACAGTGAAAAGGATTTGGGCCTCGTTGGTACACTGCCATTGCTGGTTCCAGCTTCAGTCCATGTCTTAGTCCTTTTCAGTGACCTTCTACATTTCATCACAGTGAAAATGGTTCTCTCCCAGAGAGCATACCTGAGGAAATGCTACTGCAGATGAGTCCACAAACCAATCTATTTGCTTCATTTTCAGTTCATATTCATTCTTCCTTTTCTCCAGTTCTTCTGTCATTTTGTCCAGCTATTAAAAATCCCAATTAGAAATGAAAGTGGCTTACAACACAGAAAAAACACAGGGAGCAGCAGCCAGATCCTGATTTTGAGCAAGCCTAAGTACCCCACAAGTAATTTTAGATTACCTTAGAACTCACTTGTACAAGTGCTTTCTGAATGGACTCAGTAACTTAATCCTTCACTAATTGCCTGCAATAAGCATTTCTGACAGCCTGTGCACACTGCATACTGCAGAGCTAACCTGGATTTTGTTCTTGTTTCCATTTGATTTTTTTTGCCTAATACATTCTGCCCTTCAAAGGGCTTCTTACCAAAGGAAACTCTCATGAACTTTGTTAGCAAACTTAACTGTTCAAAACTAATTTAGCTGCAAGGATTTTACTGGTGTAATTTGTTTCATAGAATGGTTTGGGTTGGAAGAGACCTCCAAAGCTCATCCATACCAACCCCCTGCGCTCAGCAGGGACATTCTCCACTACAGCAGGTTGCTCAGAGCCTTGTCCAGCCTCACCTTGAATATCTCCTGGGATGGGGCCTCAACCACCTCCCTGGGCAACCTGTTGCAGTGTTCCAGCACCCTCATGCTGCAGAACTTGTTCCTCACATCCAATCTCAATCTGTTCTGCTCTCATTTCAAACCGTTGCCCTCGTCCTGTCCCTGCAGGCCTTTGCAAACAGTCTCTCTGCAGCCTTCTTGTAGCTCCTTCAGGTACTGACAGGCTGCTGTTAGGTCTTGTTGGAGCCTTCTCTTCTGCAGGCTGCACACCCCCAGCTCCCTCAGCCTGTCCTTATTAGCAGAGCTGCTTCAGCTCCCTGACCGTCTTCACAGCCCTTCTCTGGACCCTCTCCATCAGATGCTCAAGGAGGAAGTGCCACTCCAAAACATCATCCTTACCAGGCACCTTGCCAACACAAAGGCATAACGTAGCACCATGACACTTGTGACAACCAGGGCTGAAACTGGGACAAAGGCTTAAACACAACTCTCTGGTCTGCAGAAGATCCAAATCTCTAGTTTCCTAGAGCTTAGCTCTTGTCTCTGTTACATAAGGATACTGCTTGTGGGTAAGCGGCAAGCAGAGGACACAGCAATCCCCTAGGTCACACTGCTTATAACCTCAAGCTGCTCTGGTGTTACAGGCACCAACTTTACTCTGCTTTCAGAGTCAACATTTTTGCAACCTCTAGACAGCATTTCCCAGGTATTTAAAAGTTATCCAGCCTTGCTCAAAAGCTTCTGAACTACTGCTTTGCTTACGTGGGAAGCAACATTGCTCTTCACCAAGAGTGCTGCATACAGGATACTCTAAAATGAGAAGTAAAACCTTTTCTAGAAGCTAGAATGAACCACAGCTTCCTCCCAGAAGGCTAATTATCAGAAGAAGGTCCTTATTTCACCTGTTCCTTGAGTTCCTGGATTACAGCCTCTTTCTTTGCTATGTCTTCCTGTGCACACTGAAGCAATGAATCATGTTTCTTGGAGGCCTCTGTCAGTCTCATCAACTGCTCGGTGGTGTGATGCAAGTCTTCACACAGAAGGTCTCTCTGGTTTAGGTCATGGGATGAGGAAAGAAAGAAATGTGAGTTATTTCTCCATAGCAGTTGTTTCAAGGTGTTCTGTCACTGCTGCTAAGATTGCTGACAGCTACAAGCATCTCCACCTTCTCATCCTGAATGATGGCAGAAATGCCTTATTTTAGCTTCTTTTCTGTATCCACTGTTGTGGCTACAGGACAGAAACATGAGAACTTTACTACAGTGCAGCTACAGTCAGAGACTTGGGGGGGCTACTTGGAAACAAGGCCTGTTTGAATGTAGCCTTAAAATCCAACACAATTCTTGAGGTAAGAAACCAGAAAAGCAAGCACAGCTTGTAAGGCAAGCTGCAGCTCCTGTAGTGCACTGCTCTTCTGTGGGGACCTCTGGATTTACTCTAGGGGCTGGGCTCCCACCCTGCTTGATGGGGCACCATGCCTACAGGAGTGTGTGAACCAGTACTGCCTGTTTGAAATGCCACCTGGGCTTGGTTCTTCGTGTCCAATCAATAAAGCAAGAAGGAAATCAGTAACAGAAGTACCAAGTCAAAGAAGAAACACCATGGGATTATCAGGAGTCAGAAGCACTCAAGAATGGTCTCCTAGTAAGAATTGTTGCTTCAGCTTAAAATAAATAATAAACCAAAGGGATCCAAAGGCAACTCAGGTTTTGAGTTCTAGAGTGTCAGGTAGAGTCACGACTGTTAAGGCAGTCTGGTTCTCAGAGAGTGGAAATCTAGCTGAGTTCTGAGAAGCACACACCACTCTGGAAGAGCATCTTGGTGCTCTGTGAATTGACAAAGCTTCTGTCATACGACAGATGACCTGGTGGAAATGACTCCTGAGGAGAGGCTCCTGGTTTTGACTGATGGATCAAAACAGTGCTAAGAGAAGTGAGAGGAAAGGCAGTGAAAAAATGGCCAAAGTCTGGTTTAGGCAACACCTCTTCAATCTCTTTCCAGCAGGTGGAGCTTTCTCTTAAAACGATAAGTATAAGCACAAATGGCACTGACTAGCAGCATGGGGGAAGAGAGTATGTTAAGCATAATGTGTCCCCCCACCTATCTTCACTTCTCAGCTGCATCATCAACTGCTGCCATTACATTCAGCTGATGGCTCCTTAGTGGCTTTAACAAAATCAAACCAGGCTTTCAGCACAGGTTTTAATGACACAGCTCATCAAATATTTACGTCCAGTAACGTGGGAGCTCAGCAGCATTTGGCAGGTACCTCGGGAAAGACGACCCAACAGTCTGAACCAAAAGGAGGTAAGGTTTTGGAAGTGTCTGAAGCAAACCCACATCCAATTGCTCTGCTGAGCAAATAACAACAATGCACCAACACTGCTGGCTTCACCTCAATGTTATCAGATATTTGTCTTCTCTCCAAGGCTTCCCTCAGTTCTTCAATCTGCTTTTCCTGATTCACTATGATTCCTTTGCTTTCTTCTTTTGCAGCCAGGACAAGATTGTACTTGCACTACAAAAAGAAACATTAGTTTTAGTATATTTAGGGAAGCACTAATCCAGGAAGTTGGCAAACACAAAGCACACAAACCTATCACTAACTTCCTGATGCTTGAAACCAGTGACTAAAGCCAGAAGACTAAGCCACGATTGCTAAATTGTGCCAATGATGCTACTATAGATGAGTTGTCAGAACAATGGAAAGAGTATTCCTATGTATAAGCTACCACAGTACCTCTTTAACCACTGGAGCCCTTATTAAAAGTACCACATCAAGAAATCAGCCTCACCAGCATTGTCTGGAGAACCTTTGAGATTCATAGTTCATACACAGACATGATCTAAAGTGTTCTGGGGGCTGCTCTATCAGCTTGCAAACCAGATCTGATTTAATAAAGAAGGTGCATCATTTATTCACAGCTGTTTAAACACAGAGTTTAGTTCTTCATGCTTGTTTTCAGAGGCAGCACTACCAGGAGTGTAACAACTCACTCCCTCAAAAATGAATTTACAATTGGGCTTCAATTATTGAGCTTTTAAATTGCCAACGTCTGAGCAAATCTAAATGTGACTGTCAGCTGAATGCAGTTTACAGGATGTGAACAGGTCCCTGCAGAGACACTGCTCTTTATCCACCGCGTTAAGAGGGTTCAGATTTCAGGACAGCCTTAGGCATAAAACGTTCAGAAGATTTCAGCATGTCAATAGTGAGAAGTTCTCTTCTCAAACGCTGCAGCAAGTGGAGTTGTTTGAGCTCCATGGTAAGACCTGCCACTTCTGAAAGACTACAGCATGTCCTCCAGAGTGACACAACATACATTTATGTCCTCCAGCTCTCTTGTCAGCCCGTCTATGGACTCGGTCTTATGGTTACTTGAAGATCTCAGCTCCTGGATCTGTCTCATCAAGTCAGTTACCACTTCCTGAAACACAAAGAAGGCAATGCTGATACCTTATAGAGATGTTATAGATATTTTATTACTGGATTTTCTTTGGTGTATAATTTGTCAATCCCAAATTTCAAACCACAAGTTGAAAGTGAGGCCTCAACATGCACAAGGAAAAGAAGGGGAAATTTGCTGCTCCGTCATTGGCTTTTGCTGTAAGCATCAGCAGCAGTAAAGAGCTGCCTGTGTTCATCAGAAGGGAAGGAAACATAGAATCAGCCAGGTTGGAAGAGACCTCCAAGCTCAGTCAGTCCAACCTAGCACCCAGCCCTATCCAGTCAACCAGACCATGGCACTAAGTGCCCCAGCCAGGCTTGGCTTCAACACCTCCAGGGACATGAACTCCACCACCTCCCTGGGCAGCCCATTCCAATGGCAAATAAGGAGAAGCCCTCTGGTTTAGTCTGAGGCTGTAACAGGTTTCTAACAGGAGACCAGAGGTACTCTAGGTTAGGGTTACATTTGTCTCACAGAATGGCAGGGGCTGGAAAGGACCTCCAGACCATCCAGTCAAACCCCCTGCCAGAGCAGGATAACTCAGGGCAAGTCACATAGGAACACATCCAGGTGAGGTTGGAATGGACACTCCATGACCTCTTTGGGCAGTCTGCTGCAGGGCTCTGCCACCCTCAGTAGAGGACAAAGGCACACAGAAGAAGCACTGCTGCACTGGCAGTGCCAGATTCTTCTGACCTCCCACGGCTCAACTGCTTTGTTTGAGCATGGAGAGAGCAGGACTGGAAGCACTACCCTGGACAGCAGAGACACTGATTTCTTACATCTGTTTTGCATACAGTATAAATGCCTGCTACTAAAGCTTTCACAACACCAAAGCAGTCCTTTAATGCAAAGGTGCTTTGCTTTTCTTAACAGATGGCCACAGTCCCTCACCTTTCTTACCTGTTCTTTCAGGTCATGACAAGATGGCACTGGCTGGAAGGCCCTGTTAATCATCAGGGGAGCTGTGCTTTGCTAATGGACTTGTCCAGCAGACAGCTTAATGCTGATTTTTGCTTGGGTTTAATCATAAGTTAACCATTTTCCTACCACGCTGCAAACTCCAGGCCAATAAAGAACAGGAATTATCTTCCCTAGATACACAACCCACATTGCCTAGAAGCACAGATAAGCATCCCAGAAAGGCTTTGGGTGTTCAACTCTACTACAGAAGGTAGTTACACCCCAGAGTGGGCATCAGTAGCAGGAAATAACCTTATCTGTATCATTGGTCTTCTTCAAGGAAGCAATCAGCTCTTCAGCAGCAGCCAGCTCCTGTGCCAGCCTTTGCAGTTTGGCTTCCTAGAAGAAACAATCACGAGGAAGAGACTTAATTACTTTTGAAGTTTTGTAAAGCACAGAACCAGGAGAAGAAGTGCCAAGAACCAAGCTGTTCACCACAGCTTAACAAAGCAGTCTGAGCACTCCACGTGTGTTGTGCTGCTCATCAACAACAGAGCCAGTTCACAAGTACAATTGCTAGGAATGCTCAAAGAAACCCTTCAAGACATGACTGAGTTCTTCTGCTGTACCTGCTGCTCACACTGGGTCACCATTTCAGAGGAGGGCTTCTCCACTTGTGCCTTTTCAAGGATTTTCAAGAGCTCCCTGAAGAAGAAACAGATTTCTGCTGGGGAATGTAATCAGAACCCGAGAGCTTCAACAAGAACCAAGTCACAGAAGCTTAGTCTTAGTTGCACTTCTTGTTTAAGCACTGTTCCCTTCTCATTGTTATACAAAAGACTACTGAACAGTTTAGTTGCAAACATACACAGCTATCAGGAGTACAACTCTACCTGCCATGAGGAGCCACCACTGCAATGAAATGATATCTTCATCTCAACTGAAGGCACTCAAATGGAGTGTTGCTCTAAGTCAGATGAAATAAAACCCCCTTCACCTAATTATCTCCACCCAGCAAGGCAAAACCAGCACTACAGACAGGACAGGATCCACAGCTGAATGCAAACCTAGCATGGGACTAAGCCAGTGAGGGCAGAGGAAAATCAACCCCACCACTAATCAAAACTTACTTGGAATTGTTTTCTTTGTCTTCCTGTAATTGCAAGGTTAGCTTTTCATTATGTTCTTTTTCTGTTTTCAGGAGCTTCAAAAGGTTCTAGAATGTCAGAACAGATGCTGTTATTTCAACCAAAAGAATCTAAATAAACTCCTAAAATGACTGAAAATCAAAACCAACTACAAAGCCTTAAAAGGTCTCCAGCTTTGTCCTAAACCAGGGCAGAAGTAAACTCTTCCTCACATCAAACCACCAACACTTTTCACCTGACACTGGTGGTAATTTCCTATGGCTAGAATATTCCTTGCTATCCCTGGCTTCAAAGGGAGGAATTTGATTAATGTGGGGGCAGTTCCCAAATTCCACCTAGCAGTGCACGATGGTACACTGGAAGAAACTTAAAGGAAGAGTTTCCAATCTGTCAGTATCCTTCCAACACTAAAAAGGAAAACTTGGAGGCAAGTTGCTGACCAGGCTCTGGGCAGAGCATGGCAAAGCAGGCAGAATCACATTTGCAAAAGCCCTTGAGCAACCCTCCTGCTGTTGTGCAGGCACTGCAGTCTGACAGGCTTCCAAGGACAGCCTCGACTGCACTGCAGGACAGTGACCACCACAGCCACCTCCAGCAGCATTTCCACAGCCATTTCTTCAGCTGAAGACCTCCTACTTCAGCATGCTGTTGGATAGTTCTTGCTGCCTGAGGGGAAAGTGTGGCCAGCACAAGGAGAGAGGTGATTCTGCTCTGGTAAAACCTCACCTAGAGTAACTGCATCCAGCTCTGGAGCCCTTGATACAGGAAGGACAAACCTGACTGAGTAGGTCCAGAGACAGACTACAAAAACAACATGGGGGCTGGAGTACATCTGCTATGAGGACAGGCTGAGGGAGCTGGGGATGTGCAGTCTGGAGAGGACTTCACAGGAACCTAACAGCAGCCTTCCAATACCTGAAGGGGCTACAAGAAGGCTACAGAGGGACTGTTTGCAAAGGCCTGCAGGGACAGGACAAGGGCAATGGTTTGAAATGAGAGCAGAGCAGATTGAGATTGGATGTGAGGAACAAGTTCTGCAGCATGAGGGTGCTGGAACACTGCATCAAGTCGTCCAGGTCAGTAGTTGTGGCCCCATCCCTGGAGGATCTACAGAGGCCAGGCTCAGCAAAGCTCTGAGCAAGCTGATCTAGTGGAGGGTGTCCCTGCTGGCTGCAGGGGCGGTTGGACTAGGTGACCTTTGGAGATCCCTGCCAACCCAGATCATTGCAGTGTGTAAAGATCATGAGGATGTCTTGCAAACAAAATCCCAGGCTAACCATTTTCACTGTGGTGATTATTACTGGTGATAAAACAACAGGAGTGAAAGTTGTTCATGTAGCTAAAGTCCTTGGAAAGCTGTGACTGTCTTACACAAAGCTCAGTTTTCATTGCATCTGCTTCTTCTTTTCTGTCCTCAAGTTGCTGCTTCAGCTGATCAGTCTCAAACTTGGCTACTTCCTGCAGGTTGTCGTAGTCGTCCTGCAGGCTGGCTTTTTCTTCAAGAACCTTCTCATGTTCCAACCTTCAGTGAAAAAGCAAAACAAGAACACCAAAACCCAACCCCCAGCACCACATTAAGGGTTTGCTTCAGTATAAAATACTCTGCTCAGTGTATTTTATAATCTTCAGCTAACAGCCAGAGTGCAGTTGTTGGAAGGCAGTGACTGGTACAAGTGGGAACGTTGCCCTCAACCTTAGAAACCACTGGTTTATGAAGGGCACCAGAGAAGGCAGAGCTCTCTCTGATCCTTGGAAATAAGTTACTTTGTACAGAATCCTACAGGAATTCCACTCACTCTTGTGAGAATTGCATTTTCTCATTTGGTTTTGGGTAAAAGACTCTGCTACAGTGATCCTCACCCCTCCGCCTGCATGGCTGATGCCTATGCTACTCACCCAGCTACCCGACATACCTGACACTGTCCAGCTGGAACTGCACGTCCATGTGCCTGCCAGAGAGCTGGCTCAGCTCTTTGTCTTGCTTCTCCCTGAAGGCAGCATACTCCAGCTTCACAGCAGACAGCTCCTTGTCTGCAGACTGCAGGACGATGCGCAGGTCACTGACTTCACTCTTTAATACTGTCAAAACCCAGACATTTGGTGTGGCACCCAGAAGACTGCTGCATGCAAGATGTGTAACACTACAGGACATCCCAGGAAAGGGCTCACAAAACCTGACATGTTTGCAGTGGAACTGGGTAGTGAAACACTGCAACAGGCTGCCCAGAAGGTTGTGGGTGCCTCTGTCCTGAGGATGCTCAGAAGCAGGTTGGATGAGGCCTGGAGCAGCTTGGTCTAGTGGAAGGTCTCTCTTCCCACAACAGGGAGATTGGAACTGGATGATCTTTAGGGTCCCTTCCAACCCAACTCATTCTAGGGTTCTATGAACCTTGAAGGTCACACACAAAACCAACTTATATGTGTGCAATGTCAATGAAGCATTGCCTGTAGGAACTATTGACTCCAGGCAGAGCCACAGCATTCCAGGTAATATCCCTGTATTGCCATCGACCAGCAGGGGACTTTCCCTTTCCTTTTAGTTGACACCTTTTAACAATACTCCCTCACATCCAGGGTGGTTTGAACATCGCATCCTGTGAGGGACTGGGCAGACAGAAACTACTCTGCAAGGAGCAGGGATTTTATTAGCTTGAAAAAAGAGGTCAAAAAATGCTCCAAGCAACAGAGCTAAGAACCCAAACAGTTAGTTGAGAAGTGCTGCTGTTGATTCAAAACATGAAGGCACCCCAAAACCTCACATGCAACAGCAGTGGTAAACACTTACTATCAGTCTTGCTTAAACTCTCCTGAAGTTGCTTTTCAAGGGTTTTCATCTGTTCAAGCAGCTCTTGGCGCTCTTTACTCCACTCATTCCTCTCAGATGAAAGAAGCTAGAGAAGAAAGGAGTGACAATTAAGTGAAAGTGTAGCAGTGGCTGAGTCACAGGGCTGCAATAATACTAGCACAGCAGTTCAGCAGCTGATGATAAATACAAGATGCATTCTGTTCTTCGCAGTTGACGTCTGGTGAAACAGAAATGCAGCATAAAGAAACCCCAAATGTGACATAAAGACATTCTCTTATCTGAGAGGTTCATTTAAAAGCAAGCCACAGCTGGGGACCCAAGGTATACTTTGGAAATGAGATTGATCTGGGAAGAATACCAGAAAGCTGGGCTTGTGAGGGAGCTGGGGGAGAAGCTGGAGAAGACTCTGGAGGCACCGTAGAGCTGCCTGCCAGTACCTGAAAGGAGCCTACAAGGCTACAGAGGAACTTTTCATCAGGGTGTCTAGGGACAGGCCAAGGGGGAATGGTTTGAAGCTGAGGCAGAGCAGGGTCAAACTGGAGCTGTGGAAGAAGTTCTTCAGCGTGAGAGCGGTGAGAATCTGGAATAGGCTGCCCAGGGAGGCTGTGGCTGCCTCCTGCCTGGGGGTGTTGCAGGCCAAGTTGGATGAGGCCCTGAGCAGCTGAGTCTAGTTGAGAGGTGTCCTTGCCCATGGTGGGGAGGTTGGAGATGAGCTGAGGTCCCTTCCAAGCTGTGTCACTGTGTGATTCCATGAAGTAACACTGCAGGCTTCACCAGATGGCCCAGTAGCAGCCAGCACCTTGTCACACAGAGGCTCACCTCCTGTATCTGGGTAGAGTGATGCTCCAGTTTGTTGATGTGCTGCTGGAGTTTTATGTTCTTGCTTTCCTCCTCATCCAGCTTGGTCTGCACTGTGCTCAGCTGGTCCTGTAACACACCAGACATCTCCCAGTCATTCTCACACACCATCTGACAGGCTGTGCAGATTAAATAGAAAAATCCAACTGCATTCTTTTTTAATCACCTGAACCAACCCAAGCCAGAACACTCAAAAATAACCTGCCATCTGCAGGAGCTGGTTCCTCCTACTGCTAACTTAACTGCCAGAACACAAGGGCTGAGTTCACTAATACTTGGTTTTCAGACACACATTGATGCAGGAGAAATAAGGCTTTAAAAAGAAGTTATTCAACACAGACAGAAGCTAAACTCCTTACAGGTGTTTTGCACTATGGTAAGCATCAAAAAGGGTTTGGCTCTTGTGCCAGGATTTTACACGCACTAAAGTCAGTTCCAGCTTCTAGAGAGTAGTTATGTAACCTTGTAGCATTCTTCTGTGTGAGCAGAGGCTTTCCCTGCCCTTTAGGTAAAGGTATAATGGGGGCAGCACCACTGGGTAGGGTTCTTCTAATAATGCAGTGTTCTATGGTAGCCTTGGGCATTGCTCCAGATGTTGCTGCCATCAGAGACCTATCAAGAAGCTTCCTCAGAATCAAGCCACCAGCTTAAAACAGTGAAGAGTTTAAATGCCCTGCATACCTCACAGTGTCTGTGTTACTCAACTCACAATCCCTGCCATTACTTTCACTGCAAACCCTCTTAAGTGCCATGGATGACTGGAGGAGTGCTCAGCCAAGCCTTACACATTCAGTGCTTCAGTTTCCCAGGCACGTTAGAGCAGCTGCGGTGAAAGTACTCCTGCTTTCCACCGCAGCCACACGCACTGCAGGCTTTGTTTCCAGCACTCACCTGTGCCACTCTGAGCTCCTCAGCAATGGCCTCACAGGCCTGTTCGTTCATCTCTGGGGGGAGTGGCTCTTTCAAGATGTCATCTGGGAGCTCCTCAGCGAGCTGGAAAACTTCCGGCTGCAAATCTAAGACTCCTGGGCTTACCCGCGGCACCAGGCGCGACCGGAGCTGGTAAGCTTTGGTGGGAGTGGTTATGTTCTGTGGGGAAGATGGCAAAGCACTCTTTAATGGCAAGGCAGAAAGAAGACTTTGCTTAGTATTGCTCTGCATGGTTCTAGGAGCAGAATAACCAAGTGGAAGAGCTCAAAGCTGCGAGTTCTACACTGCCACACTGCAGATTTGTAGCTTGAGGAGCAGCATTTCAGCAGAAAGAAGCAGCAGATCTGGTTTTCAGCGCTGGCTTACACACCAGAACATCAGGCTAAGGATCAGACAAGCCAAAGCCTATGCTCTCACCCAGCTCAGGAGCGTGGGTGCCTTCAAACAAACTCGCTCTCCTACCTTCAGAGTTTCTCTGTGCAGCTTATGCAGCTGAGAGACCTCTTGGCGCTTGTGAGCTTTGGTTGCCTCCAGAATGTTTTCCAGATGGTGGTTTGCTTTCCGCAGGGCTTGGAGCTCTGATTCCAGTTCCATCTGCTTTTTCCTGTTTAGGAAGTGTGTTACTACTGTCAAAATGACCCCAGCACTATGCCACTCCACCAGTAAAAATATGCTGCAGTAAAGGAGACCTTGAAGTGGCCTTCCAGTATCTGAAGGGGGCTACAGGAAGGCTGGGGAAAGACTATTGACAAGGTCTAGTAATGACAGGAGGAGGAGGAATGGGTTCAGACTGGCAGAGGAGAGATTCAAATTAGATGTTAGGCAAGGGTTCTTTGCAGTCAGGGTGGTGAGACACTGGCACAGGTTGCCCAGGGAGGTTGTGGAGCACAGAATCACCCAATGTGATCACATTGGGTGATTCTGTGCTCCACAACCTCCCTAGAGGTGTTCAAGGCCAGGTTGGATGAAGCCTTGAGCAACCTGTTCTAGTGAGAGGTGTCCCTGCCTATGCATAGGGTTGGAACTGGATAAGCTTTGAGGTCCCTTCCAACCCAAACCATTCTATGACTCTATTCTAAGATTGTCAGCAAGGAAACAGCAGCTGAGCTCCTGCCCAAACATTCTTTTGGGAAGAAAGCCACCAGTGCAGTGTTAGAAAAAACACAAATGTTAGGAAACTAAGAAGCTTATTTGTGCAAGCAGATGGAGAACTGTGCCAGAAAAAATCCATTACATGGGAGCAGTAAGCTGAGAGCTCTGCAGCTCCTTTCATGAGGAAGTACTATCACCCTTACCACTACGGTGTGAAGCTTTAACAATGTTATCCAGTTACATGACAAGGCTGAACTGGAGCTTGCCAGGATTAAAGAAAATCCTTTAAAGAGCTTTTTTTTTTTTTGGGAGTGCTGCTCTGTTAGGATTATTTTGCTCTCTAAGAGGACTTTGAGTGAAACCCAACAGTTGAGCAGAAATTTCAGAACAACTGTCCCCAGTACTTTGCAGAGCTCCATGCTGGGTGTGTGCTGGTTGGCCTCTCTGACAATCAGAGGGCCAAACTCTGCAGCCCTGGGGCAAGTTGGCAAGTGCTAGCCCTTTCTCTAACCATTTTAGCACCTGCAAGACAGCTGTAGAGGTACAGAGCAGAACTTTACTTGTGGCTGCTACGGGCCAACAGAAAATAGTGAACATTTATGCTGTGAAACTGTTTCAGTCTGCTTAGTCAGTTACAGCACAGAGTACACTTGCATGGCAACTTCAGCACCCAGTTACTCTGAAACGGAAGACAAGTTTGACATCTAGTGAAATGCAGAGGCATAAAAGCACACTTGCAAGTGAGGAACACTAAGGAAGTATCAGTAGCTGATAACAGAAGTGCATGCATGCCACCAAGAAAGCAAGACGTGCACAAACCAGAGAGTAGGAATACACTGGACAGCCAGGAAAAGAAAGTAATTCATAGAAGGCTCTGAAATAAGTACTGCCCAGGGAGGTTGTGGCTGTCTCCTCCCTTCAGGCATTCAAAGCCAGGCTGCATGAGCAGCTGAGTCTAGTTGAGAGGTGTCCCTGCCCACGGTGGTGGGGTCGGAGCAGATGGTCTCCGAGGTCCCTTCTAACCTGAGCCATTCTGCGGCTCCAAGACGTAAGGAAACCACCGTAACTAAGCCCCCAGAACAACAGCTGGATCCTTGGACTGCTGGCCTCAGTAGCTAACAGGATGGTTTATACAGGCCATGCTACACAGCTTACACAGCTAAGCATAAAGCACAGATTTGTACGACTGCCCAAGTGAGCCAAGAGGACGTTGCAAAGGTCCAGCAACAAGAGCAGAATGTTTTAGAAATGGGCTGGACCATGGTGAGCCACAACAGTCACCTGCTCAGCAGTAAGTACACATGCAGGTATTAGTCAGGCCCTGCATACTGCCTTGTGCTGCTCTTAGAGAGCAACAACAGGCAACTCTTTCTGCCAGGAACACACTCAGACTGTATTTTTGGGAGCCCAGACTAACTTTAAAAACACACTAATTAAAGGCATTTGTGTAGTGTTTTGTCTCACTTGGTCAGCTCTTTAAATTCTTCATATTCCTGCTTTGCAGTTGCCAGCTCACTCTGGGTCTGCAGCAGTCGAGCTCTCAGCTTTTCAACAGACGCCAGCGAGTTGCCTTCCCCTGCTGCGGCGGTGGAGTACAGATGATGACCTAAAGAACAAGCACATGCTCTGGAATCAGAGCACCTTGGGCAGTTTAAGTCTTACTAAACTTTTCTAGGCCTTAGGACAGCACCAGGGCAACTGATGGAAGAAAATAGGTATTAGCAACAGGTCACAGGAAAGTAAGTTGAGTAATTTTACTGCAGTCTTCATGACAGCTAAGGACAACAGAAAGATTCTCGCTGCTGTTCACAGGGTGCACAAGGATCCAGATTCCCCATTGCTGTATTTGCTTGAAGGCCATGGTGAACAAACCTGTTCTATCAGACTTGCACAGCACACTGAAGACAACAAAATACATCGAGATGGACCTTTTCAACTCCAGACCACACACGATGCAAACACACCAACCTTAGTGAGCATTAAGACAGCAGGCCTTTACCTCCGGTACTTTTCTCTGTGGCTGAAGCTTCCAAAAAAGCTTTTTCCAGCTCTGCAATGGTCTGAGCATCGATTTCCTGAGCCTTTCTGACCGCCTTCAATGAGCGCAGCTTTTTGTTCTCCTCTCGGAGGTTGTGGTTCTCCATGGCATACTTGGCCACGCGCGGGTGGTGCTCCAGCTGTGACAGGCAGGGTGGGACTCAGCATTCTCCAGACAATGCTACACTCCCCCCAGCTGCTGCTCTGCTACCTCCAACAAGCATTACTGCACTGCAAGAGGGGAGAAGGTGTGCCCCACAGCAGCTAAAACTGCTCCCACTTCTGTTTTGTTTTCTTACCTGCCTCGGAACCTGCTCTGGAAGGCAGGGAGTTGACATTTTGGGTTTACTCTTTTAGTGGCAAAAAAGCAGTAGAAGCTTTTCTTGGTGCTCTTAACATCCCTTTTCAGTTTCAGCTTTGAGTTGGCTTTCTTAACACTATCCCTGCATGCCATAGGAACGTTCTTGTAGTCCTTCAGTGACTGTCCTGCTTTTCCCTCCTGCTTGACTTGGGAGCTCAGTTATGCAGGGAGGGAAACTCACTACCAGTGAGATGCCTCTGTAAAGGAACCCAGCACCCATCCTACTCCTTCCTACATCACCTGCAGCCACCCTTCACGCGGCTGCATGCCGTCAGCTATTCCCACAGAAAGGGAAGTTCCAGAAGGGAAAGCCCAAAAGCTTACCTGTTCTCTGAGCATCTGCAGCTCCTCCCTCAGCTCTCTGAGGAGCCCTTCCTGCTCCGTCGGCAATAAGCTCCCACCAGCCTCCCTGTGCAGTCTCTCCAAGCGGACGATGTGGTCTTCACGGAACTTCACTATCATTTTGTTGGACTGAATGAACTTCTCCTTCTTGGCACACAGATCTTCCAGCTGGGCAATTTTTTCTAACAAATTCTTAAAGTACATGCACAGATTGGTAGTAAGAAGTGAGTCACACAGGATACAATTTGCACATTGCACACACAGACAAATCATGCAAACCTCAGTTAACGGCAACTTGGTGACCACCACAGACTACAACTTGGAGCAGGCCTGTAGAGAGCAACAGTCTTTGTTGCTAATGTATTTAGAGAAAGGCTTTTTTTAGTGTCATTTACAGCAGTAGCCAGATGAAGTTCTATTTGGGCTTTTGCCCTTCTAGTTCTCTCCTTCCCCTTCTACTCTGCCCTGGTGAGGCTGCATCTGGAATACTGTGTCCAGTTCTGGGCCCCTCAGTTCAAGAAGGACCTCAGGGAACTGCCTGGAAGAGTCCCGTGCAGGGCCACGAAGCTGCTGCAGGCAGTGGAACATCTGCCTCCGAGGCCAGGCTGAGGGAGCTGGGGCTGGGAGCAGAGGAGCCTGAGGGCTGCCCTTATTCATGCTGATAAAGATGTGCAGGGCAGTGTCAGGAGGATGCAGCCAGGCACTGCTGAGGGATGACCAAGGGCAGGACAAGGAGCACTGGGGGCAAGCTGGAGCAGAAGAGGTGCCATGTGAGCATAAGGAAAAGCCTTTTCACTGTGAGAGTGCCAGAGCCCTGGAGCAGGCTGCCCAGAGAGGTTGTGGAGTCCCCTTTTCTGGAGACATTCAAAACTCCCATTCCTGTGTGACCTGCCCTGGGTGCTCTTGCTCTGGCAGAGGGGTTGGACTGGATGACCTCTGCAGCTCCCTTGCAACCCCTAGCATTCTGTGATAACCTCATAACGTCCTTGTACTCCCGAGGAGCACAGCTTTACCTTAAAGGCATTTGCCTAAGTTCCCTTGTTACCAAATGGCACTGCCTTTGGGCACAGCACTTGTGCTGAAAGGCAAAGAACCATCCTGCAGCCAGAGCGCGCTCAGAAACATCACTGCTCTCTTACCTTCTTTTCACCCTCTGATTTCTCCCAGAACAACATTGCCTCAAGAAAGTTGTCCAGGTAAGTTATGTTCTTCTTTCCGTTTTCAACAGCATCTGCAGGACAAGTCAAAGAAACAGAAGCCACATGTATTAAAAGACTACTTCAGTAGGTTTCCCTCTGTATGTAACATGCCAGCTGTGTAAAGAAGACTCAAACAACTTCTTGGAGCAGTATAATTCCTCTACAAAGGTCATGTGCCGTGCCCAGAGCAAACAGTAATTCCAAGCCACCTGGAAGTGCTGATAAAGAACAGAGTCAAGAGACACAATTGTATAATTATCAAGGTTGCTCAAGCATTTAATAGCTTTATGATGAACTTTCATTAGAAGAATCAGCCTGCTGAGTACATCCACAGCAAGCAACCCCCCCCCCACCGAAATTAATTTGATAACATCAAGCCATTATGGGCATTGCTATCAGAGTCTGGACAAATTAAAAGTGGGTTTAAAAACTGGGTTTTGAGAAGGAAATTCAAGAAATGAGACATTGCCATTCATTATCTTACAGTGAAAGGTAAACCTCTTTCTAAAACTCTTCTTGAAGGAACAAAAAGAGGTGTGGGGAAAAGTGCATTAGGCAGCACTTAGAAACTGGAAGAGTCTTGCAGGTATTCAGCAATTAGAAGCACAGCACAGTCCTGCACACAAACTTATGAGAGGAAGAGCCTAAAATCACATTAACAGTTCCTGCAAAACACTTGATGGAAATACAGGCAATGGAATCCATCAGACAAATGCAGCCTCTGTAGATCAGTTCCTGCAGAAATGGGAACTGTTCAGAAACTGATTCAATTCCATAAGGCTCCAACACTCCAGGCCACCAAAGTAGCAAGATGCCTCTCCTCTGCCCCAGCTCATACCTTGTGAGAGAGGAATCTCAGGCACAGGTGACACTGAAGTAAGATGAGCAAGCTGCTCTTTCAGCTTCTTGACCTCAGCTTGCAGCTGGCTCACGTTCCCCTGAGTGTCTTCATTGACCACAGCCTTTTATAAATGCATTAAGAGAAAGTCAGGAAAAGGCACAAACACAGCTTTCAGCTAGACTCAGCTGCTAAAGGCCTCATCCAGCCTGGCCTTCAACACCCCCAGGCAGGAGGCAGCCACAGCCCCCCTGGGCAGCCTATTCCAGACTCTCACCACCCTCACACGCAAGAACTTCTTCCTCAGCTCCAGTCTAACCCTGCTTTGCCTCAGCTCCAAACCATGCCCCCTTGGCCTGTCTCTAGACACTCTGATAAAAAGTTCTTCTGCAGCCTTCCTGGATGATCCCTTTAGGTACCAAAAGGCAGCTCTAAGATTCCCCCAGAGTCTCTCTTCTCTGGGCTGAACAGCCCAGCTGCCCAACACCCCCAGCTTTACTGTGCAACAACAAAGACACTGAGTAACTTTCCTACCTTGTTTTTAATCAACTTTGCTCGCTGAGCAAAATTAAGGGTGGACAGTGTCTCACCAAAGCACCTGGAGCCCGGATGCACATTGGCAATTATTGATGTTTTTGCATTGCCACCAAGGGAATCCTGGGTGAAGAGATGGAAGTTAGCCTTGGCTGTGTGGGTTAGGTGACAGCAAGAAACCGTCACCTACGAGCTGCTTCCTGCAGAGCAGACTGCAGGAGCACACGAGGCTACCTCTGGAAATGCTGTCAAGGGTTTGAACAGCTCTCTAAACATCACCCTGTGACACACAACATGTCCCAAACAGCAGGGATGAAGACAGATGCTTTGCTTCAGAATAACAGGACATTGTGAGTGTAAACAAGTTTGTCTCCGGGGAACACCAATAAATTGAGTGTAAATCTATTTAGGTAAAAAAGCTTCCTGCCACCAACCCAAAACTGAAAGAAATTTTGTAGATACCAAGGTCAGGTCTCTTGAGCAAAAGCCTCAGGCTAAGCAAGTCTTTTCCCTGCATCCCAAGCAGCAGCTGGCATGCAGAGGATCTGTGTTACCCGCAGCAGAAAGGTGAGCTTGGAGTCCCGATAGCAGATGTGTCTCTGTTTGCCGTTGCCCACATCGACGAGCGCTGTGATGACCAGGCCCAGGCAGCTCAGCGATCGGTTTATGTTACCTGCTTCCTGAAGAGAAGGGAAGACAAAGGCCAGCAGGTCTGGAGGCTAGGCCAGGGCAGCAGCACTGCTGCAAGCAGAAAGGTGCCACAGCTGCGGCAGAGCTAACCTTCAGCCTCAGCCCTTCGGTGTGGGTGTCCTTCTGCCTCTCGGAGCCTGCCAAGTCCACCAGGTTGAGCAGGGAAGATCGAATGTTCACCACCTCATTGTTCTTCTCCATGGACTCCACTGTGATGGTGAAGACTGCGTGAGACCTGGAGGACTCCCTGTTCATGGAGGTGGATGCCACACGGCGGTTTCGCCAACCCGTGGTTAACACCTAGGTGTGGAGAAGGCATCAAGCAATGCTTGGAAGAGTCGAGTGCAGGGCCACAAGCTGCTGCAGGCAGTGGAACATCTCCCTCTGGGAACAGGCTGAAGGAGCTGGGGCTGGGAGCAGAGGAGCCTGAGGGCTGCCCTCGTTGCTGTGCTAAAGATGTGCAGGGCAGTGCCAGGAGGATGCAGCCAGGCTCTGCTCAGGGATGTCCAGTGACAGGACAAGGGGCACTGGGGGCAAGCTGGAGCAGGGGAGATGCCTTGGGAACAGAAGGAGAAGCTTTGTCACTGTGTGACCTGCCCTGGGTGATTCTGCTCTGGCAGAAGGACGGACTGGATGATCTCTGGAGGTCCCAGCTCCTCCCATTCTGTGACTGTGTGACACCAAAAGCCTCAGGCTGTCTTTAGGTGCAGGTGACATGAAGAGCAGCCAGCAGACTGCAGTGCAGCAGCTTGTGAAAGAGCTCAAGGACAAGACTTGGGTTTTTAACTCTTTCCCCTTGTACAAGTATTTTTAAAGTGAAAGGCTACAGCTGCAGTCAAGCTTCATAACAGCATTGATTACAACACTAATTTCTTTCCTCCAAGAGTGCCACTGCTGGTTGAAAGCAAAAGTTATCCCATACTGGTGTATGTCAGCAGTACACAAGGTAAAAGCTAAAGTCACAGAAGCTGTGTGTGTGCTTCCTTCACAGAGAAATGAAGCTGACAATTTCAGGAACACACAGAGTGCCTAATTAGCAACTGAAAAGTCCATCTGCTACCCTAGAGACGTGCAAAGTAAGCACTTTAGGGGAGGAGGACGTCGGACTCTGTGCAGCAAGTGCTTTTATGAAGGAGGAATCTTTGCCAAATAAGTACCAAGTTAAATAAACATTAAAAAGTAACAAGAAATACCTGGCATGCTTCAGCAGCAGATGACAACACCTGTTCAACAGCACCATCAACAAAGACGCCCTTCTTGATGTGTTCTCTAAGCAAGAGACCAGCTGAAGCAGGATCCAGCAAGTCAAATATCTGTTCATTGTAGATCTCAATGAAGGAGCACTTGCAGAGGAAACTCTTTCCACTGCCTGCCTGCAACACACAGCAATTTACACTCTCAACAGGCTGGGTTTGTGGAGTCTGGCACTGTATGGCAGTGAGTTACTTTGTGGCTCTGTCTGAAGTGGGGGGATGCATTCTGCATGCTCTGCATCTCTGATGCCCAGATGACAACCCACACCCAGAACCCGCGGTGCGTTTTTAGACTCCAAGCATCAGCACACCCTGCATCTGCAGAAGGTGCACTGCACTTTGGGGAGGCACGAGGGGCCAGCATTTGGAATTAGTAAACTTGATGCAAGATGGAATTAGGCCTGCAAAATGAACAGCTACACACCTGGCTTCCCAAAAAGCCTTGGCTGCCCTCAAGTGTGAGCCATTAGCATGAGAACAAAAGTACCTTTTCTTTTTCACGTTCAATCAGGAAAAATAAGTATTCAAAGCTGCGTGGAATGACACCTCTCAGACTGTGAGTGAAGTTATCAGAATCAGATGGCCCTAAAGAGAATTTTCATTTAAAAAGAAGAATAAATTAATTAATAGTGCTAAAAAGTAAGGGTTGACCTTTTCAAGGTGTCGTTACAAAAGATTTGAGCAAGCAGGTTTTAGTCACTTTGATGTCAAAATCACAGAAGCAAATGCAATAAAATTGGCTTTCAAGAGCTAATAATCCAGAGTCAGATTTATCTGTAGTTCAAATGAAGTGTGTCAAAGTTTATTTTAGCTATGCATAGGTGCCTCAAGCCTAAAAGAGCATAAACTACTGGGACTCCCACAGCAAACACAGCCTTAAGCCCGATCTGAAGGCCAAAACTGCCCTCATGTTTGGTTAGTTTCTGTTGGTCAAGCTGGTTTGGGCTATGTCAGTAACCTTCTAACACCAAGCACAACACTGATGTATTTAAAATCACCACTGGATGAAGAATTCTAGAATGTCAGGGGCTAGAAGGGCCCTTGAAAGATCATCACGTCCAGCCCTCCTGCCAGAGCAGGATCACCCAGAGCAGATCATGCTGGAATGCACCCAGATGGTTGTTGAATATCTCCAGAGAGGAAGACTCCACAACATCCCTGGGCAGCCTGTGCCAGTGCTCTGTCACACTCACAGTGAAAATACTCTTCCTCAGCTTCACAGCGAAGATGCCTCCACATACAGAGAGGCTTTAAACTCCCAGGTGGGCAGGAAGAAGTTGTTTCAATAGGGAAGACCCCTGGATGCTACACATGAAAGGGAGATGAGCCAAAAAGGGAAACTATTCAAATAGTCATTTTGGGGACAAGTGCTTGATTGCATCGAAAAGCCTCTCCTGTTAGGAACAGAAACACCTTACATCTTCCAAAGGGAGGATACCTACACTTCACTCTTTAGATATAAAGCAAGAAGAGCTGCACTGAGTACCACACCAGTCCTTAAGCCTTAAAGCTACCTGAAGACAAAGACGTAAATCAGCCTTGGGTGTCTGAGCAAAACAGCTCAGTTCACAACAACAAAGGCTAAAGCAGTACTGAAAGACCAAACGCTGTCACACACTTACCCATCATAGTAAAGGTCTTTCCTGATCCGGTCTGGCCACTAACAAAAAACCCAAATAACAAAAGTCAGACAAAGGTTTATTCTGCCTCTGAGCCTGCCACTAATCTGCACCTTTTAAGGAGAACTCATGGCTTAAAATTCCACTTAAAAAATATTCTGAACTGAAGCTAAAAAGAGACAGGAGCAGGCTGAGAAATCTGCCAGCTAAAGAGGCATAAAAGCAGGATAGCAAATTTGGCCATGAGATTCTGCTAGAGAAATCCCCTTTTCTCTCCCCTGCCACCAATCATTTCTTCCTTATTTCTGTTGGACAGGGAAATAGTGCAACTTGCTGCTAAAACAAAGGCTTTCAAATACACAGGAAAACAATTAAGTTTACTAGAGGGTTTCTTTCCCATAGTTAAGCACATTAGACAAACCTCAGGGCAATTTCTCTTCACTTTTCCACACCTGTCTATCGTATCAAAGCAGACTTCACAGCTCTGCAAACACTGTGCCAGGCTAAAAATCCTGCTCAGACATTGATTAGGTCAGCCCTTCAGGATGGCATTTCTGATAGAAAAGCTTAGATTTCAGAAGGAAAAAAACAAACAGAACAAGTATAATACTTCCTTGAAAATGTTTTTCAAGTTAGCATTATCATTCATGAGCTTTCCCACAGCAGTTAAGACTCACTAAAGATTGGAGCTGGGCAAATACCAAGCTGAAGAGATTTTCATTCCATTTTTCTGTGGACCCTCTGAAAACAAGCAGCCTTCTCCCAAGAGGGCAATAAACTCCTAGTTTTCAGTAAAAAGAGGAGTTGTTTGTTGCACTTCCAATGCCTGCTGTAACACTGAGCAGGCTCTGGCACTCAGATCCACAACTACATATGAACTCCAGCCCCTCAGATGGCACACACGCACTGAAACACCACGAAGTGACTTACTATGCAAAGATGGTTCCATTGTAGCCATTCATACAAGACTCAACAATATTTTTGGCCACGCTTGAGAACACAGACTCCTGGGCACAAAGGAAAGAAAAGGCACTTGGCACCACTCCTCTCAGTTGCTCTTCTATCAGCGTTTCCTAGGCCACAACTTTATAACGTCTAAAATAGATGCACTCCTTAAGTTTAGACATGTGTTATGAGCCCTGGAGCTCTTGCAGCAAAACACCACCTCCTAGGCCTTTGTGACAGAAATCATCCCCTCAAACAAAATGTATCCACAGACTCATTCACTCCTTGATAAACTGGAAAACAGCAACAAAACTCAGTGTCACAGTAAAAGCTTTCAAATGCATATTACAAAACAAAACTGAGCTGAAGGCTCCTCCCAATATTACCTGTCCCAGCTAAACAATGCATCTGTTAACAGGCAAATGGATAAGGAACTGTGAAAAATAGAATATAAACTCTTAAGTCCCTAACATACAAATCCCACCTTTAATACTAGCTACTTTCATTGCAATGTAGACTCTTAAGTTCCCAACATACAAATCCCATCTTTGATATTGACTCCTGACTGCCAGCTACTTTCATTGCAATGTAGACTCTTAAGTTCCCAACATACAAATCCCATCTTTCATATTGACTCCTGACTGCCAGCTACTTTCATTGCAATGTAAACTCCTAAGTTCCCAACATACAAATCCCATCTTTAGTATGATGAGCTCCTGACTGGCAGCTATTTCCACAGTTGTCTCACCAGCTGGGTTTGTTCTCTGTTTACAGCATAACTTTCACCAATAGAAATTTAAATTTTAGTTTAATTAAAGAAACTAACAGTTAAAAAAAGCCATTAAAACGAGGAGAGCAGAATTCAGAGTACCATTCCTGTATATTACAGCCACAGCAAGCAAGAGCTCAGGCATGAGCTCTCAGCAAAGTTTAGCATGGCAGTAGCCAAACTGCAGAGGAAGAACTGCAGTGCCATTACAAGACCAGGGATGTTCTTACCTGTGTTGTTTCCATATTTGCAACGTAATCAAAGGTGAAGATCTTTGGCTCAGGCTTGGAGTGCAGGCGGATGGTAGTTGCTGACAGCACAGACAAACACAAGCCCTGGTCGCCATCGGCTAGCGTGGGGCCCTCTGACGGGGGGCGCACCCTCACGTAAACCTTGATGGCATCACCTTCAACACTGAAGGAGTATTTATGCGTGAGATCACTTTGCAGTAGATCCATCAGCGGTTTGAGCACATGAAATCACTACACAAACCCTCAGATTTGAGTACATGAAGTCACACTGAAAACGTCCTACTTGTAGCTGTACGCATCAGGTCACTACAAGCCACAGATTTACTGCAGGTGACAGCCTGGCAGATTTAAAACCAAAGGACATCAGCTTGCTGCAATTTATTGCAGTTGCTTGTAACTCTACTCTGAAGAAACACCTTCCACCACCAGCTTGAGGTACAGAAAACCACTGCTCTAATAAAGGTCTTGGTAGTTTCTAAGACTGTGAGTTTCAAACACCTCTCTTACAACTAAAAGTTACAAAAGCCTCTTAAACGGAGCAGGTGATGCCACAGTCCAGCAAGAAAGTTACTAACATTTGACTGTAGAACATTAAATAATTATGTGAAGTGGATGTATTTAATCCATTCTTTCCCCAAAAGCATTTATAGCATGACAGTGTTACGGAGCTTTCCTTTTTGGCAAACAAGAGAAAAGGAAAGAGCAACTTTAAAAGTGGAAGAAGAACTCGTGTGGGGTTGGGGAGTAGCAGAGGAAAGGGCAATTACAGAACAGGAAGCAGTTGAGAAGAGGAAGAGGTTAGACTGGATGTAGGAGGCATGACATGAACTTGCTGGATGTATTTTCATGAGACAATATTACTCTGAGTTGTGGCACAAACTGTTTATATTTGGAGAAGGGCTTTTGGTTCTAGCTTAGGACTTGCTCGTGGAATTGAAATTCTCTGTGGGATTTCTCTTAGATAAACTCTAGAGTCCAGCTGCAGATTTAGTGGAGAACGTGGCAGCATTCCAGGAGAGATGTGACAATGACAGCTCAGAACAAAACTCTAAGGAACTTTTAAATATATATAAAAGGAAGTGAGGAGAGAAAGGCAACAATCTTGTGCAGGAAAAAGTTGGGGAGAAAAAGAACCCAAACCAAACAACCTTTAAATTATTTCACAAAGTTATAGTGGGTTTTGTTTGCAGTTTTTGCGCCAGGTGATTGTGCACACACAGGAAACAGCTGATGCTACCTTACCTGGGTGAGTTCAGCAAAGGCAGAGCAGAGTCACGAACATCTGGAAAAGTGAAACAGACAGAAAATAATCAGAATATTGCTCAGCCCCCCCCACTGAAACAGAAAATACTGAGATGAATGGAGAGCCTTAGAAGTGTCTGCTTTGTGCATGAGAGAGACCTGCACAAAAGCATTCAGTAAGTCTCTTCCTTCGGCAGAAAGGTTGCGCTGTCCTGGAAAGGGAGAGCAAGCTGCGGTCCTGCAACGTGGGTGTGCACCCAGCTGTAAAAGTGCAATGAACAGCTTCTCGAATTCATGAATATAAGCTTTTCAAAGAGACAGCTGGAGAATTAGATGTCAGCACCAGTATCTTCCCCACTGTACTTTAAGTGTCGATAAAACTATGCAGCATGGAAGGGTTTTACTGACCAGACTGCAAAACCCTCAATGTTCTAAACCCGCACAAGTGAGGAGCTGCATTATTTTCACGTTTCTGAAGGGACAGTGAGCACTCTGTGAAGCAGAAAGCTCTCCTGTACGTAGCAGCAGCATTCTGCACAGATTTGTATTTCAAGCAATCATAGAATGAATAGGCTGGCCTTCAGTATTCCCAGGCAGGAGGCAGCCACAGCCTCCCTGGGCAGCCTGTGCCAGAGTCTCACCACCCTCACACTCAAGAACTTCTTCCTCAGCTCCAGTCTAACCCTGCTCTGCCTCAGCTCCAAACCATTCCCCTTGTCTTGCCTCAGACACCCTGATGAAAAGTCCCTCTGCAGCCTTCCTGTGGGATCCCTTCAGGCACTGGCAGCAGCAATAAGGTCCTCCTGGACAGAGTATGCCACAGGCAGACCTGGTGACTTGGTTATCGCTCTAGGGTGAACCTGACACAGCTGTCACCCAGGTCAGCCAAAGTACTAACCGAAGAGAAGCAAACCCTCCAATCTCTGCGGTCCCCGGAGGCACAACTCTCTCATCCTGCCCTCACAGCAGAGCTGCTGCAGCCCTCTCAGCGTCTCGGTGGCCTCCTCCGGGTTGGCTCCAACAGTTCCATGCCCAGCCCTGAATCCAGCACTGCTACGACCGCCACTAAACCCTGTCCCCAACACCGCGTCTTCGGCGCTCACGGCGAGGTTCGCAGGACGCTACGGCCGCAACCATGGCAGGTAAGTGCAAGCGGATGAACACACGGCCGAGGAGCCCAGGCTCCCGCTGCGGAGGGCTGCTTACACCCGCCGGTCACAGGCAGCACTCCGGGAAGGACCGCTCCAACCCTACCGTCCTTCTCCGGCACCACCCGACACGCACCCGAGACCGCAGCCCCGGAACCTCGGCCTCTGTTTGCGGAGCTTGCCTTCCACAAGCGATAGCCCACCGGGGGCGAGCGGCCTCGCACGGCAGAGCCCTCATTCACCCGGCCGGGGGCACGGCCCGCAGCGCGGCCTCCGCTCGCCCAGCCGCCCCGCTTCGCGGTCGCTGCCCGCACAGCGGATCGCCCCTGATCGCCCCTCAGCCCCCGCACGGCCTCGGGCCGTGCCGTGCCGTGCCGCCGCTCACCTCTGCCGCCGGCAGCCATGACGGACGGGAGCCCCGGCGCCTCCGCGGCCGCCCTCGCAAAATGGCGGCGGGTTCGAATTTGGCGCTAAGCGCGGCGGGCGGCGCCGCTCCGCCTCCTACCGCGGCCAGCCCGGGCGCGGCCGTGCGGCGCCGCTCCGCCTCCTACCGCGGCCAGCCCCTCCCCGCTGACGTGCCGGAGCGCGGCGCGCAGGGCGGCGGGGAGCGGAGCGTGTCCCCCTCGGGCCGCCGTCCGGGCGCCGGAAGCGGGCGCGGCGGCCATGAGCAAGCGGAGCCAGGTGTCGTTCGTGCGGCCGGCCGAGCCGGCCTTCCTCAGCCGCTTCAAGCAGCAGGTCGGCTACCGGGAAGGGCCCACGGTGGAGACCAAGGTAACGGCCCGGGCCCCGCGGGGGGCGCGCCGCAGGAGCGAATGGAGAGGGGGCGTAGCTCTGCCGCAGGGGCCGCGCTGGAGTGCGGGGCGCATCCCTGCCAGACGCCCCCCGCAGCTCATGCGGGGCTAGGGAGCAGCTGTAGTGTATCACAGCGCCGGGCCCGGGCGGGGCTGCTCCGTCCGTCCTGCGCGCCCCGTGCCGGCGCAAGGCACAGCTCTGTTACAGGAGCATCCGCGTTCGCAGTGAGAGGCAGGGCTGGTACAGCGCTCTCCCAGAGCTCACTGACAGAGGCGTTCTCCCATCCTCTGCCCCGGTGGCCTGGGATGGTGCTCTGAGCTGAGCACCAGCAGCGGGGGTCGGAACTGGATGGTTGCGATGGTTTGGGAGTTCCCCAGCCCCCCTCTGTGCAATCTGCCAGACCAGACTGGGCCAGCAGGAGGTTACGGAACGGAGCTCTCTGTTCACAGCTTGGCGTAATACACAAGCGGACATTGGCAGTGTATTACAAATGCGGGCAGCTATGGACAGAAACAGGCAAGTTAAAGGGAATACAGAAACACAGCAGCCCTCCCAGAAACCAGAGAGCCCAGGAGGGGCTCCCAACTGCCCTTCCACCTTCTCTCACCCTCTACCTTACCCCAGAATCTGCCTCATGTGCAAGGTGAGGTTGGAGGATCAGCAAGGGGGGTTAGAAGCAGAAGGATTAGTTACACAGAAGCAGCCCCGGGAGAAACACAGACTCCAACAGACAGACAGACACACACACTGTCTTATCTGTGTTTGTGTCCTTGCTTTTACCCATCTCAGCAAGCCTGTGAGTGCAGCAGACATCACCTCTGTTTCCTTCTCACAGCCTGTCATCTAATTTCTCTCATCAAAATATTCCAGTTAGCCTCAAACCAGCACAATGATCTTTGAAGTCCTTTCCAGCCTAAACCATTCTATGATTCCAAGTTTTCTTCACAGGATTTTTTCATCTTTGATCAGCAGACCCCTCTTTATTGCTGATGTCAGGATACCTCTGCTTCTCCTTTATCTCCTTCCTGCTTGCCTCAGCCACTGCAGGCCTGGACCCTTACAACATTCCATGTGTCAGCTCTCCAAGGAGCAGCTGCAGACACTTCTGCAGGAGTTGTTTAGGTTTGCACATTATCAACTGACTCCTACAAGCAAACATTTCTACAAGGTTTGGTGTTTTATGGTTTGCTACAGGCATCCTCAAAGTGTGCATCTGGTCTGTAAGGCACTTTACCAGCACTCCATGGTTTTTCTTTTACCAAACAGAGCTGCTTTTCTTTCTCTCCTGTCCAGAGAGAGCAGCTCCCACTTGCAGATGATGACAGTGAGAACGGCAGTGACAGAGAAGATGAGCAGCCTCAGGTGGTAACGCTGAAAAAAGGGGACCTGACTGCTGAAGAAGTAATGAAAATCAAACAGCAAATCAAAGAGGCCTCAAAGTCAAACAAATCAGGTGAATCCCAAACTTCTCACTTTGTGCAGCTGAAGAGAGAGCACCCCTGAAAGGGAGTCTGGAATTTGTTCAGTGTTCTGTCACATTAGATTAGTTGCTTTGGCTTTTTCAGCTGAATAAGTTGCAGTTGTGATTCCCAGTCCAAACTCATTGAGTACACATCCATGTAGACTGGCTGTTTGTAGTGCAGTTCTGTGCATCATCCTAGCTCCAAATCCCACCTTGTTTGCTTAATATTTTTATGCAGTGTTTTATAAGTTGTTAATGCTGGGTCAGAGACAAGGAGAAATGATCTGAGGAGAAATGAAGTGTGTACAAAAGGTGGCAATTACTGCAAGATCCTTTATCCCAGCACTTACTACACTGGAACTGGTTGACTGGCTAGGGCTGGGTGCTGGGTTGGACTGGATGAGCTTGGAGGTCTCTTCCAGCCTGGTTGATTCTATGACTCTCTAGTTCACCTGGCCTCTGGCACACTGGCACGTGCAGTTCGCCAGATGTGGCAGAAGGTGAAGGTCTCTGTGTGTGAATGTGGGCACAAGTGCTGATCTTACTCTTTTGCTTGCAGATGCTGAACCAGAACCAGAACCTGCTGATGGAAAAATTATGTTCAGGAAACCAGCCAAAAGGTTGTCAGAGAAGTCTTTGGACTTCAATGTAAGTTCAAGTAAGAAGATGAAAGAGGCAAAGAAAGCTAAGAGAGAAGCAGCTGCTCCTCAGAGTACAGCTAAGCAAGTGAAAAACAGCAGTCTGCTCTCCTTTGATGATGAGGAAAATGATGATTAGGAGTTGTATTTGTTTGTATTTTACTTACCCTTCTAGGCAGCTGAATAAGACTGAGGATTTTCCTAGGTACCAAGGCAGGCTGGCTGAGTCTTCTCTTACTTGGTTGTGGTCCAGCTAGGGCAACACAGTGTGGGCTGAGGAAGAGCTAAGGAGCTGGGCAGGCAGACATCGTGTCTTTGAACAGAGAACACAGCCACATGTGGAAAGGCTACTTGAGGTCACAAACCAGTAGCAAAGTGCACACTTACCCAGTTTCTGCACATTTTCAAAGCATTGGGTTGTCTTCATTTTCACTATTTGGAATGTTTCCCATCACTACAGCTATGTTTCCTCTTTGTTTGCCTTAGTTGACAGTTGTGTGGCCATTACCTCTTATTGCCGTTTGATAGGGAGGGACTTCATCAGCAGAAACTGGCTGCTCTCTCAAACCCAAGTCTGAGCAACTTCTGCCTGTGTGGTTTGGCAGAGCAGCCCTTTGCAGAGCCCTTGCAGTTGCCAGAAATCTATAGTCTTAACCCTGCCTTTGGTGAATGCAGCCTCAGAAGCCTCACGCTCATTGGACTTGATTGTGCAACAAGATAGGGAATTTGGATTGCTATGGATGGTATCAACTGATGCAAAAGAAAGATGCCTGAGCCCCTGGAGGCTGTGCTGCCCTTTGGCTAGCACAGTGGTGGTTTGCTGGTGGGTTTGGTTTGTTCTTTTAAAGTCTGTTTGGTCCAGCTGGCTAGCTCTGTGTTCAGAATTGTCTGGGAATTCAAACAGCTTACTTAAAACAACCACCACAGGCTTTGTCTTTAGGCTGTGGAAAAGCATTCTTCTGGGTTTCCTCAAGTACGACACTGGAGAGAGGAAGTCCAGAGTCACCACAGCTTGTGGAGCAAAGCTCTGAAGTGTTCTGGTGTCCATGCTCAGGACACTGCAAGTGAGCATTTCTCTACTCTGGAAATGGAAATGCAAACTGACACTGTGGGCTGATGGGGACAAGGTGCTGGAAATGGGCCTGGTGAGCCTGAAATGGTCTGGAGAGCTGATGTGTGCTGCAGCCAGGCCTGAGACTGCTGCAGAGGCACAGGCTGGCAGGCGAGGAAGCCAGTTCTGTTGCACAGCATTCCAAGTCACTCTAGCTGTAAGGCTTCAATGAGGAGACATTAGAAGGCTGCTGTATGAAGCAGCTGGGTTCAATTTGTTCATCTGGTATTAAACAATTCTGTTTTCTTTAAGTGGCTCAAGGACACTATGACAGTTTCAGTACAGAGAATGGGATATGAATGGAGCCTCTGTGAGTGCTGCCTGTGTGTACATAGCAGCTTCCTGCAGTGCCAGCCTGCCTGCTGTTCCACACTGGTGCTGGAAGTGCATGGCACCCTGGCTGGAACATTCAGCCTTTCAAACAATCAGCACCAGACCAACAAATGGATATTAAAGCCTGGTTCTAGCACTGGTCTGGTACTACACTTACCAGAAACATGCTGGGTTAGACTGGAGCTGAGGAAGTTCTTCAGTGTCAGGGTGGTGAGACTCAAATAGGCTGCCCAGGGAGGCTGTGCTTGCCTCTTGCCTGGGAGTGTTGAAGGTCAGGCTGGATGAGGCCTTGAGCAGCTGAGTCTAGTTGAGAGGTGTCCCTGGGCATGGTGGGGTGGTTGGAGAAGATCTTTTTAATTGAGGTCTTGAGCAACCTGTTCTAGTGGGAGGTGTCCCTGCCTGTTGACAGGGGGTTGGAACTGGACGATTGTTGAGGTCTTTCCAAGCTAAACCATTCTGTGATCTGAGGTCCGTTCCAGGCTGAGCCATCCTCTGATGATTCTGTGATCATGCAGAGTTGTTCTTCAGGCAGTGCAGCAGAGAGGTGCAGGTGCAGTTTCTTCCCTTCGTTCCAGCTGTGGTCTGTAGTGCTTTGACCAGGAGGGACTTTTGTACTCGTTGCTCTTGCTCCCTGCTCACCTGGCAGTAACTACCTGCATAAATTTGTCGAGAGGCGAAAATGATGCACAGAAGCCTTTTTAGTCAGGTAGTCATGTGAAAGTCCAGTGTTCTTGCTGTGGCAGCCCAGGAGAAGAGCACCACCAGCTGCCCATGACCCCTGGGGCTGCAGAGAGCCATTGCTCCTTCAGGAAAGCACTGTGACACTGTCTCAAGCACTCACCTGCCTGAAGCAATGGGCCCTGGACAAGTCATCGTCTCCAGAACTCCCTGGTGACGGGGAAGCCAAAGTGAGGATGTGGAACGTGAGGATATGGAACATGGGGCTGGGACTGGAGTTGACAATTTTCCTGGGTTTTCTTTCTTCCCAGCCCCCATCCCCAGGCCTTTCCCCCTCCTGTGGTGGGAGTTCTCTATGTTTTGTTTTTTCTCTTGTGGCTCTTGCTCCAATAAGTGTGAGAAAAGCACTGTGGAGGAGCAAATTGGAAGCTGCTGAGGCTCCTTTCCTAGTCTGGGAATCTTGGTCAGCTGTGGCCTGTTACTTCATGTGGGAACCTTGTACAGTTTTCATCAATAAAATCTTTAGTGTTTACCTGTAAGATGCTAAATCATTTCTTGATGGTGGTGTTAGATCTTCTTGTTCTTAGCTGAGCAGTGAGCTGGAACAGAGCTGGTGAAGTGCAGTGGCATCACAGCACTGGATGCTTGCAGTGGAACCTTTTTATTGTGGTGGTGGTGGTGTTGTTATGGGTGTTTGCAATGGAGGCTTTTGTTTCACCATGGTGCTTGGATGCCATCAGGAATAGGTCTCTCACCTTTCTCTTGAACAAACAGAGTCTTTCTCTGAATGATGGGAATCAAGGTGAGCCCTCAATAATGCTGCAGTATGAGAGAGAAATGGGACAGAGGAGCAGGAAAATGTGTATGTGAGCAGCTGGCCCAGGAGTTCCTCCTCTTGCCTGTGTTTCTAGCCTGGCTGATGGGGTTGATTTTCTTAAAGGCAATTTGTTGTGCAGCCAGTGTCCATATCAGTGGCCTGATCAGGAGGGGCTGAGCCAAGAGCTCTGATTGTTTTCCAGGAAGCAAGGAGCCTGTGCTTAGCTGCTTTGGTGATACTCTCCAAGTTGGATCACAGGAGTTAGTGTCTTTCTGTCACAGTGCTTCAGCCTATGCTGCAGGTAGGAAGCTGCAGATTTGCAGTGCAGCAGGAGGCAGTGGTGCCATGGTGTCAGCTGCTTGTTTCCCCCATGCTGTAGGGTGGAACAGAGTCGTACTGCCCTGGGCTGCAGAGAGCCAGCTGTGGTCTCAAGGCCAGGAGGCCTGCCTGGAGAGAGTCAGTACCTTTGGTGCAGCACAGGAGCTAGCAAATGCAGTCTCAGCAAGTGTTTGTGCATTGCAGCTGCTTAATCGCCTACAGCCCTCTGCTGTGGCAGGATGCCATAAATCAGTCCCCTGTGCGTTCAGCCAGCAGGAGGGCTGGAGTTAAGCAGCTGCCTCTTCACTACCACCCCTTGGTCCCTACAGCAAGGAGTTAAACTGCAAAGAGATTGTTCGTAGGCTCAGAGAGTGAGTTGGGTTGGAGGGGACCTCCAAAGGTCATCTAATTCATCCCCCTTGTACTCAGCAGGGACATCCTCCACTAGAGCAGGCTGCTCAGAGCCTTGTCCAGCCTCACCTTGAATATCTCCTGGGATGGGGCCTCAACCACCTCCCTGGGCAACCTGTTGCAGTGTTCCAGCACCCTCATGCTGCAGAACTTGTTCCTCACATCCAATCTCAATCTGCTCTGCTCTCATTTCAAACCATTGCCCTTGTCCTGTCCCTGCAGGCCTTTGCAAACAGTCTCTCTGCAGCCTTCTTGTAGCCCCTTCAGGTACCGTCAGGCTGCTGTTAGGTCTTGTTGGAGCCTTCTCTTCTGCAGGCTGCACATCCCCAGCTCCCTCAGCCTGTGCTTACAGCAGAGCTGCTCCAGCTCCCTGATTATTTTCGTGGTCTCTTCTGGACTAAGTCCATCAGGTCCATGTCTTTCCTATGTTGAGGGCCCCAGAGCTGGATACAGTACTACAGGTGAGGTCTCACCAGAGCAAAGTGGCAGAATCCCCTCTCTCCATCTGTCCACGCTGCTTCTGGTGCAGCCTAGAATGTGATTTTCATGCTGTAGACCTCCCCCTTCCACCCCACTTCCTTGCCAGTGGCAGCATTAAAAGTGGGGGAGCAGCACCACAGGGCTTTGAGTGAGTGCAGCCTCCTGTGGAGTTCCTCAAGATTTTGAGAACCAATAAAGTCTCTGAGCAAGCTCCTGAGAAGGAACTTTCTCCTGGCAAAAATGGGTGGGGCAGTCAGGAAGATGGCAGAAGAGGGAACTGTGCAGTGCCTACCCTGCTGCCACTTTGTATTTCCCATTGGAGCTGAAGCCAGCAGCTGGCAGAAGCACTTCGTCCTCCGTCAGGAGATGTAAAGTGGCTTTGGTGCCATATGGACTGGAATGGCAAAGGATTCCCTCTCCATGAGTCTGTGGCAGCCCTCAGTGCAGTGCCTGATTAGTTAAGGCCATGGGCAAGAGGGAGCTGCCTTGTCATAGGCAGAGTATGTAAGAGGGAGGTGTTGTGGAGGCTCCGTGGGGTAAGGGTGATCACTGCACGCTCCTGCGTTTGATAGCATGAAAGAGCTGCTCCCGGAGGGACTGCAAGGGAACAACCAACCTTGAAAGGGCAGATTATAAACCTGTGAGGAAGATGGTTAACAGCAGGCTGAAGGGCAAAGAGAAGCACTTAAAAACCATCCAGCTCTGCCTGCAGGCTATTTAAGAACACTGTACCGAGGCACAGATGGTTTGTATACCTCTGAGCAAAAACAGAGCGCGGGAGGAAGAAGGAAGCTGGGAGGGTTCTGTGGGAGACAAGAAGGGATGGAGAGAGGCTGAAAACATCCCTGCGAGGTGAGGAGTGATTGACAGGCTGGGGGATGTCAGGAGAGTGGAAAGTGGCACTGCTAAGGAAAAGGCTGCAGCAGCTGCTGACTTTGGCTCCCCAGGGTGAAAGAGTGGTTCTAGGGACGTGCTGAGCACTCCACACACAGGGCCCTGCAGGTGAGAGCAGCACAAAACAAGTGTGCTCTGGACGTGCTGAGCACTCCACACACAGGGCCCTGCAGGTGAGAGCAGCACAAAACAAGTGTGCTCTGGACACAGGTTAGCTGGCACCAGCCAGGAGCTCAGCAAAGTCAAAACAGTCTGCAGGGGTAATCTGTGAGTCACAGTCTGGCAGGGCTTGGAAGGGACCCCCAGAGATCATCCAGGGGCAGGCATCTGCTGGAGAGGGTCCAAGGGAGGGCTGTGAGGATGATGAGGGCACTGGAGCACTGCCTGGTGAGGAGAGGCTGGGGGACCTGGGGCTGCTTAGTCTGAAGAAGAGAAGGCTGAGAGGGGATTGAATCAATGTCTATAACTATCTGAGGGCTGGGGGGCAGGAGAGGGGAACAGGCTCTGCTCACTGCTCCCTGGGATAGGACAAGGAGCAATGGATGGAAGCTGCAGCACAGGAGGTTCCAGGTCAGCACAAGGGGGAACTTCTATACAGTGAGGGTCCCAGAGCCCTGGCACAGGCTGCCCAGAGAGGCTGTGGAGTCTCCTTCTCTGGAGCCTTCCCAGGCCTGTCTGGATGTGTTGCTGTGTGCCCTGAGCTAGATTGTGTGGCCCTGCTCTGGCAGGGGGCTTGGACTGGATGATTTCTTTGGGTCCCTTCCAACCCCTGACATCTGTGACCCAGTCCAACCCCCTTGCTAGAGAAGGATCACCCAGGGCAGGCCACACAGGAGTGCATCCAGGTTGGTTTGGAAAGTCTGCAGAGAAGGAGCCTCCACAACCTCCCTGGCCAGGCCTAACTCAAAAGCAAAGGAGCTCATTCAAAGATGGTTTCTCTCCACTGGCCTCGTGTTGGATTTGGTGCCAGAAATGATTGGTTTAATCTTTGCCTAAGAAGGCAGAGATTACAAAAAGCAATAATCAGAGACTCCTGAAACTCTACTTTGAGTAAAAGCAAAAGGCCCTGGTGCAGCTCTGGGCTGAGAAGGAGGCTGATGAAGATGCAGAGGTGTTTGCAGAGCTATTTTGACACCAGAGTGCGATGGGACAGATGTGGAATTCTGCTGTCCTGAGAACACAAACTGGTTACCAAGTGGAAGGGGAGCATCTGAAGTGTCACAAATCTGATGTGCCCTTGTGAAATCAGTGACAGCTTCTGGTTTAAAACCAAGGAAGGGCTGCTGTGGCAGTGACTACTTGAGGCACACAGAGCCCTGGCATCTAGGCTGCCTTGTTCTGCCCTGCTAAGCTGAAACAAACCACTCAGCTGCCAGAGTCTCCCCTCCCCCCTGCCATCCCCAGAGCAGGGATCATAGAATCGGAGAATGGGTTGGGCTGGAAGGGAGCTCAAAGCTCAGCCAGTTCCAACCCCCTGCCATGGCCAGGGACACCTCCCACTAGAACAGGTTGCTCAAGGCCTCATCCAACCTGGCCTTGAACACCTCCAGGGAGGTCGTGGAGCACAGAATCACCCAATGTAATCGGTTCTGTGCTGAGTGGGCAGTTTGGGCTGACTGCTGCTGTTACAGCTTTGCTGTCAGTGAAATGACTCTGAGAGACACCTGAGCTCTGCACTGGGTAGTCTGGGGTAAGTGGTTTAAATTCAGTGAATGTAAGGATTGGGCACTCCAGGATCTTGCCACCAAATTCTTACAGCCCACAGCACACAGAGGTGACGAGAGGGGCTGGCTCGGTGCTCGTCCTGCAGGAAGGGAGCTCTGAGTGCTGAGAATGGAAAACTGAGCAGAGGCTTTGGTGTGAGGAAAGCTAAGGGCAATACCCTCTCCATAAATACTGTGTCATGGAGAGGAACTGTGAAGCACTCTCACCCTGCTTACTCTCTGCTTCAGACCTTAGCTGCAGCCTGTGCACTGCACTTGGAAGAAGGAAAACACAGGCAAGTGCAGCAGAAAGCAGAAGCCTGGGAAAGATGAGCTGGGAGGACAGGCTGCAGCTGTGTACCTGCTGAAAGGGGATGCAGAGGATGTGCTCCTGCTCCTCGGGTAGGTAAAGCCTGCTGCAGAGAGGAGAGCAAGAAATTGTTCTCTGTGCCCACTGGGAATACAAAGAGGAGGAATGGATTGAAATCGCGGCAAGGTGATTTAAGGAGGACATTAGGAGCAGCTTTCTAGTGCAAGAGTGCTCAGGTACTGAACAGATTGCCTGGGGAGGTTGTGGGATCTTCATTGCCAGGTACTTTTAAGAACAGGTTCACAAACATCTGTCAGGAATGATTTGGCTATAATTGATCCTGCCTTAGGGCAGAGGGCTGGACAGTTCCCTCCTTCTCTCATTAGGCATGCTGAGCTGATATTCCTAGGACTCTTGTAACAGCAAAGCCATGCTGCAGTGATGCCAAAAGCCACAGCTAAAGTGACCTCATCTGGGAAAATTCATCCCACCCTTGGACACACAGTTGGACTTGCTCAGCAGCTAGCTGGTTACCTGGGGCACAGGAGACCTGTGCTGCCACCCGGTGAGACCTGGGCAGGCAGAGCTGGGCACAGAGAGCCCAGTGAGATTCAACAAGGACAAGTGCAGAGTCCTGCACCTGGGCAGGAACAATAAACTGCAGCAGTCCAGGCTGGGAGGTGACTGCTGGAGAGCAGCCCTGTGGAGAGGGACCTGGGAGTGCTGGTGGAGAGCATCCATGGCACAGCAATGTGCCCTGCTGGACAAGAAGGCCAGTGGGAGCCTGGGGGGCATTAAGAAGTGTCCAGCAGATCAAGGGAGATTCTTCTTTGGGTCCCAGTGCATTTTCCCTTGTGCCTCTTGGGCCATTTGCTCTTTAGTTCTTAGCTGCTACAGCCCCAGCTCACCCAGCAGATCCTCCCTGCAGGGAGAGCAGGGTCCTGCTCACTGCGCTCCAGGAGCATTTGTCTTGTCCCTCAAACTCAGCCAGGTGTTTGCATCGTGTCAGACCTCTGCAAACCTCTATTGCTCTCTTCAACCTCAGCTTTAGATTGGCACTGGCAGAGGCCAGAGTGCCTGTGAATGGCATTCCACTGTTCTCCCAGCTCCTCTGCACTTTAGAGGAGTTCAGGGAGTTCATGCTGGCAGCAGCAGCTAGGTTTGGGTTTTGAGTGAATTAGAAATTTCATGTGTGGATGGTAATCTTTCTGTAAAGCCACTTTTCAGTGCTTGAGAGTTTGTGTAGGCTCTAAGAAAGCAATGCTTCTACCTTGGGTGTCAGCCTCAGTGCAGCTGCTCAGCACCACACACACAGGTACACATGGAGGGACCTTACTGAGCTCTGTGGCTCAGAGAGCCAACTCCAGCATGGATGGATGGGATGAGATTGAACAAGGCCAAGTGCAGGGCTCTACACTTTGGCCACAACAATCCTAAGCAGCACTACAGGCTGGGGACAGAGTGGCTGAGAGCAGCCAGGCAGAGAGGGACCTGGGGGTGCTGGTAGAGAGGAGCTGAACAGGCAGCAGTGCCCAGGTGGGCAGCAGAGCCAATGGCATCCTGGGCTGGCTCAGGAGCAGTGTGGCCAGCAGGACAAGGGAGGTTGCTCAGGGCACCCCTGGAGTGCTGTGTCCAGTTCTGGGCTCCTCCATTCAAGAGAGATGTTGAAGTGCAGGAAGGTGTCCACAGGAGGGCGCCAAAGCTGTTGAGGGGCCTGGAGCAGAGCCCTGTGAGGAGAGGCTGAGGGAGCTGGGGGGGGTGCAGCCTGCAGCAGAGGAGGCTCAGGGCAGAGCTCATTGCTGGCTACACTACCTGCAGGGAGGCTGTAGCCAGGTGGGGTTGGGCTCTGCTGCCAGGCACCCAGGGACAGAACAAGAGGACACAGCCTCAAGCTGTGCCAGGGCAGGTCTAGGCTGGATGTTAGGAGGAAGTTGTTGTCAGAGAGAGTGATTGGCATTGGAATGGGCTACCCAGGGAGGTGGTGGAGTCACTGTCCCTGGAGCTGTTGAAGCCAAGCCTGGCTGGGGCACTTACTGCCATGGTCTGGTTGGTTGGCCAGGGCTGGGTGCTAGGTTGGGCTGTCTGAGCTTGGAACTCTCTTCCAACCTGGCTGATTCTGTAATTCTGTGGATGATGATTTGAAGGGACAACACTCCTGCACACAGATGAGGAGCCCTCACCTGTGCTGCAGACCCTGTTTCAGTGCAGAAAGTATTAGCACTTTGTAGATGAATCAGAGAGGTTTCCAAATCAATTTTCTTCATCAGACAGCAGCTACTGTAGTGGCTGCAGTTAGGGCTGAGGAACCCAGCGTGTAAATGCTTCAAGGTCCAGAATGGGCTGCTGTAAACATGTAAGTCTTTTATCAATAATTCTTACCAACAGCCTTCTTTATGCACTCTCCCTTTTGCCAGAGAGCTCTCCTCGGTTGTACACTGAGCTCATTTCCCTTCCGGGTAGCTGTGCATTGGGTGGTGGACCAATGAGCGTTGGCATCAGGATGCCATTGCTATTCATACCTAAAGGGATACAGGTACAGAGGGATAAATATCTTCTAACCAAGTAAATGTCCTCTTTGGCCTCACTGCCTTTTCCCAAAGCCCACAGGCCTGGATCCTGGCTGCTCTGTGTGTGAGCAAAGCACCAAGCAGTGAGAGGCAACAGCATTTACATGAGCAGAGAAACCTCTCTGCTGGTCTTGGGGCCTCCTTTGGTCCACACTTAGAACAGCCCAGGCTTAGCTGTTTGCAGTGAGGGTGGTGAGGCACTGGCACAGGTTGCCCAGGGAGGTTGTGGAGCACAGAATCACCTGAGGCCAGGTTGGATGAGGCCTGAGTGACCTGTTCTAGTGGGAGGTGTCCATGCCTAGGGAACCGGCTGAGCTTTGAGGTCCCTTCCAACCTAATGCATTCCATGACTCTCTGTCCCTGCTGAGTGCAGGGAGTTGGTCTGGATGACTGCAGTGGTGCTAATTATTTGTCCATTGTCACTTTACTGCTCCAAGAACAGTGGAGAATAAATCAGTCTTTGCTTGCAGTGCAAAGGGAAGGGAGCAGTCTGTGGCTAGGGTATTTGAGAGGGGAAATGAAGGGACAGTAGGATGAGGATTTACATCAGCTTGGGATCTATCTGCCAAATGACTCCTGTCAGCACACCAACAGCAGAGGGAAAAGCACAGCAAAAGGTGGGTAGGGTTTCCCTTTCTGCTGGCCTGTGCCCCTGGCTGGTTCCAGCTACTCCTAACTGATCCTTGGTGCTGTTTGTGCCCATCCAGGCTTTCCTCACTGAAGGGAACCCAGGAGATTTGCACTCGTAGCCAAATTCAGCCTTAATTTGTGCCTGACAGTTAAAGGACTAACAGAACACCAGAGCTAAATTTTGGCTCACTTCAGCTAGATGCTCCTTTCACAGGGCTTACACATCTCAGCACAGGAAGGACATGGACCTGCCAGAGTCGGCTCAGGAGCCACCAAAACGTGATCTGAGAGCTGTGCTGTGGGGACTGGATGGGAGAGGAGGGGTCACAGCTATGGGACAGGCTGGGAGAGGATCCCAGGCTCACAGGATGTCAGGGGTTGGAAGGGACCCCAAGAGATCATCCAGTCCAACCCCCCTGCCAGAGCAGGACTACCCAATCTAGCTCAGGTCACACATGGCCTGGTTGACTGGCCAGGGCTGGGTGATGGTTTGGGCTGGCTGAGCTTGGAGGTCCCTTCCAACCTGTTTGATTCTGTGGTTCAGGGGACTGTAAAAAAGGTAGGGACAGGCTCCTGGCGGGGCCTGCTTTGGCAGGGCAGTGGTTTTAAACTGAGAGGGGAGATTCAGAAAGAGGGAACAACTGTTTGCAAGGAGGCTGGTGAAACACTGGCACACGCTGCCCAGAGAGGTGGCAGAGTCCCCGTCCCAGGGCAGGCTGGATGCAGCTCTGAGCAGCCTGATCTGGTGGAGGATGTCCCTGCTCGCTGCGGCGGCCTTGGACTGGATGACCTTTAAAGACCCCTTCCAGCCAAACTAATCTGTGAAAGGCTGCAACGAGTGGGAGGAGGCTGCTGGTGCTCCGCCAGCCTCAAGCGGCCCCCCCCCGTGCTTAAGTCACGGCGCTCCCCGTACGCCGGCGGCAGCGGTTTCGAGGGGCCGGTGCGGGTCCCGCTGCTGCAGGGCTGCCAGACAAGCGAGCCCCGCGCTGGGCGAGGGCAGGCGCCGAGGCCAGGAGCTCCATAGCCAGAGGGCTTCCACACCTTGCCCTCGGCTAACAACCTGCCGGGGCGCCACGGGCCGGGCGGCTGCAGCGCGGCGGCGGGACGGCAGATGGCGGCCGCAGCTCAGGGAGCGGCGCGGGCAGGAGCCGGGGCACGGCCGGCACGGCTCGGCACTGGGGCGGGCAGGAGCCGGGGCACGGCTCGGCATTGGGGCGGGCAGCAGCAGGCGCTCGCCTGGGCCGGCTCAATAGCGGGCAGGAGCCGGGGCACGGCTCGGCACCGGGGCGGGCAGGAGCCGGGGCACGGCTCGGCGCCGGGGCGGGCAGGAGCCGGGGCACGGCTCGGCGCCGGGTCGGGCAGGGGCCGGGGCACGGCTCGGCGCCGGGGCGGGCAGGAGCCGGGGCACGGCTCGGCGCCGGGGCGGGCAGGGGCCGGGGCACGGCTCGGCGCCGGGGCGGGCAGGGGCCGGGGCACGGCTCGGCGCCGGGTCGGGCAGGAGCCGGGGCACGGCTCGGCACTGGGGCGGGCAGGAGCCGGGGCACGGCTCGGCACTGGGGCGGGCAGGAGCCGGGGCACGGCTCGGCACTGGGGCGGGCAGCAGCAGGCGCTCGCCGGGGCCGGCTCAGTAGCGTGCAGGAGCGCGGGGCGGCCGGGCTCGTGCTGGGGCTCCCTCTGGCCCCGCAGCTGCGGCTCGGCAGTGCGGCCGGCCCCGGGCAGTGCGGCCGGCCCCGGGCAGTGCGGCCGGCCCCGGGCAGTGCGGCCGGCCCCGGGCAGTGCGGCCGGCCCCGGGCAGTGCGGCCGGCCCCGGGCCCCGCCGCGCGGTGTGCGCAGGCCATCCGCAGAGGAGCTGCGTGGCGCAGCGCTGGGGTTTGGCTATTTCTGCTTTGTGCAGCTTTTACTTATTTCCCCTGCCGGTCTCTCGCCGCTTCCCTCCTTCCCTCGGCCTTCTCGCTCTGCGGCACTCTGCCACCACTGCTGCTCGCCTTCGGAGCGGTTCAACAGGGCCAGCGACTGCGGCCTGCGCTGGGGTCACAACCACCCCAGGGAAGTGTGGCTGGAAGCTGCCCGGTGGAAGAGCAGCAGGGGAGCAGGCCGGCAGCAGGCTGGGCATGAGCCAGCAGCGTGCTCGGGCCGCTGGCCCGGGAGTGGTGTGGCCAGCAGGAGCAGAGGGCAGTGGCCCTGCCTCTGGACTCGGTGCTGCTGAGGCCTCGCCCCAAACACTGCGTTCAGCTTTGGGCCTCACGCCGAGCAGGACGTTAAGATGCTGGAGGCTGTCCAGGGAAGGGCAGTGAAGCTGTCGAAGGGTCTGGGGCACAGATCTTAAGAGGAGTGACTGAGGGGACTGGAGAAAAGGAGGCTCAGGGGAGATCCTGTCGCTGTGCTGTAACTACCTGAAAGGAGGTTGCAGTGAGGTGGATGTCGGTGCTGGAGACGAAAAACTCGCTCTGGAGGTGAGTCAGGTTTTCTGGTACCTGAATCTGACCTGATAGGAGTAAAACTTGCACAGCGTGGTGTGGGACAATGAACCTGCCCTTTGGTGGGTGCCTGCTGCTCAGAGCTTCTCCTGAGTGCCAGCCCCTTCGTTCTGAAATGAAGTGGTTAAAATAGCCCTCCTAAAGCTGTGACAGGAGGTGCTGCTGAGCGTCTGCCTTGTCTCTTTTCTCTTTGTTTTGTTGCATTTTAAAACAAGTGGGCAGTAACTGAGGGTTTGAGTGTAGGTGTGGATGGACAAGCAGTCCTGTGTCCACAGGAGCCACCTTCACATACCAATTCCATAACCTGGAATGCCTTTGAAAGCAGTAGTTAAGCCTGTAGACTCAGCTGGATAAGCAAGCCATACACTGTAGTGTTAAACATGGGCATCTCAAGGTAAGCATCAGAATTCTTACTTGGCATCTGACTATCCATTCTTTATACTCTCTTCTTCTTTTAGGTGGTAGCTTTTTAACTTTCTGAGGCAGGGGCCAGCCCTTTCTCCACGACAGCTTGCAGTTTCACAGCAGTGCATGCAGTGCAGTGTGCCAGGAAGGTAAGGGAGACCATCTTACCTGAGCGGGGTGCCTTTGCTGCAGCACAGCAATTGCTTTGAGCACCATCTCTCTGGAGGGTTTTGAGGCAGTGAGCACAGCTTCTCCATCTCTGCAGTTGAATACTACTGTCCTTCCGATGAAGTTCCACCAAGACAATATTGAGACCCATGCCAAAGAGCAGGCAGAGAGGGGAAGGAAACATGGTCTTGTCTCTAGAGTGCTTTATTCTGTCCCACATTCATTTCCCTGTCACAAGGAAACACTCTGAGGAGAGGCTGAGGGAGCTAGGGTTTAGCTTGGAGAAGAGGAGGCTCAGGGCAGAGCTCATTGCTGTCTACAAATACCTGAAGGGAGGCTGTAGCCAGGTGGGGTTGGGCTCTGCTGCCAGGCAACCAGCAACAGAACAAGGGGACACAGTCTCAAGTTGTGCTGGGGGAGGTCTGGGCTGGATGTGAGGAGGAAGTTGTTGGCAGAGAGAGTGATTGGCATTGGAATGGGCTGCCCAGGGAGGTGGTGGAGTGGCTGTGGCTGGAGGTGTTGAAGCCAAGCCTGGCTGGGGCACTTAGTGCCATGGTCTGGTTGCTTGGCCAGGGCTGGGTGCTAGGTTGGGCTGTCTGAGCTTGGTGCTCTCTTCCAACCTGGCTGATTCTATGATATCTGTGTAGGCTGCCTGGCCTCATCTGGGAGGCAGACAGGCAGTGGCAAGCCAGGTGCCATGGCAGCAGAGCCATCACTGCTCATTATTCCTGGAGGAGAGTAGGAGCTGTAGGAATAGCTCTGCTCTTGCTGCCGAAGCAGTGCAGACCAAGGGTGATGCCATGGCCACTGCACTGAGGTCTTGCCTAAAGCTGCCGTTTTCCTACTCTCCCTGCCAAGCCTGAGAGCCTGTTCACCTTCCTTGCACCTGCCTCTGGCCCAGCGATGGCAGGGCCCTGCTGAGTGCAAATGGTGACAAGCAGATGGGTGTAAATACCTCTGCAGAGTTACAGAAGGTGATGCTGCTGACAGTTAACTTGGCCACCCCATCTGCAGTGCAGCTGACCCACCTTAGCTTGGCTGCACTTTGGCAGCTGTGTCCACACTATCTTCGAGGCGGAACTTAAGTGCCCTGTAGGCTGTCAGACAGGGGACGAGCCTGTCAGTGTCACTCTCTGAAGCCAGGCCTCTTTCCACGGCTGAGCACGTCCAGCATGCTCCAGTGCCACCGGGCCTGCAGCGCTCGCTGTAACGGGAGCACTCCGGGAGCTGCTCTGTGAGAGAGGTGCAGATGAAACCAGAGAGGCTGTTTACTCCGTGCAAAGTAAAGATGTCAAAGGTCAGACATCCTCCAGTCTGTGGCCAGGGGAGCTGTTGGTTCTGTCGTGAATGTTGCTCTATTTTGGGAAGGCCGAATGTGGGTCAGTTGCCCATGCTCCCAGCGGGGCATCACGAACAGGTGCCATAGTTTTACGACCAGAGCAGCCTTCTCAGGTTGCCAGATGGGTGGGGGAATCCCTTCCAGATCCTGCTTGCTGAGAAGGGGATCCCAGGGGGTTCCTGGTGTGGAAAGGCTGCCAGCCCAGCTCTGTTCCAAGTGTAGCGTTGGCAGGCACGGTTAGAGGCACAGACGATGGAGGGTATTTGCTACCCCCTGCTTTTCTCCAGGAAGCACTTTCTGTTACAGTCTTAACAGCTCAGGAGTACTGAAAGCTCAGGAGCTCCTGGTGCTTAAATGCAAAACGAGACAAAGGAAGAGTGAGAGGAAGCTGCTTCGGTTTCTTGTGCAGCAGTCTCCACCCTTCAGTCTCTGGGATAAGTGTTTGCAGAACGAGACCCTTCAGTGAAACACACGCCTTGAATTTCCAATCTAAACGTTGCCCACCATATGCAGAGACTGTCATCACACTGATCCTTGTCATCACATCTCCTGGATCAAAGCATTCCTGGACAGAAGGTGGGGGTGGTGATTGCCAGGCAGAAAAAAACTAGTAGCTGCATGCTTTATGCCAGCCTGCCCTTGCTCCTCGCACAATAGGCGCTGCCCGGGCTTGCTGAGCCGCTATTTAACACCTTGGTCGGCCGAAGCTCCAGATAACCTCCTCTGCAGGAGGTGCTACAGACAAGCAGGTCTCTCCTAGCCTGTCCAAACAGAGCCCCAGGGTTTCTGAGGAAGCCCTGTCCAGGAGCTACTGTTGCCACTATCCCTCGCCTATTTGTCAGAACTTCATTTTGCTTAATGGGGTTTTCAGCTCGTGCAGTCTCATGCATATATCTTCTCCTCCAGCCTCTGCTAGTTTATTCCTCGCTACAAAAGCATTTTCGCTGCCCAAATGTATCAGTGGGTTTAAAAAAAATGGAAACAGGTACTTTACATGTAATTAATTTAGTGATTTGTTCAGCTGCTGCTTCACATGCCTAACCCCAATTAACATTAATGGGAGTCGTGTAGGCATGTCAAGGGCAGAATGCACCCCTAATAAGCTAACATGGAGTGTTATTACATTACTGCTGTAATTATGTCCTGCACACACATCATTTCTGCTTTGCTTGGTGAACTGCTCCTCAAATGTGGTGGCTACTCACCTGGCATGCTGGATGTGTCAGTGCGGAGGATGCGCCGAGCGGGGCCCTTCCTGCTTCCTTGTGCTGCTGCCTGCCCACCGAGGATTCCACACCTAGCTTAATGAGGACCAGCCAGTTGGCGTTTTGCAAAGCTGCTGCTTGTGTTGTTTGAAGGTGATACTGGGAGCCAGAAACAGTCAAACCCCAGCAAACCTCAAAAGGACAGCATTTTAGTTTTATTTGGTTTTAACTGCAGTCTGAGCAACTGTGGCTGAGACACCTTTAGGCTCATAGAATCACAAATGGCTCAGCTTGGGAGGGACCTCAGAGTTCATCTACTCCAACCTGCCCACCATTGGCAGGGACACCTCTCAACTAGACTCAAGGCCTTGTCCATCCTGGCCTTCAACACTCCCAGAGAGGAGACAGACACAGCCTCCCTAGGCAGCCTGTTCCAAAGTCTCACCACCCTCACACTCAAGAACTTTTTCCTGAGATGCAGCCTAGACCTGCTCTCCCTCAGCTTCAACCCATTCCCCCTTGTCCTCTCCCTAGGCACCCTCAGGAAAAGTCCCTGTGCAGCCTTCCTGCAGGATGCCTTTAGTTATTGGAAGGCAGATCTGAGGTTCCCCCACAGTCTTCTCCTTTCCTGGCTGAACACCCACAGCTCCCTCAGCCTGTCCTCATGGCAGAGGTGCTCCAACATCATCCTTATGGCCTCCTCTGGACTCTAGTGGCTCTGATAGCCATGCCCAGTGTCTTGGATGTTGTGTTGCTGTGGAATCAGAGGTGCCAGCAGAACACCTGCCCCTTCGCAGGCTCACACAGCTAAGCCAAGTGCTTCGGATGAGCTTGGCAATTAAGGGATAGTGAAAAGCAGCAGTGAATCCTTAATGCTGACTGGCAGCATGGCACTGCTGGATGGAGAGGGAGAAGCAGCACTTGCAAAAACCTGAACATTGTGAAACAACCAAGTTAGAGCACTTTTTACACCGTCAGACAGCCAGCATGCTCTGGACTTACGGTACTGGCAAAGCAGTGAGGGCAGTGGCACACACCTCCTACCAGCATCCACCCAGCTTTTGTGCAGGAGTGTGGGGTTAGACTTCTGTTTGTGTAGGCCCTAATGTTTGTGAAGGTGTTTGCTAAACCAGAGCTCTGTTTCCAAGGTAACAGCTACCTAACTTTGTTACTAAAACTGCACTAATACAAACAGATTCATGTTAATTTCAGGCTCCATTAAAAACACAAGGGAAAAAATAAATCAGTGTTCACCAAATGGGAAAAGAAATCAACAGAGAAAAAAATATTTCCAGCCTTTTAAGTGGGGTTTGGTAAACAACAGAGGTTAAAAAAACTGGATAAAAGAGGTACATGGCATCCTCATGAGCTGTACTGTAAACAGGAGAACAAAGAGGGTCAGTGATAATGCAGGAGTAATTGTTAGGGCTGCAAGACCTTGAGAAACAGAGGGCCAGAGGTGGAGTGACCTGTCTTGAGCCACACGCAGTTGGGTCTCCTAACATCTCGCCCAGTGCCCCTGGGCTGTGACTCGAGAGCAAAGAGCAGGAGGCTCAGAGAAGAGCAGAGGTGTCCTGTCCTGCATGACACAGCAGCTGTGCCTGTCTGACTGCTGGGGCTCAGACGTTTGCTAGCCAGCAGCACGCCAACGCTCCACAGCTCCTGCTTACGTGGTTTGATTCCTAACGTGTGCCAGAGCTCCTGCTGCCCTCCTTTCCCTGCCAGCCTTAACCTTGCTGACAGAAGGGCAGGTACACTGGCACATGCTGTGGGCACAGCTGCTGGCATGGTGACAGCTGGGACTGTCAGGTGGCACATGCTGTTCAAAGGGGTCTTGGGGGAGGTGTCAGCAGTGGTCCACAGACAGCTAAGTGCTTGCGGGATCTGTAGCTGCCTCCTTCCTGCTCGGAGCCTCCATCCCGCCGGTTCCTCCCCACGCACAGCTATTTTGGCAGGTCCATAAGTTCTGAAGCTGTTAGGAAAAGATTTTTGCAAGAAGTGAGAGTGACTTTTCCCCTTCACTGAGCCATACCTTTTCCAATTTACCACTGGTAATAAATATTCTCATTTCCAAAGTCTAGGTGGAGAGGAGAGAGAGAGGAATAAAGAGATGTTTCTTCTTCTAGATTCTCCCCACTGGTGTATTCCTTAGACAAAATTCTGCTCCGGTGGGAGAAGTGACCCCCATCTTCATTGCTTTCAAGACCAGGGTGTCTCATTCCTTCCTCTAAATTGTGTACTACTTGCACACTCTCAGGCTCCTCAAAAGGGGCCATCCTAGGTGTGTGATCATAGATTCTGCCTTCCTGACCAGAGAAGAGTGAAGGTCAGGCCACACACCTGCTCCCTGGGCAGAGCTCTCATGTGGAGAACTGAGGAGTACACTGACCAGCACAGTGGGACTCAAAAGAGCTGGGGCCCTGAGTGTGGAGCCAGTGCTTCTGCACCAAGGGTCTGGCTTTACCTTCTTGGTACCTGTGAAGAAAATACCTGAGAATGAGAAGAAGAAAGGCAAACTCTGTTGGGCATGCACTGGAGAGGTCTGTCTGGTGAATTTAACAGTACAAGTGGGGCAAACTCCATCATAGAGTCTTAGAATCGTAGAACCAACCAGGTTGGAAGAGACCTCCAAGTTCACCCAGCCCAATCTAGCACCCAGCCTTTTCCAATCAACCAGACCATGGCACTAAGTGCCACAGCCAGGCTTGGCTTCAATACCTCCAGCCACGGCTACTCCACCACCTCCCTGGGCAGCTCATTCCAATGCCAATCACTCTCTCTGCCAACAACTTCCTTCTCATATCCAGCCTGAACCTCCCCCTTGCACAACTTGAGGCTGTGTCCCCTTGTTCTGTTGCTGGATGCCTGGCCCAAGGCAGGACTTGCTTGGTGTTACCCTCCTGAGAATTGGAACATCTTTCAGCACACTCTGAAAGGCATCACCAAATAAAGCTGAGGGCAGCAGTGCTGTAAAAGAAGAGGCTGCTGAGAGCAGAAGTCTCTGGCAACATTTGAGGTGATTTTTCTCAGGACAGCTGTTTTCTTCTCTCATTAATCTTTCAGAGAGGCACCCTTTACTCAAGCAGCAGGTGATTGTCCTTTTCCTCTGCCCTTTCTCTAGCCACCTCACCAGCAGGATGCTGTTTGCCCTGTATTCTAAGTGGTATTTACTTTAAATCTTCTTTGATCCACTTACCTCACCCTAGCATCCCATCAGCTGGCAAAGAAAGGCAGTGAAGCGAAGGGAACATAGTTAAGTTGATATCTTAAATGCGCACAAATCCCACACGCTGAGGCAGCAACAAGATGAGTAACAAACACACTGTATGGAAATCCTCTTAAGTTCCTTTTTTCTCACTTCCAGCCTTCCATGCCACAGGAAGAACATCTTAAAAAATAATCCCATAATATTCCCGAGCTAGCAGCATTGGTGTGAGGCACAGGACGGTTTGGTGCCTCTGCATGTCTCAGACCATCACAGCTCCTGGCTGAGGGAGAAGAGGGGGGAAAAAGGGAAAGAGCAAGCCTCCTAGGCAGCCTTGTCTCTGCCAAAGTGAAGTATTTCCACTGGAGCTGTTTCCATTCCACAATTGGCAGCTTTATCCAGAGGCCTTCAGTAGAGAGCAGGATTCTTACTGCCGTGAGTGGCTGCTGCTGGGGTGCAGCACTATCAGCTAACGTACGTCAGCCAGGATCTATTTCATAAGAGAATTGTTTTCTCCTGAGGGGCTTTGCTTCTTTCTTCTAAATTCTTGCCTGCTGGCTCTGCCTGCTTTGCTTTGCCTGAGAAATTAGACCTTGGTACTTCATGTGAGATCTCTGCCAGGAACACTGCCTGGTGTTTCATTGTCAGTCAGGCTGTGATTCTGCTCTGACATTTCCAGCTGTACTTAAACCAACCCCAAGCATAAAAACAAACATTTTTTTTCCCCTGCCAGAGTTCATTTACATCAGGAAGGCAGACTAAAGAGTGCAATACCCAAAGAATTTAGGTCTGCACTGGAGAGCTTTGCTGGGATGGGTGTCACTGGGCTGCCAATAGCTGGTATGGGGGGTGCATGCCTGCAGCGGCACGTGGGGAGGGTGGCAGAGTGAAAGGCAAAAGGGAGAGGGGCCAGTATGCAGTCCTGACAAGCTCGGTGGGGAACTTCACAGTGCTGATGCTGAGAGAAATTAGCAGGGCATCCTGACCTAGTCAAGAGGAGCTGACTCACACCGTGTGTTGGATTAAAGGAAGATGTCTGGAGAGGTTGCCAGCTTCTGCCTGCCTACCTCAGACAGAGCTCAGCACTGTCAGAAGCAGGCCATGGTAGAACAGTTGATCTGGCTGCTCCTCAGCTGCCATAGGTAACAATCTACCATGTTATGTGATTCCAAGAACCAGTTCCCATGAAAAGCTTCATTCATGGAAAAGATCTCTCTGAATTTTGTTGTCAAAGCTTGCAGCCTACTGTGGACATTTCCAGTTGGATTGAAAGGGTGGACAGAGATGGAAAGTGATTGGAGAGCCACAGCAAGGACGGTTCTCTCTGGGGCTGGAGTCCTTCGTGCTCATCGCCACTGGCCAGCTGCTCTTCTCTTCACCCACCTCCCCCCTACTGAAGGCAGAGCCACAAAATCAGTGGGGGAGGGACGTAGGAGGAAAGGAGATCAAACAACTAAAGGAGATGCCAGGCAGGTCCTGTGGTGGTGAGAGGGAGGGATCCTGGTGAGGCAGAGGAAAAACAGCAGGAATGGAGGCACAGAGCCCTGGGGTGCTGGACAGGGGAAGACTGAGCAAGGAGGAAATGGGAACGTAACCTATGATCCATGGGCTTCCATAATCACCAACCTGCATGAGTGGGAGTTCCTCACTCACTTAAACATACTTTTTCCCCTTCTCAGAAGAGGCTCAGAGGTGATGTGAGCAGTTCAGGACCATCCAGCTGCAATGCCTTTTCCACTAGGAACTTTTCTCAGTTTCCTGAGAGTGTCCTTTACCTTCCCCTTTCCTCTCTGGCAGTCTTTGCGTTGTTAGACATTGAGGCTCTCATTCTGCAAGGTTCTCTGCCCCTTGAATTTCTTTGGTCTTAGATGTTGTTTTCAGTGCTTGCTTTCAAGATCTTTGGAACCAGGGGAGAAGAGGAGTGGGGTGAGATTGGTGTAAATTAACCATGTGCAGTAAATCTGGACAATTCCACTGCCCGGAATGAAGCTGCACAGAACTGCCGCAGCTGAGGACCTGCTTTGTCTGCCTCCCTCTTCTGTGTGTTTTATATTGCCTCTTGTGGGAAACAAAAACCCAACCAACCCCCAAAACAGCTCCAGAAAAACACTCCACCACAACTCCCACTCTTTCTGTTTGCTCTCCTGAGAGGTGCAGCTGTATGCTAATAGTCAGCGGGAAACAGAAGGGGCTGCAGCATGCTTTGGTGATCCAGGAAGCAGTCTCTGATGCTGGTGTGCAAGGGGAGAGACATATGGAGCTCGTTCCCCCCCTCTGCTCTCCCTCGCCTCAATTTCACACTCTTTTAGTTCTGCTGACCTCTGTGGAGTCCCTCCTAATGTACAGTGCTATAAACAAAATCAGAATGATGCCCTCTGAAAGGTGCAGAACTGCTTTTGGCCTGCACTGAAGACCCCAGCGTGTTCCGGGGATCTGCAAGGGCATCTCTCTGCTGGGTGAATGTCTTGCATTGCCCACATTCTCCCCTGCTTCTGCTGCTCTTACTGCTGTGTTCTCTTTGCCTGTGCAAGTGAGCTGCAAATAACAATGCAACCACATGGCCTCTGCTTTGGAAGACTCTGAGGGACACAGTTCCTGCCAGCAAACACCTGGGAGCTGCATGGTCACAGCCAGGGCACCTCTCAAGGCCTCACTTATGCTGCTACCCCGAGGGTGGGTTTGGAGCTCCCATCCTGCTTCTGAGTGCCCTGCCAGGGGTGGAATGGAAGCTCTTCATTTTGCCCTGTGCCTCAGTGCATGTCCAAGGGGTGCCATCAGTCAGCCTGACTATGTGGGCTGTGCCATCTTACTGCTTAATTAAGACTCATCAGTAATTTACTTGAGATCCCTGTCTGTATGGAGTTGAAGTTTCATCTGTTAGGGAGACCAGTTATTGAACTGCCTTGTGTGAAGGAAATCAATGGAATATTGCTGGAAATGAGAGAGACTCTCCCTGTGCTTCAGTCCTTTCTCCAAGCATGCAGTCAGAACTGAGAGAGGCATTGATGCCTGTGCTCAGTTTCCCATCTTCCCGCTGCACATTTCCTCTGTTGATACTTCTGACCACCTGAAGCATGTTCTAAAGTCAAGCCTTGAGGGAGCACTGCTAAGAGCAACAGGCACTTGGAATCAGTTCCAGGGTAGAGGGCCTGTGATGGTATGACACAGAGCCCAGGCTTTCCAGAGGATACTACAGAACTAACACCCTCCAGCTGGTCTTACAGTGCTACTCAAGGAGTGCTTTGTGTCACCTCTACACACATAATTCATGTGGAATAGCAGCAAGAGCTTCATAGGTGGGATCCAGCTTGTGTAGCATAATTGCAGGGGTTTTAAGCTCATACAACTTGTTGACCAAATAGACTCCCTTTAATATCACAGCTTAATTCTGTGCCAGTGCTGAGGAAGAGGTTTTTCCTGGCCAGGCTGTGTGCCTGTGGTGTCTTCCCCTGACTGGGACTCTGAGCAGGACACCTCTCTCACTGGAGGCACCCTGCCAGGAAAGCTCCAGGCAGCCTGGAAGAAGAGAGCTGGCTTTTCTGCCCTTTCTTCTCTATCTTCTCTTCCTCTCCTGAGCTTGGTGTTTTGGGATGGATATGCCATGTGCCCTCTCCCTGCAAAGACACAGTTTTGCCTTGCTGGATGGCTGGTTGTTTCCCTCCCCCAAATGACAAGTGCAGAGGCATTGTCCTCCCCTCTGTTCCCGTACAAGAAAGGTTTCCTTCCGATAGCTTTTGATTAACAACCAGCCACAGGAGGGGTTTCCAAGGAACTGGAACCTGATTTTCTGTGCAATAATTGTTCCTGTATTCTGAGTGAGCTTCTCTAACAGATGACCAGAGTCAGGCTGCAGAGACGTGAAAGGGTCTGGCATTCAGTGACTCAAGAGTACTAAGGGAGAGGGGAAATGCTAATGCTGAGTGAGGGCTGGACTTGAGTTCAGAGGTGTTTGCTGAGGTGGCAGAGTTCGTCTGTAGCTTGGAGCTTCTGTTGGTTTGAGTAAGCCCCAACTCTTTCTGATGTTTTGTTTCTCTTACTTGTGTGTAGTTCAGAAGTGTTTTGAGTAGACCTTAAAGCAAGGACCACTTTCACCTCTTACCAACTTCTTGCCCTGTCCCTCTTTCTCTCCATTGCTTCTTTTAGCCTCGCTGCCATTGTGAGAAGCCTCCTGAATGTTTGTACTGTAGGGCAGTTCATGCAGATAGGAAACGAGATGTTCTCTTGCCAGCAGGTGCTGTCTGAATCAGGGGTTAATGTGCTCCTCTGGCCTGAGATGAACCCAGTTCCAGAGCACTGTCCTGCCCCAGCTGTCCTTTCCCACCCTGCTAAGCATTATCCCGGCTCATATCTGCCAGCATAACTGCAGGTTGGAGGTGCTCCCTAACCCAATTCTGTCACAGTAATCTGGGTCAGCCTCAACACTTGCAGTGCTACATTTATTTTTGTAGCTCTCATCACTCCACCAGTTGGGTTAGAGAGCTCTTTCATGTGCACTTATGCTGACAAAATTGAGAGGGAAGTCAGCTGGGGAGGGGATGAGCAGGGCAGTGCAGGGATGCCAATGGCTGGGACAGGAGGCTGGCCATTGCCTACAGAACACAGCAAATAAACCTGGGGAGGGACAGCCCACATTGGGTTTTTTTGGCATCTTGGGACTTCTGTCCTCTCCTGGTAATGAGAGTAGATGGGAAGTACACAAGAGTTTGTCTACTCATTTGTGAGGGGCTTGCATGGCAGCAAAGCTCTGGAGCTAAACTCTTTCCACCTTAATGTGGCCCTTCTCTAGCCAAAGTTACTGGTTGTGGACTCAGCCTTACAGTGAGCCTTGTAGGGTGCAGGTGGCAAGCTATAACAGAGCTCTGGAAGAAGGAGGCCTTATGGTTTCTCAGGTGTGCCTTCAAGCTGGCTGCAGACCTGCATGGGCATCAGTGCACAAGCTGATGAGCTCAGCCTCCATGGAAACAGCACAGCAGCAGATGGGTTTGCTGAGGAATGTAATCACTGGTGGGTGCTAGGGTTTTTTATTCAATATCAAGCAGGAGCAATCTGCAAAGTTTAGAGCTGAAATTCCCTGAAGTTTATTAGAGAAGCAGGAAGGAACTGTTCATATCATAGGCCTTGGTCCATCTTTTTTTTGCTATTTAACTGTAGGCAAAAGGCAGCAGTGGAAGAAAGAACAGAAATAACCTATGGTTTATTATTAGCCAAGTTTGATATTTTTCTAGCTGCTTCTCTTCTAACCCTTCCCACCTCTATTTCCATCCTTCACTTAACTGAGATTATTCTATATGCTAGAGCTGTTTCTCTACAAAAAAAGTCAACTTCAAAATCTTTAGACATTTGCCCCTGGAAAAGAAATATGTGTAAATAATATACAGGAGGAAGAGCCTCGTGAGGATCCCAGTCCAGCCAGATGTCACTAACTTGCAGCTGAGTGTGATACCTCAAGTACCCTGGAAAACAAGCTAGCCCTGCCAGTCTGCCCCTGGCACCTCTTCAGTGAGATCTGACCACTGGAGCAGGCTGGGCAGTCCATGGCAAGCTGTCGTTTGCCCCGTGGGAGGCTGGCCTGCAGGAGCACTTAGGCTGCCAGCTCCACGCCAAACTGTTAGACACAGGAGTCACTTAAGCATTCTACACACAGCTGGAAGCAGCTTTTACACGACCTCCTGACTTCTCTCTTCAGCCCCTCACTGTGTGCAGCATAATGAAAATATCAGCACTGTTTTTAAGACCCTCTAGCCTGGGCACATGCAGCTCCTGAGTGAAAGCCAGTGTGTGGCTGTGGGTGCAGTGTGCATTTGTTGAGCTACCTCCATAGGCACTTGTGGTGGCTTTTCCGTCCAGGCTCAGCTAGCTCCATGTAGTGGTGGCCACCAAGCAGGCAGTGTAAATAATGAGATGCTTTGTGTCGTGGTTTCAGTCACTTAAGATGTCTTTTATAGCTGAGCTGGAGAATTAGGAACTGACTGCAGCAGCAAATCTTCCCAGCTGCTCACACTGCAGTGCGTGGCCAATTCCAGAGTCGGGATAGCCACAGGGGACTGTGCCTGAGGAGTCAGAGAGTTCAGATTCACACTTTGCTTTAGAGCAGGGTAATTTTCCTGTAGAGTCAGGTGTGTAAATGTGAGAGTGAAGTTATTCCCAGGTTTATATCTGTGTTTAATGCATAACATGCACATACTTACACCCTGTGAAGCCATCCTGTAGCCACGTGGGAAGCTGCCAAAGCAGATGCTAAATTGTGCTTAAGCTAATTTTCACCTTTGATCACCTCAGTTTTTGAGGTGTTGTTTAGGAACAACAGCTCTTACTCCAGAACAGCTTCTTGGTTGTGAATTCTCCTGGGATTAGGGAGCTGGAAATCACAGCTCTAATGAGAACAAATGTATCTGTTTGTAAATGAGAACATGCATCTGAGATTTCAGACCTCAGCCAATTTCCTGAGCTTCTCCACGTTGACCAACAGCAAACATTTCCTTGGCAAGTGCAGACTCCTGCTTCCACTGGCAGATCAAGCACCCGAGCACTCACTGAGTCTGCAGGCTGGCCGTGCTGGGCACACACTGTGCAGTTCCCAGGCAGCAGCAAATATCAATATGTGTCATTTTCTCCCCTGTCTTCTTTGTGTACTTGCTTCAGAATTCAAGAAGCTCCTCAGAGGGCTGGTCAGGGGTGCTGCCTGCTGCCCAGGATGTCTGTGCTGCACTGCAAGAGCAGGCCAGCTCATCCCGAGTTTTTGGTGCTGCTGATGCAACTTGCAAATGTGAGATCTCGCTTGCAGTGCATTCAGCAGACGAAAGGCAGCAAGCAGAGCAGTGGTGGTGGTTGTGCCTCCCGTGGCACAAACTGCTTTGCTGCCAGAGAAGTCTGTGGAGAGTTGCTCACACTCACTTGCACGTCCTGGGCTGACCCAGGGCAGAGGCTCTTCTATCTCTGAAGCTACAGCAGTGCTCCCTCTCTAGACTTCATTCGTGCTTTGCAGAAACACCACACCCGGGCTCTTGCTCATGGGTTTTCTGGTGCAGTGATTGCAGTTTCAGAGTATAACTCCATCGTGGTGGTTCTCCTTGATCTGGTTCTTCCCCAGGCCTTGTGGGTGGGGAGGCACAGGGAGAGAGGGGAGAAACACACAAGCAGGCTTGTCTGTCCAGGGCCATACCGTGGATTAACACTGAGGCAGGTTCCTTGTGACGGACCCCAAGTGGAGGGGCAGCCGGGAGTTGAGCTAAATGACTGCCCCTCTGCTCTGCCATCAGCCCTGTGCCCTGACTGGGGGCTGAACAGCCTCGGTTAAGGTCAGTGTGTGGTCATGAGCACTCCCAAGGTTGAGCGCTGAGGCTGTGGTAATTGGATCTCATCAGGCTGGTCAAAAGGGAGTTCTCTTGCACAGCAATTACTGTCCAGGGAGGGAATGGAAAAACCACACCACCAGAGCTGGCAGCAGGGAATTAGAGTGAGCACTGCTGAGCTGGCAGAGGCTGCCGGATCAATGGCCCTATCATGGCAGAGGAAGCAGCAGCAGCCCTCTCGGAGCCGTCAGTCATTGCAGGTTTGGGCAAATGCCAGCAAACAGAGCAAGAGCAGAGCTGGGGGAGGGAAGCAGCAGCCTGCTGGGCCACTTTTAATTACTTCAGGTCACATCAGACAGAGAACTGCCCACCGTGACAGATCAGTCAACCCGGGGTAGCAATCAGGACTTATGTTCACACAGCCCCTTTCATCCAGAAAAAAAACAACACAACTCCGAGGGCCACCACAGCCGAGCAACAGGCAGGAGCATATTGTGCTCATCTCCAGCCCTCCGTGCCAGGCGGGGCTCCCCCGGGGGCTGGCTGACAGCGGCTGCCGCACGGCTCCGCGGGCACGGGGAGGGCGAGGCGGGCTGCGGGCTGCGGCGCCTTTGCTGGAGCCAGAGCATCAGCACTCCTGAGGGGTGGCTCCCGTGCCTCCGCATGGCTTGGCTGGCTGGCACAGCCTCTGGAAGGGGATCTTGAGATCTCACTACTTTCCTTCTTAGCAGCCTCCTCTCCCAAGCATGAAGTGGGGCTGGTGGCAGCAGGAATGTTCTGCAAGGTCTGAGTTATGTGACTTCTTTGCCCCAGCAGTGTGACACTGGCACAGGAGCGTTTGCTGCTTCTCTCTGCTCTGCTGCCAACGCAAATTCCTTAGCAGGGAAGAGCCAGCACAGAGTCAGGGAATAATTTGCATTGGAAGAGACCTCTGAAGGTCATCTAGTCCAAGTGCACCGCAGTGAGCAGGGACATCTTCAAGCAGATCAGGGGGCTCCGAGTCCTGTTCAACCTGACCTTGAGTGTTTCTGTGGATGGGGCTTCTACCGCCTCTCTGTGCAGCCTGGGCCAGTGTTTCACCACTCTTGTAAGACACTTCTTCCTTCCACCTAGTCTGAATCTCCTCTCTTTCTGTTTTAAATTGTCCTCCACTGTCTTCTTGCAGCAGGCCCTGCTAAAAGGATTGTCCCCAGCTTTCATCGAGGCCCCCTTCAAGTACTGAAAGGCCAGAGTAAGGTCTCCTCCCTGTACAAGTGTGGTTAGGGCTGAGTTCACCACTGCCGTAGGTGAAGCTCATGCCTGAGCCTGGCTTTCTTCACACGCAGCAACCTTGGCTTGACTTCGCTGGGAACTGCATTTGCATTCGGGTTGTGAGGCCAGGTTGTTAATTATGCAAACTCCCCTGGTCCTCCTGAGCTCAGCACAAATTCAGATGGACATGCCCTGATGAAAATATGTCCTGCATTGCCCTGCCACAGATTTCAAAACACAGCTTTCCCCAGGGGCAACTGCATTTGCTGTTTCCAGAAGACTCTGATGTGATGTGGCTCCTCTGGCTTTCTTCTCACGACCATCCTGCCTCCCTGCTTCTCCTTTAGCAAAGCCAGTCTGGTCGCTGGTGGTGCTGGACTTCTGACCCAATCCAGCTTCAAATGATAAAAAAGGCAGGGTCAGGTTTACAGTGCAAACAATTTTATCCTGAGATGGTGCAGCGATGGAAACAAAATCCCCAGAGGGGTAAAAGTTAAATGTGCCACCATGGTGTTAAACTGCAAAGAGAGTCAAAATGAAACTGCTCATCACCCACGCCAGGGCAAGCTTGGAAAACTGCTTCTGTTCCCAGTGCCTGTCTGGTCCAGGGGTGCCACTTTAGCTTACATAGAGGAGAAGCCACAGCAGAAGCGATTCTCTCGAGTCCCATGGGTGGCAGAGGGCAGGATCAGACTCTCTCTGGGAGCAGGGTGAATGCAAATGGCAGCAGGATTGCCTGGGTGATGCTGGAGCCCACTTTTCTGCAGGCATGGTGCTCCACAGGACCACAACCTCCAGCGAAGAGATGGGCTTGTCACCCAGCCAGCACATCTGTGTCTTTGGCCTGAGAGGGAGAGGGGGTGAATCCGGAGCAGAAAACTGTGATGGGGATGCTGTAGCACCTCATTAGGAGAACCCTGTTGGCCACATGCTGCACAGTCACACTGCCATGGGCGAGGGAACTAGAGAGGCTCTTGCAGAAGCAGGAAGGATCTGTAGCCCATTCACTCCCTAGACCAGTCTGGACCATAGTGGTCTCTCGAACAGGACCAGTGTTTGGTTGACTTCCTTTTCTCAGCTCCACTCCCAGACCCTCTTTCTACTTATTCCAGGCCCTCGGCAGTGTTGAAGCGAGAGTGTGGTTATGAGCAAGAGAAAAGGTCCTTTGCATCCTTTCGGCTCCCCCCTGCCCTCTCTTCCCTTTCTCCCTCCCCACAAAGGAGCCGCAAGTGTTCCTCTGCACCACAAAAAGGACCTGCCTGAGGGTCTAGGACAGAAGGGGTTAAGCTCAGCAGAGGCTAGCTCCAGCACAGTTAATCCATATAAAGCTCATGGATTTCTCCGCAGTGATCTTTGTGGTTGTCATTTGCATTTTTTTCCTTTTGTGAGATCTTTTCTTCTCGCCTTTTACACTCGTCTGCATGCAGAAATTAGCATATTGTAGCGAGCGCGGGAGCTGCGAGGAGCCGACCCCCTGCTGCTCGGCGGATTGTGCAATCTGCAGGCGGCATCAATTTTTCAGCACTTTCCTCATTTCTCATTACAGTCAGGGCAGCGCTCGGCTCCGCTTCCACACCATCCTCCTGCTCCTGCGGGCGAGCATATGGGCTGGCGGATATCCGTGCTGCTGCTTGCAGAGCATTAATATCCTTGTTTGTGCTTCCACCCTAATTAATCCTGGTATTAATATAGTTTGGGCTTAGCTTTACTAATTACATGTGGGCTAGCAGGATAATTATGTCAGCGGACCCCGGCGCTGCCACTTGACAGCAGTTTGCTAACCTTAGGAGCGGCACAGAAGCGCTTTGGCTGATCCTGCCTTGGAGAGGAGGAAGGCGAAGAGACGAGGAGGGGGGTGGTTATGGCCAGTCCGTGTCTGATAACTATAAATAGTGGGCTTGAAAGAAGGGAAAAAAGTTGTCCTCGGGTATCAAACTCCGCGGTTGTCATAGCGATGTGTGCATTATTAAGAGGGTGTTGTTCGCTCTAACACCTAATCTTGTAATGAGCACAGCTCATTATCGGCCCAACGACCGCATCACAGCTTGGTGGCTCTTAGGAGCCCTTCCCTTCCCTTCCCTTCCCTTCCCTTCCCTTCCCTTCCCTTCCCTTCCCTTCCCTTCCCTTCCCTTCCCTTCCCTTCCCTTCCCTTCCCTTCCCTTCCCTTCCCTTCCCTTCCCTTCCCTTCCCTTCCCTTCCCTTCCCTTCCCTTCCCTTCCCTTCCCTTCCCTTCCCTTCCCTTCCCTTCCCTTCCCTTCCCTTCCCTTCCCTTCCCTTCCCTTCCCTTCCCTTCCCTTCCCTTCCCTTCCCTTCCCTTCCCTTCCCTTCCCTTCCCTCCATCGCACCCCATTCTGGCTACCCTCAGCAAACTCCCGATGTGGCGTGTGCCCTCTGAGGGCAGGGCTGATGAGTAGCCAGCACTAGGCGAGGCATTTCCCCATGTCCCTTTGCTTTGGAGCACCTCTGCTGCTTTGATGGGGAGAAAAACTCCCCTCTGGCCACTTGAGTCTCTTTGGCTCTGCCTGGCCCTTGTGTTCATTAACACTGCAGATTGGGGAGTTCAAAACGAGCCCTGGGTTTGCTTTTCTTTCCGCACCTGTTTGTGCCGCCGCAGCGTTCCCAGCGAATACCCTCGGCGGGGTCAGTGCTGTCCCTTCGCACCAGGCGCGGCTTACTGGAGCTGCCTTTGCTTATCGGCAGCCACTTTGCATTTTCTTGGAGCGCTCTCAACTGGGATGCAGCCTCACTCCTGATTCCCTTCGGAGGGCTGGGCGCGGCGGCCGCATCCCTCCCCCGCTCCCCAAACAATCCAATTATCACAGTTTGTCACACAGGCGCCGGTGACCCCCACGCCACCTGCTCTGCTGCGTGCCCCATCCTCCGGGACGGCAGCCAGGCACAGGACTCCCACTTCTGCCTCAGCAGAGACCTTTCAATGGCTTTAAAAATCAGATGTCTGCTTGGGTCAGCAGAACCAAAACCAGAACCCCCAAACCGGCTGTGAAATCCATTGTTTGAAGGTCTGGGACTTGACAATGGCTTAAAAGATTTTCGTTCTTCCTTCTCCTTCTGTTTTTTCCCCCAGGAACAGATTTCTATCTAGACAGGCAACCTATGTGCCCTTCCAGCCAAACGAGGTGACCCTGGTGATGCCAGAATCTGCTCAGCCAGGCAGTCTGAGAGGTGGAAGTTGATGGGGGGGGGTGAGAGGTTGGAATTAAGGACATGATTCAACACTCTCATCTTGGATTGGATTTATCATGTGCTGATGTGTTTTCCCAAATCTTAACCAAAAGACACAGGTGAAAGTATTCTTCACGGCTTCAGTTAACTTGGAGCTGTGCCTTTAAACCCCTCCGGGATGGACTTTCCTGGTCCCAGCCCTCCCTGTGCAATTCCAGCCCCTTCCCAGCAGTCACTGGCTTTGGGCTGGTGGCAGCTCTGGGGTGCCTGGCTCTTGCTTGCCGGTATCTGGGCACTTGTGGAGCACAGTACCCCAGGTCCTGCTCCTGGAGCTGTTTTATCCAAGGTAAAAGGGCCACTTCCTAAGACACAGAGCCAGTGCGAAGAGCAGGAGCTTTGCCCCGGGTCTCCGTTCTCCCAGGCAGAGGTTGCACTCAGATGGCAGAGTTATGCACTCTCTTTGTCTTGCACCCTGCCGTGCTGTTTGCCCGGCAGCAGGGGAGAGCCCAGCCTGCTGGCAAGTCTGAAGCCTCATGAATGGCACGGCACTGGGCTCTCATGCCCTAAGAGGTGCTGAATCCGTGGCTTCTGTGATCCACCTACAGATGGCCACGGGTGAGCTGTGGTTTGCCTAGAGCAGAGGTAGTCCCTCTGCCTTCTCTCCCAAGCACTAATGAGGGATCTCTTCCTGTATGTTTGCAATATGCACCAGGATTTCTCCACAGCTTCCTTCCAGTTTTACCTCCTTTTTTGTTCTGGCCGTGCTGTTGCAGCTGGATGTGGTGAGGCTCCTCCAGTGGGAGGTTCATCCTCTGTGTTCTCTTTTTCACACAACAATCAAAGGGAATTTTGCATGTGACCACAACAAGGGGTTGGAAGAGGCTAGAAGGGCCTGGATCACTCCATCAGCCCACAAGAGGACTCCTGCCCCGGAGCAATCATCTCCAAGGCAACCCTATGTGTTTGTGTGTTTAGACTCAGGAGGAAATTTGGACGGGCCATGGAACTGTACAAAACTTTTACATTCCCCCCAAAATCTTGAGATCCAGACCACCTGGTGATGTCATGTTCCAAGTGCTGGGACATTGCTCTCAGTTCTGCCTCATTTGGAGGCTGGAGCAGAAGAAGAGAAAGGTTTTTAATCTATGTGGCTAGTAAATGGATTGACATTTTGTCTTGTACTTCAAAAGCCTTTTTCTGCTGGGAGATGAGTCTCTGCTCCTCGTGTGGTGGTAATCCTCTTACAGTCCAGTTCATCAATATCTCAAGCACCCACATGCATTTCCCCTACAAGAAAGTCACTTTGTCATTTACATGCTGGTTGGCAGCCATCTCAGGGCCATTGCCTAGCAGAGTGTGGGTGAGCTCTAGCCAGCTGTGCATATCTTAATAGCCTAGACTAAATAGGGCTGTCAGTAATTGCATTTGCTGGGTACCAGGAGCTTGTTAGACCCCCCAGAGTGGAGCTACGTTGCTCTCTGACTGCTGACGCCAGATGCTGCCAGGGAAAGGGAAGGGCATGGAGGCTCATGGGCATCTGCATGAGAGTATGTTTGCTCAGCACAGCTCTGTTGGCAGAATGGAGAGGTAGCAAATTGGCAGGGGAAGTAACAAGCAGGTTGGGCTCTGTCTTGATCAGCTTGCCCAGTCTGTAAAGTTGGTCCTTTTGGGTTCCCTGCAGTGGTGGAACAAGTCTCCAGTGTTGCGTGCTAGGGAGTCGCAGACAACAGAACGAGCTCCTGGAGCTACAGCCACGGGTTGCTGGGGCAGCCTCCAGTGCAAAGGGGTTTAGCAAGGCTTTGGGTGGAAATAGCAGCCTTTCTCCTCCTTGTTTGTGAAACAGTGGTTCTGGGGGGGGGGGGGGGTTTAGGGGAAAAAAACAAACAAACAGTAAATGAAATCAAGCTGCCTGCGATGGATGGGGAAATAATTTTGAGAACATGGCAGTTCAGATATTAAAATCTTCTTTCTCCCTGAGGGAAAACCCCATCCATTAAACCAGTCAGAAAGGCCTCTGAATCAGGCTCAGGCACCCTTTTGGAAGGTGATTGCCAGTTCAGGGTCTGCTCACTGTGAAGAAGTACAAGTGTACCACTTTTAATCATGATAAAATAGTTTCTCTTTCCTCGGATAATCTCAGCTGGAAATGCTTTTGCCCTGTGCACCAAGGGTAACTTGTAACTTGTGCACTTACCATTCAGCACCTTCCCAAGGCAAGCAGCCAGGCGTGGGATGTCATTTCACAGCTTAGCAGCCCCGCCTGCGACCAGCCCTTCCCAGCCAAAAGGGCATTTCACACTCATTTTGTGACCTGGGCATGTGGCTGCTGCACAGCACCTGTGGGCCCAGTGAGCTCCTGGCTCTGTGCTGGTGATGGGATCTTGACAAGAAGGGTGCAGATCACTCTCAGAGGGAGCACTCTTGATTGACAGAGCTTGGAAAGGCCTGGTGGGGGAAAAGGGGAACTCTGTGGCATGCTCGTCCCCTTCCTAGTGTTTCCAGGTGGAGGTCTCTCTGTGGTCATGTCAGTTGGGTGCTCAGAGTGGCGAGGTCTGGTGTGCAGCTCAGGTTGTTGCACACTGTCTCCATTGCAGCTGCAGTGGAGAGGCAGCAAAGGTGGGCAACTCCTGCAGTAGGTTAGAGAGACTACTGGGTGGGACTGAACCCCCTGAAGAAGGTCTCCCTGTCGCAGATTCCTGCAGCAATGACCCTAGGCAGGTTGTCACTAGACCATGTCCCTCAGCACTACACCTACATGTCTTTTAAATACCTTAATGAAGGTGAGGAAAGGAAGGGGAAAACACAAGCAGAGCTCGAACAAAGAAGCTGGAAGGGACCCAGCCCTCCTCTACGAGCACTTTCTAATGATGTGCACATCCACAAGCCTCTGAGCAGCGTGGTTGTTTCTCTCAGCAGCTTGCATTGATGCTCCAGTTCCTCACCACTGAGCAGCTCTAATGAACACTGCTCTGCAGCTTCCTAAACATCTGCCATGGCTTCTGCAGGCTGCACTAACACACTTGTAAAGGTTTGCTTAGCAATAAATAGATCTGCTCCAACTTCAAAACACATCAGCGGCACGTAGCCTCAGGACTGACTATACCTTAAATGAATCCCTGGTGGCAAGGCAGATGTGACTGTACACAAAAGCAGTGTTGTTCTCTCCTTCTAGGGCACCACCTTCACATTCAGCTGGAGGAGCTGCAGCCAGCTACAGCACAGTGCCCTGACGTGAGCCCAAAAGGAACAAAGGCATTGTCTCCACAGGTACACTTGTCACTGCTTGGTGGGTGTGAGTGGCAGCTTCTGCACTGAGAAGTGTTTAGATTTGATTACTTTTCTATTAAAACAACTCTCTCAGAGAGCATTTCAGTGCCTCAGGGCACAAGGGAAGGGTTGGGTTGGTTGTTTTGAATTAAGCATTAGCTCTTTTTGGCACTTTTACCACATCAGAGTACTTTGTTTCAGTTTCTTGTCTGTGGTCTCTTTGCTCTCCTGCTGGTGTATTTCAGCAGCCCTCATGTCATAGTGGAGCTGATCAGTGCCACCTTCCAGGAGGTTCAAAACTTGCCACAGTATTTCTGTTCCCAAAACAGTGAAGTTTTTCCTGCAGTAAAGTCATGGAGTACCTGTCAGGCATTAGTGGTACAAAACTTGGACATAGAAGTCTCTATCCTAAATCTCACTCTGACCATGTGAATGGAAGTGCTCCATGAAGGATTCCTTTAGGATGGGTGTTGCACCAGAAGGATGCCTGGAAAGGCCAATCTCTGCTGCCTCTGAGCTCTGGGGATGAGTGAAGCATGAGAGGGAACAGCACAGGAGGACCCACATCTGCTCTCAACTGCTTGACAACCCTCAAGGGTCACTGCACCTGGGCCGTGGGTTGGAGCATTTTGAGCAAGGGGCTACGGGAATGTCCTCTGCAGTTCCCTCACTTCTCTGGAGCCCAGGCCTGAATCCCAGAGTTCTGAGGCTTAGAAGAAACTTTTGCCCATGTCAGCCACATAAACCCCCAAGGTCACTGAACTTAGGAGAGCTGCTGTGAGTGTCTGTGATGGGAGGTCGTTGCTGGAGAGTGACGATTTGGTCGTGCAGAGTTGCTGAGGAAAACCTAATTTGAACCAACTAAATGTGTGAACTGAAAGTGGATCAGCAGTGCCACAGAAACAGTCTTACTCCTACAATCCTTCTCTTTGGAACTGAAATGGTGCTGACTTGTGGCAGTGTAATTATGGAAGAGAGTTTCATAGAGGTCTTTAATGAGATCTAACTTACTGACCGGGAAAGTTAGTCTGGATACTTTCCGTGTCCCCCAGCACAAGTAAGGCTGGAGTATGGGTCCTGAAATCTCCTCAGTAGGAAACTTCTGTTGTCTTTTCTGCAGATTTTCATTTTTGTAATGCAGGAATCTGGTTTCATTGTGATGATTCTGGTTTTAGTCTTTGGATATAAAAGCTCTGAATAAGCAGTTAATTAATACCCACCACATCCCTGTGACCTTGGTTAAGGCTTTGTACCAAACACTGTGTTTGTCAGCCTGCAGTGGGATACAGCTGTGGCCCAGCAGTGCTGTAAGATAGGGCAGGGAAGATGAGCATCAAGGGGTATTGAATACATGGGAGGAATTAGGCACAGCTCATGGCACCACACACAGTGCTTCGTGGTGGGGAGGGGGCCAGTAGCAGGGTGTGAGTATCAGGGATTAAAACTCCTGTGTCTGATTTGCTTTTGTTTGGAAGGAGGCTTTAGCCTTTAAACTAAATTCCTCCAGAGAGTCAAAAGAAACAGCTCTGAGATGCTTGCTGTTCTCTGGAGGCTGACTCCGTCTCACAGCCTGCTCCACTGGTGTTGCAGTGCAGAGTGGAGCTCCTCACAGGCCCTTCTCCTCGTGGGCAGCTTCTTGCTTTTCCTCAGCAGACAGTTTATGTCCTGCTCAGTGCTAAGTCTCGTGTTTGTCCTCCTCCTTTAAAGGAGAGCAAGTGCTGTGCGTTTGTTCTTCTCCTTTTCCAGTGCCTCTTTGCTGATCTTCTCTGCGTGATCTGAAAGGTCAGGAAAACAAATCAATATGGGGAGGGACCTCCTGCCCCTTTCAACCTAACCTGCAGGAGGGAGGGAGGGGAAATCGCCAATTACACGAAAGGGAGCTTTAAATATGCTTGAAAAAAGCACAGTGGGAGCAAGGGCTTGGAAGGACAGGTCTCAGCCAGACCAGTTTCTGCAGTTCCCAGGGGACCTCTGTGGTCTTCTCCACCACAGCATACCTGGGCAGGTCTGTAGAGCTGAAAGGCATACCATGGAAGAGGCACTGTGAGAGGGAATGCTCCTCTCATTTCAGCATCACTGACTGTGAAGGTCTCTGCAAGGAGACCTTAGCACACTGGCAGCTGCACTGACAGTCTCCACAGGATTGGAGGGCTAACAGAGCCAGGCTGAAGACAGATGATGCTGGTGTGTGGCACCCTCCATTTTGAAGTATCTCCTGCAAGGACATGTGTGGATGAGCTGCTGGCCCCTGCAGAAGGTTGCTGTGCCTCTTGGCACACTGTTTGCACACAGAGAATGACAGCTTAAAATAAGTTAAAAATTTGGAACCTGGAGTTTGGGGCTGTTGAGTGGAATTTCGTCACTGAAATGCCCTGTGGTGTCAGAAAAGTCAGCCTGAGGCTTCTGTCCTCAACAGTGGAAACAGAAACTGGTCCATCAGCTGGCAGAGCAGCTGATCTGCAGATGCTTTTAAGTGAGGACATGGACAGAGAACCAGTAGACTCTAAGACATGACAGGACAATGAGGGTGGTCTCCTGCACAGATCCAGGGAGCTCTGCTTTCCCTTCCTGTCTTTGGGAGGCTTCAAAATGCTGCTTGTAAGGAATTATTAAGACCCCTTACATGGCTGCATCATAGTCACCTTAGTGGAGCCTCTCTTACAGAGGGGGAGCAGGTTTTGATGCTGTTGATATACACTGGAGTAGTGAGGGGCCTGGAGCACAGCCCTGTGAGGAGAGGCTGAGGGAGCTGGGGGTCTGCAGCCTGCAGCAGAAGATGCTCAGGGCAGAGCTCATTGCTGCCTGCAGCTCCCTGAAGGGAGGCTGTAGCCAGGTGGGGTTGGGCTCTGCTGCCAGGCACCCAGCAACAGAAGAAGGGGACAGAGTCTGAAGCTGTGCCAGGGGAGGTCTAGGCTGGATGTTAGGAGGAAGTTGTTGTCAGAGAGAGTGATTGGCACTGGAATGGGCTGCCCAGGGAGGTGGTGGAGTGGCTGTGCCTGGAGGTGTTGAAGCCAAGCCTGGCTGGGGCACTTAGTGCCATGGTCTGGTTGATTGGCCAGGGCTGAGTGCTAGGTTGTGCTGGCTGAGCTTGGAGCTCTCTTCCAGCTTGGCTGACTCTATGAAAGAGAGGCAGCTCCCAGCTGGTTGGGCTTGGGTTTTTTTTGCCTAAACTTCAGCAATCCCTTGAAAAAAGAGAGGTGTAATGGACTGATGGATACAAAGGAAAATTCTTTGGGCAAGGTGAAAGAAGCAGAGTTAATGGCAGCGTCCCCAGCCTCTGGCTGTGTGCAGGCTGCTGTTCAGGGAACGTTTGGGCAGTGGCATGTCAGTGATCAAGTACTGCCGTCACACAAACGGGGCAGGGCAGGTCTCTTAACATGCTCGGGCTGTGTGTGGTGCCCACATGAACACACTTAGCAGGTGTCTCCTGAGGGATGCTGGCCCAGGAGTGTCACTTTTTCTCCCCTTAGCAGTAAAGTAACATTGATCCCACCAAAGACTTCAGCCAGAACTGGCTCTGTGCGAGGTACCTGCTGCTTGCTTTGACTTGGGTTTGGGTTTCGTTTTGAGTCATATTCCTCTTCCACCATGACTCGCAGAAGTTGCCTAGAAACCATCTTGCGTAAGCTGGCTGGTGCAGGACACAGCTCCCCATGTGCAGGCAGAGATAAGCTTCGCTTCCTCAGCTCGGAACAACTGCAATTAGCTCCCCGCCAGCCCTCCCCCGTGGAGGCAGGATCTGAGAGCTCAGCCCCTGGGCCAGCAGGGGCTGCCTCGTGGACCGCGTGGGGGTGCGGGTGGAGAAGGTGCCACAGTCACAGCCACATTTAGCACCACGAGAAGATCCAACAGGCTTCTCGGGGACCCTCCACTGCTGCTGCCGGCAGAGCTCTGCAGACGGAGTGTGGCTGAGCTTCACGCTTCTGTCCCCCGCTTCGGGAAAGTCTGAGTTACTTCTTGTGCCATGCATCCTGTCTTGGCTCTGCCTGTCTCCCAGGGCAGTGGTGCCCTACTGCACTGCAGCGGGCAGGAGGGGTCCACGGTGCCCAGTCAGGAAAGTGAGGGATTTCTTCTGCTCACCTTACACCTGCTAACTCCCGAGGAGCTGGTAGCACTAACAGAGCTGATGCTTGGAAAGTGACAGCAGTCCCTGGGCTAGGAGAGTTTTGTTAGGCTCTCCAAGAAAACACAAAGCCAGAAAAGTGCTTCTGGGCAGACCTGTAGCACTCGACTCGGGAAATACTTATTTTGAGGAGCTCAGCCTTCTTGCTTGCAACTTGGGATGTGTTTTAAATGAAAAAATCCCTCTCAGAACAGTGCTGAAAAGAATGAAATATTTCCAAAGTTGAAAATGAGCGTTTCAATATTGGAAAAAAAAAAAATAGTTCTCCCTTTGTGGGACTCGAAACCATTAGATTTGATTTCCCAGTGCTTCTGCTCTTCCCAGAGCTGCACCTTCTGGCAAGAGCTGCTGTGCCCTGGCCAGTTTTCCTATGTGTGCAGATGATAAGTAAAGGCTGTAAGGACAAACAAACACCTGCACATCAGGAGGGCTTAGTCTGCGACTTCCAGATGTAATTCACTGCCAGTTTTAGCCAAAGCTGCACTGCTCTGCTCTGCTCTGCTCTGCTGGTGGGGCAGAAGGACCAGAGCTCGCCGTGCCTTGGGGAGGGCTCCGCCCTGGCAGTTCAGGCAGTGGAGGCAGGAGCCTGCCAGCTGACATGTGGGCAGTGCGGTCCAACACTGTGCCAAGTATCAGACAGTCACAGAACGTTAGGGGTTGGAAGGGACCTGCAGAGATCATCCAGTCACACCCCACCACCCGAGCAGGACCACCCAGGGCAGGTCACCCAGCAGAGGTTCTTTGGTTGCCCTTGGCTGTGTCTCGCAGCTTCCCCTGCAGCAGCACTGAGAAGTTATCGTCACTTGAGTCTCTGTTTTGTTACCATGGAGCACTCTGGTTACTATCAAAGTAGTGAAGTTCAGAGACCACAGTGCACATTCAAGTGCCAAAAATAAGGAGCAGGCCCACATGTTCAAGACTTTGGGAGCAATTTCCACTGAAGTCAAATGCAGCTCAGCCTCATGTCTTGAATCCACGAACTGTGTAGTCAAATTTGAATGCAATAAACATTCAGGAAGGTGCTTCTCAAAGTGCTGACTAAAGGCATCCTCCCACACCTTGCTGGTTCAGCAGCTGTCTCCTGTCTGCCAACCACCCCACAAAAGCACCTGAGCAGGGTGCCTGGCTGCCTGGACTCAGCAGCCCAGCTCTAGATCCCTGGCTGTCACTGCTGTGCTGAGGGCTGTCAAGGGGCTGCTGGAGGAGAAATGATCCCTAGCTTCAGCCTTGCCTTCTTTCTAGACATATTCTGCCTAGCTGAAAGAGAGGAGGGCCAGTGGGGTGCTCAGTGAGGCTGCAGCTGGGAGTCACTGTGAGTGGAAAATGTGTGAGAGCTGAAACTCAGCTTGCAGCCCCAAGTGCCGGAGAGCAGCTGAGGGGCCAAGGGCTGAGTGCGTTTTACAGGCACTGCTAAGCTTGTTACCAACCTCCTCGTCCCTGGAGGTGGTTTAGGGAAGTGAAATCAAATGCAGCCAGGCTCCAACAAAAGATGGGGCAGATGGGGGGCTGGGGTGACCTGGGGTGGACAGACTGCAGGTGCCTGGGAGCAGAGGAGGACACAGCAAATGGACTGAAACCTGCGCTTGGATGAGACACGCTCCCGAGTGCCAGCAGGGCTGTGGCTGTGCGCTGCAAACGGGATCCTGTGATGAGCCTGATCTTTGCTGGGGCTGGATTAACATCACTGCTCATTCCAGTTTATTGTGTGTCCTGCAGTACCTGTCAGGTCTCTCTGCCACCTACAACAAATAAGGACCCTGGCAATTAGAGAGGCTCCATGTGCCTGCAGATGAGAAGCAGGATTGAATAATTGAGCTCTGCAAATCACAAGAGCCCTGTCTGATAGCAGCAATGGAGGAAGGCATAAGCTGGCCCATGGCAAGCAGGTCCCAGATCTGCTGAGCTGAAGAGCTGCAGGCACTGATTCCAAATCCTCCTGGGTGAGAGACAGAGCAGTGTTGTGTTTGTGTTTTCAAAACTAAGTCTCTCAAATCATAAATGTCAATAGAATTATGAAGTGCATTGAAAGCTCCAGGTTGTTTAAAATTAAATAACATCTCTGTAATGCAGCCAAGGGTAGCTCAGATCCATTCGACCCTTGCAAAGGAGGCTTTCAATTTCTTTGTTCAATCACTTCATTAAATTCCAGTTCCTCTTAGAAGCTTGGCAGTCCTTATCCTCTCTCACTGGCTCCTGATACAAGTCCCCTTCGTCCGCACTCAGATTTCTCATGCTTTTCTGCTTACCTTCATACCCAGAGCCTGGTGGCAGTGCCCCTAGTAAGGACAGCTAATGGTGGTTTTGATTGCATATGTCCTTATCCTGTGCAGCCACTGCTGTAGGCTGGGCTGAGTCTGGGTGTGAGCAGGAGAAATGCTGCTCTGGCTCTCTGTGGGACTTGTGATGGGAAGAGCACTGCAAGTGAGCGATGCCTTTGTGGGAGGTGGAAGTGCCTTGGACAGCCCTTGGCTGCAGCAGGGTGCCCCACTCAGCATGGAAACAACCTGGTGTGAGAAGCAGGGTATGCCTAAAGCATCTGCCTGGCCCCTAGCAGTGGAGTGTGGTTTGCCCATTCCCTGAAACAAGCAAGGTTAGGCTGTGTAGGGCTCTGTCCATGAGCATATTCTGTGCTTCTGTCATCCACAACCTCCCTGGAGGTGTTCAAGGCCAGGTTGGATGAGGCCTTGAGTGACCTGTTCTAGTGGGAGGTGTCCCTGCCTATGGTGAGGGATTGGAACTGGCTGAGCTTTGAGGTCCCTTCCAACCTAAACCATTCTGTGATTCCACATTTTGTTACTTATGCTGTGTGACTTCCAACACCCATTTCAGTAGCCTAAATTTACCCAGGAGGGGACAAAGAATGTGAGTCAATCTAGCAGGTCACTGCAGTGCTCCTGAGAGGAGCTGCCTTAGTTCTCTTAGCACGTCCAGAAGCAGGCTGGCCTGCAGGGAATGGTGCAGGAGCCATTCTGCCTGAGAGGAGTGGTCCCAGGGCTGTTCCAGCTGGCTGCTCTGGTGACATGAAAGTGTGGTTTAGAGGCTCTGGAGAGCTGCAGGATGCGAGGCAGACCGGTGCTTGTTCTTCTTGTGCACGCTTAAACAACACATTTGATCCTGACACCTGCCCTGTGTGAGCTGCCTGCTTTAGAAGTCAGGATTAATGATGCTGATCAAATCTGGATGCTGACACTCAGCCCACTTCCTCCAACAGCCCTTGTTAAAAAAAAGAGTCTTTTTGACCTTAAAAAGTGGAGGCAATATTACTTTGTGAAACTGTTAGCATCGGTTCTAAGGACTAGAAAAGTGCCTCGCTGGAAGGATGAACAACTGCTGCTTGATCACAGAGACACCTGTATCCCTGGCAGGAAAACAGGCCTGTCATCAGCTTGTGCTCCTCCTAAACTGCCATTCTGCCAGGGAGCTGGCTTTAAGGACTCCAGAAAAGCACTGCTTGACTACCAGATGAGTGTATCTTCAGCAGGTAGTGCTCAAGGCCCCCTGCCACCTTCCCCCTCTTGGCCACACAGTGTACTCCACAGCATTGCTGCCCCAGTGAGTGGTCTCTTCACTAAGCCTTCTTCTCTGGAACTGAAGCAGAGCTTCAGACTCCTCAGCTGTGTAGGTTGCCCTCCAGGGCTGTCTAACCACGTGTCAAGTATCTCTCTAGTGCCAGAGCAAAGATCTGCCTGTGGCTGGGTTCTGCATCCATCAGTGGCCAGATGTGGATGCCTGGGGAAGACCTGAAGCACACTGAGCATGCATTTCCTGAGCCTGCTCCCATCTTTGGGGACTCAATCAGAGACTCATAGAATGCACTCACCTGGAGCCCATCGAGTCCGCTCCCACTGCAGCAAGCAGGGACATACCCAACTAGCTCAGGTTGCTTGGAGCCCCATCAAGCCTGACCTTGAATATCTTCAGGAGAGTTTACAGGTTTGACGCAGGCTGTGAGCTGCTGTCAGCGCCTGCTGGCTTCAGGACGTGCTTGCTTTGCCTCTCTTCGCTCCTCGGCTCTTTCAGGAGCTATGAACACTCGAACAGTCCATATTTCCTCCTCTGGATACCCGTGAAGAGCAATGCTGAACCTCATTATTTGCAAATGGAATCCTGATTTTGAGTGTGAGCTCCTTCAGGAAGGTCTGGCAGGGCTGCGGGACGCAGGCACTGAGCCAGGCACGGCTGTGCCATCTTCTGTGCATGAAAATCTGCCACTCCGGGAGCAAGTCTGACAAGGGGTCGGGCAGAAGTCACTCGGAGCACCACATCTCGGCAACAAATCTGTGGAGCAGCTGAAGTTTGCCTTTTATTGTTGTTGTTTTTAAAGTAGCAGAGCCTCGGGCGATGCTCCTTGCGGCCCGGAGAGGAAAGCTGCAAATGGGCTGTGCACACTTGCAGTCAGGGCTTATGTCTCTAGGCAGCGATAGCCACCGAGGCCTTCCTGCTGACAAGGTTTGTGCTTAGCCAGGCAGGAAACTAACAGTGCCCTGGGCTTTGGGTGGCTCACTGCTACTGGGGAGCACACTTGCAGCTGTTTGCAGTCCTTTCCTAGCAGCAGAAGTATCCCTGGGAGCTCCTGTGTGTCAGATAAAATGTTTCTGGCCACTGCTCCGATCCTGGGGCAGGGGTGCTTAATTCTGGCTGAGAGCCTAAGGTCCAGGAGTGCCATAGTAACAGATGTGTAAATGCAGTGTTGAGGGATGTGGCTTAGAGATGGGCTGGACTTGATGATCTTAAAGGTCTTTTCCAACCCAGTAAGTTCTATGATTCTAATGAGAATAGTGAGCCTGGAGCTGAGAAGATGCTTGGAGAGAGCAAGTCCAGCCATAGCAAAGCTCTCCTTGCTTGGCTCAGCCTGTGAGTCCATCCTGAGCTGTGTGGTGTTCCAGCATATTCCCAGGTGTGTGGTCTTGTCTTCTCCTATCTGCTCTTTCTCCAGGCTCTCACCAATAGACAGGCCCCACTTCACCTCTTGAATTCCTGCTGCCTGGAAAACAGTCAGCAGATCAGCACTGGAGGGGATGCTGGGCATAAACTCCCACCCCATGTCTAGCTGCATGTGAAGAGCAGCAGCTCACTCAGCAGTGCTTTGGCAAACTGAGGGCACTGGGCACGCTGAGTGCTGGGCTGGGCCAGAGGGGCATCGCCTGCGGATGCCAGGCAGATGGCAGAGTTTGAGGTGCTGCTAATTTTAGTGCAGCCTGATTTGCTTCACTGAGCTCTCCTGGTGCTCCCAATGCTGTCATTCAGGTTCATCACCATTCTTCACAAGGCTTCAAACTCTTCCATCCACGAGGCAGCTGAGCTCTTTCCCTACAGATGAGGTTTTCCTGCATGCTTGGTCTGACCTTTCCATGCGTGCACCTTAGACCAATACCCATAGTCATGAGCCTGCTGCTCTGGATTCTCTCCTCCTCCTCCTGCTCTCTTAACCTTGTTTACATGTAAAATGTTTCATACTACGCAGCCAGGTGCTTAAGCATTCAATTCCCTTCCTTCAGCCTCCCCTCCTGTTCCCCTGCTTGGCTGCAGATCACTGCCTGGAAGCGGGCAGAGAGAGCAGGCAGCAAGGTGAATTGTGCTCCTGTGAGAACAAGTCCTTTCAAGCAGCAGCTTATGCAAGGTGACCAGTGAGCACTGATACCATATCTGCTGAAGGCATGCTCATTTCTGACAGCACAGGCACCTGACCCTACCCTGAAACAAAGCCATGCTCCAGTCCCCAGGCAGCTCTGCTGTAGAGAGCCAGGGGTGGCTCCAAGTCAATGCAGCCTCAGCTTTCTTTAAGCCCTGTGCCTTTTCCCTGCCTTAGTCTACTGGGTTCAGCTTCCCTGCAGCGAGCATGAGAACTGCAGAGAGTGGTTCAAACCTGACTGGCAAATAGAGGCAGGCTAATAGGCTTTGGTTTAATTGCCAGGTTGCTGTGGCAGGCCTAGGCTGTGCAGGCTGTGATGAAATGTGGTTTCCACCAGACCAGCATTCAGCACTTCATGTTGTCAGAATTGGCACTTTGCAGCAATCTAAACAGACACAAGCAGCAGCTGCCTTGAGGAGGCTGAGGCCATCTGTTCCTCCCTGCAGCTGCAGGCCCTTTCCTGTAGCCCTCCTCATCCTCATCTCTGGCCCAGTGGCGTGCAGCTGGGAGCACCCATAGGCATGGGGGATGCAGTGGTGAGGCATAGGCTGCCTAGGGAGGTGGTCCAGGGCCCATCCTTGAAAACATGCAAGGTCAGGTTGGACTGTGCTCCAAGCAGCTTCATCCAGTTGAGGGTGCCCCTGCTTGCTGTGAGGCAGTTGGTCTAGATGATCTTTGCAGGTTCTTTCCAACCCAATCCACGATTCTGTGACCCGACTGCAAAAGGGCTGCAGAGGCTGCTGGTGCTTGTGTCACGCCTCCTGCCACCCCGGTGTGCTCCCTGAGCACTCTGCTGCAGCATCACAGCAAGGAAAGATTTCATTCCCCACAGCTTGCACTGACAGCCAGGCTGCAGGTGAAGGTCTGTGGAGCTGAGGTGCACGGAGCTGGTGTCATTTCCACGCAGAGCTGGGCCCCAGCCAGTGAGCTTTCATCAGCAGGAATGTCAAGTCTGGTCTGTTTATCTGGAGAACAGGTCCTGAGGTAAAGGTCTTCTATCAGTTCTGCAGACCTCCATGTGGTGCAGGGTTCCTGTCTGGGCAGAATTTCTGCTGCTGCCCACGCTGGCGAGGGAAAGCCAGGAGCCAGCAGCAGGCACAGCAGGGAGGGCCTTTGCTGGTGGTGTGTTTCTGGGTGCTGGCCCAGGGCCCTGGGGGAGTGTCGGTGTAGTTTTACTGCTGTTTCTCGGGTCGAGGTTTGATCCACGAGGCTTTACCTTTGGAAGTAACTGTTTCCCAGAGCAGTGTCCCTGCCCTGTTGATGGAGGGCTCTGCAGTGCACCCTCTGGTTCTCTAAAGCACAGCCCTGAAGCATTTCCTCACTGGCTGGTGGCAGCTCACTCAGTGCAAGGTGTAGGTCTAGAGCTCTGAACACAGGAGCTGTGGGACAGTGCATTTCTGCTGCTCGGGGCTGCCTCTGCTACACTGCTCCCACTTACAATGGGGAAAGCAGCTGCACTTGGTCACCTGCTTGCAAAAAGCCATCATCAGAGGCTCAAAAATGTGCAGGACCTGTGAAATCTGCTATCTTCACACCCTGTATTTTTGCTGGAGAAAGCAGAGGCCTCTGTGGGCAGAGGTGTGGTGCTGGCAGGGGCTGGACAGTTTGGCTCTTCTGTCACAGGGGTGTAGTGGCCACACCTGGGATCCTCATGGCCATGGAGTCTGCAGGAGTGAAGTCAGTGCTGCTCAGCTAACCCAGGGCCCCTTTCAAACACTACCCCTCTCAAATGCCGAATTTTAGTAGTGATTATGCAGACCAGGCTGGGCTCAGCTCTGCCACTTTCTGCTCTGCTGAGACTTCAGATTCTGCCTCCAGGTCTGGTGTCCCCTTTGTAGTGACACAGACTCTTGGAGGGAGTCCAAAGGAGGCCACAAAGATGGTCCAAGGGCTGGAGCAGCTCTGCTGTGAGCACAGACTGAGGGAACTGGGGGTGTGCAGCCTGCAGAGGAGAAGGCTCCAGGGGGACCTCAGAGCTGCTGCCAGTGCCTGAAGGGATCCTGCAGGGAGGCTGCCGAGGAACTTTTCATCAGGGTGTCTGAGACAGGCCAAGGGGGAATGGTTTGAAGCTGAGGCAGAGCAGGGTTGGACTGGAGCTGAGGAAGAAGTTCTTGAGTGTGAGAGTGGTGAGACTCTGGCACAGGCTGCCCAGGGAGGCTGTGGCTGCCCTCCTGCCTGGAGGTGTTGAAGTCCAGGCTGGATGAGGCCTTGAGCAGCTGAGTCTAGCTGAGAGGTGTCCCTGGGCATGGTGGAGTGGTTGGAGTAAGTGAGGTCCGAGGTCCCTTCAGAAGTGCTGCATTCTGTGATGAGTTTGTTCTGTTTTGCACTGTCAGCTGCCTGCCTGCGGGCTCGAACGTGTCAGGATTTACCAAAAAATATGTCATGAACAGGGTTTTATTTGCTGCTTTACCCTGTATGTGATAGGGAGGAATCCTTCACATTGCAGTGCACGTGCATGGTCAACAGCTGGATTGATATCAAACACATACTGCGTTGTTAGCAGAGAGCAACAAGCTGCATGGTGGAGTCCCCAGCCCTGGAGGGGTTTAACAGCTGTGCAGATGTGGCACCGAGGAGCATGGTTTAGTGGTGACTTGGGGGTGCTGGGTTAGCAGTTGGACTTGATGATCCAACCTGCACTCTTCTCTGATTCTATAACTCCACAGGGTTCTGTGCAGCTGAAGGTGTTGCACATCCCTGCAAGGGTGTGCTGGTTTGAGGCTAATTGGAACATTTTGATGAGAAAAATGAGGCTGTGACAAGGAACCAGTGGTGATGTCTGCTTCACTCATAGGTGTGCTGAGACATAGGAAAACAAGGACATAGGGATAAGGCAGTCTGAGTCTGTGTCTCTCCCTGGCTTCTGCTGTACTAACTGCTTCTAGCTGGAGCTGTGTAACCCAGCTAATCATTTTCCTTCTAACTCCCCTTGCCAATTCTTCCAGCTCACCTTGCACGTAAGGCAGACTCTGGGATAAGAGGTGTAAAGAGGGTGGAAGGGTGGTTGGGAGCCCCTGCTGGGCACTCTGATTTCTGGGAGGGCTGTTGTGTTTCTGCATTGCTTTTAACCTGTATGTTTCTGTATAGAGCTGTAACAGCTGTATAGAGCTGCTGACATTGTGCTAAGTTGTGGTCATAAAGCTTCATTCCTTAGCTTGCAGCCAGCTGAGTCTAGTCAGGGTGAATGGATTGGGGGGGGGGGGGCAGGTAATGCCCAGAACCACCACACAGGTGGCAATTGAAGGAAATGGCAATAAGCAAGCAACACAAGAGGCAGCTTTTAGGCAGCTCTCACTATAGAGGAGTGTCCAAGAGATGAGGCTTCCCCAGTGTGCGTGGGTTACAGCTTCACCCAGCTGCGCCAGAGCCGCTTGTGCTGAGCACTCAGCAGCCTGGTGCCAGCGCCCCGGCCCCACGGCACTGCAGCACCTGCACCTCCTCTGCTCTCACAGGCTGCAACCATAGAACCTTCTACAGCACTTGGAAAAATATAATCCTTGGCACTGAGCACATCTTCTCCACCCATAGGCACTTCTGAAGCAGCAGACACAAACTCCACGTAACTCTGCTATCCCTGGCCAGGAAAAGCTACGGCCAGAGGGACTTTGCAAAGCCCCAGTTACAGGGGGGAAAGCACTGATCTGGGGGGTGCAGCTCTGCCTCTGGCAGCCAGGGCTGCACTTCTGCAGGCTGCTCAGCAGACACAGGTCAGGGCAATCTGCCCCCCACCCAGGTGCTTGAAACAGCACCCGAGTAGAGCAGAGGGCTTGTAGTGGCTGTAAGGGAGGAGATGAGTTTGAATGGCAAGGAGCACAAATTGCTACTATGAATGGCCCCAGGCTGAATGGCTCAGCCAGGCTGCTCTGGCAGATGCGTTCCCCCATCAGGCCTGGCTTAGCAGATAGGCTGCATTAAAGAGTGCAGTGAGTAACTCAGCTGGATCCACTACCAGCCTGCGAGGGAGGTGTACAGGCAGAGAAAATAAGGACAGTCAGATGGAGTGTTTGGGTGCTGGGTGGCAGGGAAAGAAAGTGTGGGAGGAATGTGATGGAGAGAAACCAGGCAGCAGCTGGGGCACTGAGCTTACATGCAAGGCACAGATGCACCATACTCCTGCTTGGGGCTCTGCAGAGCACTCTTCAAACTGAGGAGCTGCTCTGGGCCTTCTCCTGGCACAGCTGTGCAGAGGAGAGCAAGGCAGACAGGTCAGGCAAGACTGGAGCCGAGCGCCTGAGTAGAGCTTCGTGGGCATGGCTGCATTCCTCTGGGAAGTCTCAGTTTCCTTGAGTCAGCCTTGCCAAGGGACAGACCCTTTGGTCAGGAGGCTCCTGCCCAGCAGCTTGTGCCATAGCTCCTTCAGTTCATGAAGTCCCCATAGCTGGTCCCATGTGCTGGCTGAGTGGGCACAGCCTCACCTGCATGGTGCCGAAGTGCCCACATACCTTCCCCTTCCCAGCATCTCCGTCTCTTCTGGTCACCAGCTGTCCCCTGTCCAGCCCCAGGAGGGGCAGCCCTGAGGTCCAGTGGTCTTTGCTCAGGAGTGGTGATCTGCTCCTGCAGAAAACGTGGAAGGATTTAGGACTAAATAGGACTAAACTTCTTAATGCAGTCCTTGGAGTGAGCACTAGGGAGGGAGAAGGAGTGGAGCTGCTACTGTGCTCCTAAAACTGCTCCTTGTAGCAGCTTAGCACTGGTGGCACATCCCTTTTCACCCTATCCCTCTCTCCATGCTGTGAGGCTGTCCATGCACCAGTCTGCAGAAGCCTCTCATGTCCATCTTTGAGCGCTGCAGGAGGAGCTTTGAGAGCAATCTTGGCTCCTCAGCCCTTTATGCTGCTGGTTCTTGATGCCTACAACGTGAGGGACTCAGAAAAACACATGCACGTCATCCCCTTTCTTCTGGCATCATGTTTTGGGGATGCCCATGTAGTGTGGCTTTGTAGGGCCCCTTTGAAAGGGCTTCTGCCTGGAGGGGTTCAGATCTCTTTTGCTGGCAGATGCCTTGCTTGTGGGGCTGGTGTTTAATAGGCACAGCTAATGAGGATGGCACAGTGGATTTCTGAGTGACCACAGTGCTGATTCTGTTGCTTTAATCACAGATCCTAGCCTTGCACTGAGCACAGGGGCTCAACACTTCAGCATGGGCTGCTGCAGGCTTTAAAGATGAAAAGGGCAAACCGTGGCCATCCCACCTGAGGGACAGGAATAGGAAGAGAGAGCAAGCTGCTGCTCCTCCCCAGGCAGTGCTGCAGGCCCTGCATCGGCCCATGGGGTCCCCCAGGGTGCCTGACCTGGCAGCTTCAGGTGCTCTGCCTGCTGCCCCTAAACATCAAGGGAGGAATTGACGCTGCTGGAATTGCAGGATCCCCACAAGCTCCCGTGGCAGGAGGTTGCCCAGGGTGCTTTGGTTTTCCAAGAGAGGCAGTTCAGAGATGCTGAAGGATGCCTGGGTCCTGGCTGTTCCTTAGGCCTTCGTGCTGGGGGTGCAGCTCGGTGAGGACAGGGGCACAGCGAGATGGGCGCCCAGCCTGGGCCGTGTGGCGTGGCTGCTGGCAAGGGCTGGACCCTGCTGGTGCCTGGGCTTGAGCTGCCCTGGCGCAGGGGCAGGCAGCGCACAGAGCGAGGCCTGTGTGGGTGCAGGGGAACTGAGAATGAACTCTTGCAAAAACAATCCTGTGGAAAAACAGAAGGGGGCTGTGTTTCACATTTCTCTCTGCCCTTCCAGCAACCCTTCCTTGCAGTGTGTGTCTAGCTGACAAGAAGCAGTTGTGTTCCAAGCAGCCCAGCCCTCTCCCCGCTGTGTGCCCTCTGCGCAGCCCCGGCAGCGCGGGGCCTCTCCTGGACAGAGCCGTGTTTGTCTCAGAGCCATGTTGCGCTTGGCAGGTCCCCCTGGCCAGCTCCAGCTTCAGCTGCCACCTTTCCTAAGGAGAGGGCCTGCAGTACCCAGCGGCAGGCGCCGCCAGGGAGATGTGCTTGCCCAGCTGGCAAGCCTGAGCAGGGCTCTGAGCAGCCCTTTCTCCCTCCTGGCACACAGGTTTACACCCACCTAGCTGCCGTCATTTTCCACTTGAATGGGGCTCAGATGGAGAGGCTCCATTGCACTCGACCTGAACAGACTAATGGGTGCCAAAGCAGGCAGAAATACAGCTTGGAAAGCCACGGGCCAGGCCCACCCCACCTCTCAACCAACCATCTGTGGTGCCTGTGGCTCAGGGCAAGCTTGCCGTGCTCCTCAGCAGCCTCACCCTCTCTTGTGGGTCCAGCACTTGCCATGCACTGCACAGCTGCAGTATCTGACAGTGTCTTCCTCTGGAGCCTGGCCTAGGCCTGGTTTTTACCCCTTTGCCTGTGAAGCACAAGCTGGTGGGAGGTGGGCAGAAGGTTGACAGTGGTCTGCACAGGTCCTGTCCTGACAGCTCTCACTTACTTGCTGGTGGGCAAGGGACAAGCCGGGCACCCTGCATGGGGAAGAAGCATCTCTCTGACATCTCCTTGGGTCTGCAGGCAAGGGAGGATGCCAGGGGACATCCCTGGGCACCAAAGCCTGTGTGCACACCACTGGCAGTACAGTCATGCTCCTTGGCTGTTCCCTCTTCAGCCTGCAGTGATGCAGCAGTTGTGCAGCTGGGAGCAGAGAGGGCTGCTGCCTGGCAGCTGACTCCCCTGGCTCACACCTCCTGGGAACACAGGGCCACTTGGGTTAACCTCAGCCCACCACAGGCCTGGACTCCCCTGGGAGAGCCAGAGCATCCCCCTTCCTCTGGCTGTTGTCACTTGCACAGCCAACTCGTCGTGGGGCAAGGAAAAAGACCCTTCTGAGGGCTGGGTGGAAGCAGTGGCTGAAGGAGCCTGGTCTGTGCTGCCAGTTACCCTGGCACAGCAGGAGCGCCTGGGGCCGCAGTGCGCGGGGGTGCCCTGGGCCGGGCAGGCTGGCCCAGGGAGCCAGGGCTCGCTGGGTGCTCAGGGGCAGTGTGGAGCCCGGGGCAGAGCTGCTGAGCTCCCTGCACTGTTCTTCTAGGTTTTTTGAGCTTGCCCTTCTGGGAGGAGCAGAGGGACAGGGCAGAACAGGCTCCCGGGGAGCAACGTTTAGTGTCCCATCACTTTGTCATCGGATGGAGTGAATTCTGAGGCTGCTCTGTGCTCAGGCAGAGTGGCAGTTTGCTGTGCTTAGTTTCGTAGGAAAAGAGGGCAGAGGGGGAGCAGAGGAGGGGCTGTGACTGAGAGCAGTTGGTGCTGGTTGTGACTCCTGAGGTAACACTTCAGCTTGCAAGGATATTCACACTCAGGTTCGTCTTTGCCTTTGTTTCTCTCCCAGAAAGAAAGGCTGACTACGGGAGGGCTGACTGAGCAGGAAGGGGACAGGTGAAGAGCAGCCTGTCACCAGATGCCATCAGATGGACATAGCTGGGCTTAGGGAAGGGTGGGGGAGGAAGGAGTGTTTTCTGAAGTGCTTGTCTCCAGGCAGTCTAGACCCAAATTCGAAGTTTCTAGTAGAAAAAGGCAGCTGTGGCACTGGCAGCCTGCCTAAACCTGTGCTTTGCAGGAGCTGCCAGGGCTTGGAGCAGACAGCAGCTGTGATGTGTGATGGAGCAACAGACAAAACCTTCAAGTAGATGAGAGTGGTTGTGGCTGTGTGCTGCTGCTGCTGCTTTCCAGATCCACTTCCATTTCCCTGGTAGAGGCCACGCTCCTTCCTCACCCTCTCCTCTTGTTTTTGGTCAGCTCGCTTCTATTTGCTCTCTTACCAGTCTGTTCCTTCCACTGTTGTTCTAAACCTTCATCCATCCCAACTTTTAGTGGTGCTCAGAGGTCTTTGCAGTTCATCCAGTGCAAAAAGCTGTTTTCAGGACCCTGCCAGAGGTTTTCCTGCCCCTCTCTGAGGCTGTGGGGTTTTCCCATCAGTTAGCTCTGCAGAACAGGAGACCACCACTGTGCCGCAGCATGACTAGGCTTGTGGACAGCAGGTCGAGGGCAGTGATCTTACCCTGCCTCTCTGCTCTGCTCTAGTGAGAGCTCACCTGCAGTGTTGTCTGAAACTCTGGAGTCCTTGGCACAGGACAGACATGGGGCAGGTGCAGAAGAGGACACAGAAATGATCAGAAGGCTGAGTGCAGGCTGAGAGAGTTGGGCTTGCTCAGTCTGGAGAAGCAGGAGCTCCAGGAGCCCTCATTGTGGCCTTTCAGTGCAGAGAGCTGGGGACAATCTTTCTAGCAGGGCCTGCTGTGACAAGGCAAGGGGTGGCACAGGGGTGGTACCAGCTCTGCAGTCAAAGGTGTGAAGTCTCTGTCTGGAGGCCCTCTGTGCTAGCACTAACACCAGCCCTGGTGCCTTGCCGTCCTGGCTCTGTAGCAAGCCCCTCTTGTCAAGGTCCCCTCTGGGTGGCAGTCTGGGCTCTGGTGCACAAGATCAGAAATCCTGTGCAGTTTATTGCCTGTGAGGTGAGTGCTGGGAGATACCCAATGTGTGCTAGGCTTTCCTTGCTGCACCGTTGCCATCCTGGCTTCAGGGCTCAAGGGCTCCAGGAAATGAAGCTGCTGCCTGGGGCAGAGCCGAGGAGAGGCCTGGCTGATGCAAAATCCCTGAGTCATGTCCCACACTCCCCTCTGCAGCAGGGCTGCAGGGCAGCCTTGAGCTGTGCTCCCCTCAGCACAGGAGGTGCAGCAGCATGCAGCCCCACTTCCCTGTGGCAAGTGCTCCCCAGCTGAGGGGAGAGGCATCCCCATACCATGCTGGGAACCAGCCTCCTTCCTTAACTCAGGGGGGAACAGAGCTGCAGGGAAGCAGCTGTCCTGTAGCCACGGAGCTCTCCCCTGTCCCGGGTGCCCTGCTTCTCCCTCCTGTCCAGGCTGGTGTTTCCTGCTGGGAGCACAGATGCTAGGGGGCACAGGGGCTCCTGGGCTGTGATTTGTTTGCCCTAAGCCCTCCCTAGATAGATTAAAAAAATAATCCCAGACCCTGAGGACAGGAATTTTCTTGCCCACAAGCACAGACTGGCTGAGCAATTCCTGGGGGCTTTCGACAGGCTAAGCACTGATTTTCTGTGGAGCCTGGCACTCTGGAGGGCAGTGTGGGCAGAAACTGCTCCTCTTTGATGCTGGGCTTTGAGCCCGTTTCGTTTTCACTGTAACTGGCCTTGTTGCCATGGTTGTTACAGATTGCAGGGGTGAAGTGGTGAGCTCGCTCCAAGAGAGGCTGCAAGCAGCTGAGTTTCTTCCTTCTACCTCTTACAGCTGCCCTTCACCTTGCATCCGAGGTTTGGTGGTAGGGAGAAGCATTGAGGTGACATCAGAGCAGCCTCAGCACACTCAGCCATGCCCACTGACCCAGTGCTGCAGGACAGGGACAGCCTGGCTGCCCCACCACCTGCCCCTGGTGGGCTGAGTCTGGCAGGCCAGACAGGTCCTGTGCAGAGGCACCGCAGCTCTCATCCGAGCAGGAAGGAGCTGTTCGGTGATCAAAGGCCAGCTGTGAGTCATCTCAAATCCCAGGAATGATCATTAGTGGGGGGAAGAGGTAATTAGAATGGCTTCACTCTGGCTGTTGTGCTTGGGGGAGTAATGGGGTGGTGTTGCCACCCAAGGGCTGGATCTGTTAGCAGTGACTCACGAGGTGCATGTCACACATTAGACATGGGGACTGCTGGGGCTCCCCACTGGCACCTGGGAGTCTGGTGCAGTGTACCCAGATGGTGGTGGCAGCTGCCATCCCCTGGTGCCTGCTCCCCTCCCTTTCATCACTCTAGCTGACTGGACAGGGCTGGGTGCTAGGTCGGACCGGAGGATCTCGGAGATCCCCCCCAGCCTGGCTGATTCTGTGATTCCTTGATCGCACCCAGGGGAACCTACCGAGGTCTGCTCTTGCTCCCCGCTGCCTCCCCGGGCTGCAGACCTGCCCCACTGCAGGGGGAAAGCAGCTTCTGGCAACAAGAGCAAGGAATCAGAAGGACCAAATGCACAGCTCCAGGTGTTCCAGGCTGCCAAGATCCCTCAAGGGCAGCCCTGGAGAAGGAATTGAACCTGCTGATCTAGGTCAAAGCTCTGTTTTGGTACTAAGCTACAGGGAATTCTGATCACGAAGCCAGGACATTTGCAGTCTCCAAAATCTGAATTTCACACTTGACTTGGCCCATCTTTGGTGTTAAAAAAACAGAAGATTGGATGAACTTTCATCCTTCTTTGGCAGATTTTTATCCCAGGGACTTGCAAAGTTCAGGTCTTCTCCATTAACTCAGTAAACTTTTAAAATACACATTTGCTAATCTTTCTGCTTCCAGAGCAGCCTGAGGTTTGGAAACACAGGGGCAAGCACGGGAAGTGCAGACAGAATAATTGCTTGGATCTTTCCATTCTTTTTGCTCTGTGAAACCTAATTTTAGATTGCAGCTGAAGATTAAGGTTTGTTCTTCATTTGCCCAGACTGTCCAAGAAGGAGACTGGTGACACCAAGTGGGTGTTCTTCCAAGGGCTTGGGAAGAGGAGGGCTGAAGTTGCAGGGCAGTAGGGCACTAGGGAAGAGCATGGCATGCCCTGCAGCATCCAAAGGGTTTTGGTTAAGCCCCATTTTATTTTCCAGCCCTGAAGGGTTAGCTGGGTTTGAGCTGCACTCTCCCAAAGTACCAACACCACTCTCTGTTAGTGGAGGAGCTGCAGACCAGCCCGTGGCTGGCAGCTGAGTGCTCTACCCAAGCTGGACTGGCAGTTGTTGAGCTCTCCAGGGCACTGACTCCTTGCACCACAGAGGGACACGCCAGGACTCTGATCTCGCCTGGCCAGAGCCCCTGGGCTTTTCTGTGACTCGGTGGGGAACCCTGCCCTGTTTTCTGTCTGTCTCCAGAGCAGAAGTTCATTTTGCTTCTCCCTCCCCCAGGAGCCTGGGTGGCTTTGTTTGGGAGAAATTGTACACTAAGTAAGAGCCAGGAGGGAAGGCCAAATCACGGTGCAAGCGATGTGTGGACAGGCGTCTCTCTGGAGGCTCCTCTCCTGCCTGTGGAGAACAAAGCAAGGGCAGATGTGGCTGCAGGGCTGTGCAGGGGGCTCTTGGAGGGGCCCCCAGAAGCAGAGACATCCACTGCGTTTGCCAGCCGTGTTGCTGGGACCTCTGCTGCTGGAGGTGTCCCTCACCTGGCTGCGAAGGTCCCTCTCCAGGAACCCTCTCTCCCCTCTTCTTCCCTCTGCTACTTTCAAGTCCAACTCACTGACCTACCCCTGTGACATCCATGGCCACATTCCTCCTTCCCAAGGTCACAGCACCAGTCCATGGGGGTAGCTGGTAGCTAGCCCCAGGTAAGAAGTGTCCACCTCAGCATCAGCAGAGGGCTGTGCATCCCTCACACACGTCTGACACAGCACTCAGAAGCCACGGGTGGCTACAGAAGCCATTTCTCTGCTTCTCCAGAGGCTCAGGTCTCTGCAGCTGCCTCTTAGGGGAATTGATGACAAGCAAAGGAAGGCTGCAGGTGCAAAATGTTTGTCATGCCAACACCTGAACAAACATATGCCCTGCTTTTGCTTATCTCCTTCCCACTTGCTGCCTTTATTGAGCCCAGCTAACTGCAGACGTATTAATCAGGCAGTTAGTTCAGGGCAAAGGCACTGCCTCTCTGCTGCCTTATCTCCACCACAGCAATGTGTCATTGGATGGATGGGGCCCAGCCAAAGGGGGGTTTGTGCCTTAGTTCTGACCCAGCTGCTCCCTGCCTCCTGTTACAGGGATTCCCGGTGCCTCGGGATGAGACCAGCCTCCTCAGCCGGCTCCCTGTGGCCCCTCTCTCCATAAGTGAGCAGGAGGGGAGAGGCTCCTCCTGTGCCACCCTCCTCGTGCTCACTCGTGGCCCCTTCCCCACAGAGGTCTGTTGCCTCTTTCAAAGCCAGGCCTCTCGCTGGTGCCAAGGCTTTTGTGGCCCACGTGTGCCTCAGTGCTGGGTGCCCTTTGCGAGCAGCTCTTGGTGATTGCTGCCAAGCACTTGCCAGGCCGTGGCTGGCTCCTGGGATTGCTTTCCTCTGTCCCTTCCCCCATTTTGCTGGGAAGAGGGTGAGGGATGAGGGACCAAGATGAAGCTGCCCCAGCTGCGTGGGGATTGGAATGACAGGGTGGCACCCAGGCAGGGTGGCGGAGGGATGTGTAGTAGGAAATGCCACATCTCTCCCTCGTTTGCCCTTTTCCCATGTCAGATGCCAGTAGACCCCCTGATGTGTGTCTGGCAGCTCTGAGTGTCCCTGCGTGCCGTGCCCGTTACAAGCGTGTCGGCAGTGGGCATCCAAAGCACAGCCTGACAAGGTGAGCTGTGGGCTCCGTGGCAGCAGTGCTGCTATGCTCTGGCTGAGTTTCCCTCTCCCCAGCTCCCAGCACCTCTGGACGAGCTGCCCTGGTTTCCAGTCACCTCCTTGCTGTGTTCTTTCTTCCATTTCTGATTCACTAAAACTAGAGGTGGACTAAAGGTGCACCCTCGGAGCTGAATGTGCTCACACTTTGGAGGGCTGAGTCACAGCTGGCCGCTGGAGCAAGTCATGGCAGAGTAAAGGGGATGGGGTCCCAGATAATGCAGCCAGGCTCTTGCTGTGGGCAGCCAGGAAACCACAGCAAATCCTCACAGCTTAAGGTGTGTTCTACATGAGCTCTAATCCCTGCATGGCTGAAATATTCTTCATCAAGGTAAATGTTTACCAGCTCTTGCAATCTCCATAAATCCTCCTCCTCCTCTTGCATGAAATACAATTCTCCCAAGGCTCCAGAGTCTGCCTGCTGAGTCCCTCCTCACACATTTTATTTGCTGATTTCCTCTGGCTCCGTACAGACATTTTAACTTCAACAGAACATCTCAGCAGGAACCTTCTTATCAGGATTTCTGAGGCTGGCAACCGCATTCAGAACGTTCAGTAGAGAGATTCCCAAGTCTTTGGAGACAGCCCTGCTTAAAAACATATTTGCTTTTCTGGCAGTTTCCTCTGAGAGCCTTTGAGTGTGGGGAGCAGTGCCACGAGTGTGAGGCTTTGCTCTGCCCGTGGCTGTGGCTCCAGCGGGCACTGTGCCCCCGGAGCTGGTCCTTGCCGTGCTGCCGGGGAGTCTGCAGTGGTGCGGCCATGAGGTGGTGATGGCAAAGGCTTCCCTCCACCTGTGCCCTTGGAAATGTCTGCTTCTGCAGATGGCTTAGCAAGGAGTCCTGCTGCAAGCTGCTCTCCCCTGGGAGCCTGTGTTTGCAGCACCCTGCGTGTCAGAGGGAGCTCCTGCAGCAGATGCATCGTGTCTGGCAAGTGTCGTGGTGCTAATCTCTCCGCTCACAGCAGTTCTCCTCCCAGTGCCTTGCTGGGATGAAATGCAAGGAGAGTGCAGCACAGAAGCTGTTAATTACAAAGCAGTGCTCTGCCCTTGCTGTGGATTGATGTGGGCTCCTTGGAGTCACTTTCTCTGCTATACATGGGAGCCTGGTGGCTCCTCACCATTGTTAGTGCTGCTGACCTGGAGAGCAGAAGGCTCTGGGGAGACCTTGTTGCCAGCTTTCAGTAAATGAGGGGAGCCTGTAAGAAAGATGTGGGCAGTCCTTTTAGCAGGGCCTGCTGCGGCAGGACAAGGGCTGATGGGAGAGTCAGACGAGTTGTAGGGCAGAAATGTTTTACACTGAGGGCGCTGAAACACTGCCACGATTTGCCCAAAGAGGCAGTAGATGCCCTGCCCCTGGGAGCACTGCAGGTCAGGCTGGACAGGGCTCTGAGCAGCCTGCTCTACCTGATGGAGGGTGCTGAGCTGGGTGACCTCTAAAGGTCCCTTCCAAGCCAAGCATTCTGTGGTGACAGGCAGCCCATGAAGGCTACAGGTGTCTGCAGTCCTGTAGGTATGGCAGGTAGCCCTAAAGGGGCAGGGAGCCAAAACGTAGCTGGGAGCTGCTGTTGGCTCCAGAAGCTTTGGGAGCACAACTCTGAGCAGCTTTAAGTGACAGGCAGGTCCCTGCAGTGACTCCACTGCAATGCCTGCTGTGGCTGTGTTTGCTCCTTTCCATGACAAACCTCTCCCAGAGGTTCTTGCCTTGAGCAGCATTTCTGAAGGGTGACTGTGGCTGTCCCTGTAAAGCCTGGCAGAGGATGGTGCTGTCACTGCCTCTCTGATGGCTTGCTCCAGCAGCAGGTTTTAGTGCTTTCAGAGCACAGCTCTGTCTGCAAGCAGGGTACACACAGCCTCGAGGGCACCAGGTCAGGCAAGCCTTCATTTTCTTTGCAGCTGGAACAAGGTGACACAGGGAAGCCCTGCACCCTGCAGCGAGAGAGGCGCCAGCACCCAGCCCTTGGGGGTGGAACAGAGCTGGGCTTTCTGAAGCCAAAGTCTCCATCTTTCATGTAGGAAACCCTTCCCTTCAGGCAGATATTGTCTTGTGACTGCAGCTCTGCCATGGCAAGATCTCATCCTGCTGCCAGAACTGCAAAGGCCTGGGTCTTAGGCTGTTGGCACAAACTGTAAATAAGGAGTATATTCAAATGCAGAAGGCATTCTGTTGCCTTCCTGCAGCAGCTGATCAATATCTTCTCTCAGCTAGCAGCAGGCAGGCTGTTGGGCTGAGGCTTCCTGGGATGAGTTATTTTTAGCTGGGGGTGGTGTTTTCGCTCTGGAAGCTTTTCCTGCTTCCCATCATGCAGCAAAAGCTGCTTGCTGGCACAACACTTGCTGCTCCTCACTGCTATTTTCCCTCTGCTGACTTTGGAGCCTTCAGACCATCACTTTGCTTATTCAGTTGTCACACTGCCCACCACGACAGAGAAAGACTACTTCTGTCCAGCACTGTGTTGGGCACCTGCCTGCGGAAGGGCTGAGTGGTGCTGGGGAGGTGGGCAGGCTGAAGCTGGCACTAGGGGCAGGCAGGGCAAGGGCTGGCACTGCAGCTTTGCAATGCTGTTGAGCCCACAACACCTAGGACCTCCGTGTGTGCCAAGCTAAAGCTCTCCCAGTTCAGCTCTGCTGGAGAGGGGTGAAGGAGCACTGTGCATGGTTGTGAAGGGTTTCACTGTTGAATTCGTGGGGGGAAAGGGAGCTTCTGCTGCTTACCTGGCTGGGGGTTCTGAGGTGCAGCATCTCTGGTTCTGCTGAGAGCTCAGGTGCGTCCTGTCAAAGGCACTGTGAGGACGTGCTGGGATAGGACCCCCCATGGTGGGTCCCAGTGTGGATCGATTTTGGCCAAAGTCCTCTGTGGGAGCTGGAGCTGACCCCACAGCCGGAGCTGAACGAGATAGGAGGGAATAGCTGCGTCGTCTGGTGCGGTTTGCTCTTCGTGTTGAGACCAAGTCTGCTCTCCAGCAGGGCTCCTGCTGCTCTCTGCCACTCCTCCACTGACGAGTGCCAGGAGCTCCACCTCTTGCACTGAGTTATGCTCCACATTGTAAACTGCTGTTACAAAAAGGAAAGAAAGAGAAGAGGAGGAGAGCACTAAGTCCTGAGGGCTGTGCAGAGCTCTCCAGCAGGGTGAGGAGGTGTGCACCGTTCTGGTGTCCTAACCGCAGCTCTGTGCTCACCTCCCTGCCTGGGGGAGGCAGCGCTCAGGATGCCAATCGCCGTGGGTTTGGCTGTGCTGCTGTCCCAGGTCGGGCTGGCAGTCGCCGTGGGTTTGGCTGTGCTGCTGTCCCAGCGCCTGTGACAGCAAACGGTGTGGGGCAGCAAATCCTGCAGCTTGGGCACTCGACTCAGCAGGGACCGTGTGAGTGCTCTCCCCAGCTCACAGCCGTGCCGGTGCCACTGTTGATGGCAGAGTGCTTCGAGGGCATTGCCGTGGTGTGGCACACCTCGCACCCAGCCCTGCTGCTGTGCCAGAGCATGGGCAGCACCTGGCGACCTGCTGCTGGCATGCACAGAGAGTTAGCAGCAGCACTGCTGCTGATGTATCAGTGAGCCCTCATACCCCAGCGAGGGAAAGCAGGGTAGAGGACAGCACTTGGAAGCCCAGGCTTGTGCCCTGGAGGGGCTCTCAGCCAGAAATGAGGCCCAGCAGGCTGCTTTACCTGCCACAGGGGGAACAGCCACATGGCCCCTGGGGGCTCCTGGCTGAAGTGGGGGTAGGTGTTGCCAGCTGAGCAGCGTGTGCAGGTGTGCACAGTGCTTGTGGCCAGAGTGTCTGCATAGCTCTCATGCTGTTTCCTCTGGGCCTTAGTGTGGTGGCCCTCAGCTCCTACGTACCTCCTGAAGCTGCATCTGTCTGTTAGCAGGCACAGGCTGGGTCCTCCTCCACTGAACTGAGTGCAGCTCTGTCAGGCAGCAGAGCTCTTCTGCTAGGGCTGAGATGCTAAGCTTAGGAAAGGGAATGCAGCAAGCTAACTGTTGCCACGTCTGACCCGAGCCTGGGTTTAATGGAATCACTGGGGGGATGTGTTTATTGCCAGCATGCCGTGGTGGGGCACAGCACAGGTACACCAGGCTGGAGTGGCACAGCAGGTGATTGCTGGCCAGCAGAGCACCACAGGCACAGAGGAAGGAGGGGTTCTAGGGCCGGCAGGAGCAGGTCTGAAGGCGTCTCTGAGCCCCGGGATGACAGCTCGCTGGTGCCACTGCGAACTTTACGGGGCGCTGCTGCCACAGGTGTAGGTGTTTGCTCTCCCTCTGTCTGTCTTCCCTCCTCTTCAGCACCAGGCAACCTGAAAGCCCCCCGTGGGTGATTGAGCTGAGCAGCCATCCCTGCTGCTTCCCGGGCTGAGAGCTCTCCGCGTTTCCTGCCGGCAGCTCTCGGGAGTGCTTTGGTGGAAAGTGAATTCAAAGGGCCGCAGGAGCAGGAGGATGAGTGAATGAACCCAAGCAACTCAACAACACTACAAATTTTGTACCACTTTTTTTCCAACACAGAGAGAGCTTTGATAGTGCACATGGCAACAAAGACTTTTGTCATGTAGGCTGCTCGGAGGTACTATGAAAGCATCTCCATTGTGCCGGCGCTGGGGCGCAGGAAGGCAGCTTGGAGCGGAGCCTGAGATAAAACTGTTTTGTAAGGCTCGTCACTTTTTGACACCTCCACTCCAGCACTTCCTCCCCAGAGCAGTGTGTGCAGGCAGCTCCATCGTGGCTGCTCCTTTTGATCTTCAGCCTCACCCAGCAAGCATGCTTGGAGCACATGTGCTGATGCAGCCTGTGCCAGGAGGCGGCCGAGCCGATGGTGGCAGCTTCACATCAGCTCGGGCAGCTCAGCTCTTTGAGGTGTGCAAGACCTGGCTTCCAGGGACCAGCTGCTGCCTGCCACACTCAACCTGCCTAGCAAATTCCAGCAGCAGAAAACCATCAGTGTGGTGTGGTGCTGCAGACCAGAACCCTGTGGGTTTGGCTCTGCCTCTAAGGGAGCAACTGGGCATGGAGGGCATTCCATGGAATCCAACTCCTGGCTTCTCAGCAGAGGCACTGCATGCTCTACATTGGGGTTGGGGTGCAAAGGAAATCATAGAATGGTTGAGGTTGGAAGGGACCTCAAAGCTCAGCCAGTTCCAACCCCCTGCCATAGGCAGGGACACCTCCCACTAGAACAGGTGGCTCAAGGCCTCATCCAACCTGGCCTTGAACACCTCTAGGAGATTGTGGAGCACAGAAGCACCCAATGTGATTGACGTTCTGTGCTTGTGTGCTCCACAACCTCCCTGGGCAACCTGTGCCAGTGTCTCCCCACCCTCACTGCAAAGAACCCTCTCCTAACATCCAGTTTCAATCTCCTCTCTTCCAGTTCAAACCCGTTCCTCCTCCTGCTGTCATTACCAGACCTTGTCAGTAGTCCCTCCTCAGCCTTCCTGTAGCCCCCTTTAGATACTGGAAGGCCACTCCGAGGCCTCCTGGAAGCCTTCTCCAGGCTGCAGAGCCCCAACTCTTGTAGCCTGTTCTCATAGCAGAGCTGCTGCAGCCCTCTGAGTAGCTGGCATTGTTCAGATGGGAATATTTGGGAATGCAGTGTGGGATATGGTAACAGGGAATAGGAAGGAAGGTGTCAGGACACGTGGGGTCTGCTACTGCCACAGAGTCTAGTGTGCATACTACATCTAGTAGCACATACTACATCTGGTTGGGACGCCACAGATGTGTTAAGCTCCGTTCCAGCCTCCAGACGCATTTACACACAGCATAGAGCTGCTCACAGCCTCCCAGGCAGGAGCTCCTGGCACTGCTTTGGCTGGAAGGGACCTCTAAGATCATCAACTGTGACTGCAAACTCAGCACTTCTGAGTCCACCACTAGCCCAGGGCCCTCAGCACACACCTACACATGTTCTAAATCCCTCCAGCACACCCCTGGGCAGCCTGTCCCAGGGCTTCACAACTCTTTCAGTGGAGAAATTCTTCCTGATATCCAACCTGAGCCTCCCTTGGTGCAGCCTGAGGCCATTTCCTCTTGTCCTGTCGTGTTAGGTGGGAGAAGTTCGTGTGGTTCTGGAGGGTGGGAGGCCAGGCTTTGGTGACACAGCCGCCGTGGTACAGACGGGCCAGCAGTGTGGGATGTCAGCCCAGGTGTGCCGGGAGCCTGCTCTGCAGCTCAGGTGCCAAATGAGCTCAGCCGGGCAGCAGTCTGAAGTCATTCCTGAGCACTGGCGCGGCTGGAGCGTTGCAGGCAGATCACAGCTGGCTGAGCCCTGTCCCAGCCCTGGCTGAGCGCTGCCTGCTCTAGAACCTGCCCTGCATGCTCTCAGGGCTGGCCCCACCTCAGCTTTGCAGGGGGACTTGGCAGAGAGCAGAGGTGAGGAAGGGAACTCTGCCAGTGAACCTGTGCCCGATTTTACACTGAAACGATTTGGTTCAGCAAAGAGGAGGATTTTAAGTGACTGGCAGCAGGGTTGGGCATTGGATTCTGGAGATCTTTTGGCTGTGTAGCTGGGAAAACAAACAGGAGAAAGCTTCCTGAGACTTTGCAGGACGTGAAGCTGCTAAGTGTAACACTCTGCTGGCCAGCAAAGTGGAGTGGGCAGGAGAAGAGGGAGCGAGGAAAAAGTCTGTAATGATTTGAACTTGAAAGGGGGTTTGGGTGTGACTGAGTTCAGCAGCCCTTCTGTTTGACTCCTGCGTGTATTTGGCTGTTCAAGCTGTACAATCAGCAAGGCTTTGCCGAGTGAATTCTAAGCAGAGGTGCTCCTGCACTGACCAGCAGTGAATCGTGAGTAGTTTATACCCCTGGAAGGTTTACCCTCTGCTGCTTTGTTGCCCAACTGCCCTTAGCAGGGAAGAGAAAGGCAAGCAGCTGCCTGTGGCACATCCTCGGGTTGTGATTTAGAGGTGAGGGCTCTGCAGAGAGGAGGTGCTGTGCTGGCATCACTTTTGAACATCAGTAATGAATGCATTGGAGAGCATTGCAGCCTCTCTATGGAGGGCTCTCAGACAAAGGTGGAATTCAGGAGAAAATATCAGTTGCAAATGACTTGCTCAGCATTAGTTCTTACTGCTGTGCTGCTGAGGGACCTTGACAGCTCAGGAGCTGGTAACCTTCAGTTCCAGCACAGCAGGCTCTGCAAACTCACAGCATCACACAACGGCAGGGCTTGGAAGGCACTTCCACAGATCACCCAGTCCAAGCCCCCTGCCAGAGCAGGCTCACCCAGGGCAGGTCATGCAGGAGCACATCCAAGTGGGTTTGGAAAGTGTCCAGAGAAGGAGACTCCACAACCTCTCTGGGCAGCCTGCTCCAGGGCTCTGTCACTCTCACCATCAAGTGTCTCCTCGTGTTGAGGTGGCTTTGGAGGGGAAAGGGAGCATCTATTTGACAACCTGCATCTTCCTCAGTATTGAGAGGTGCTCCTGAGCCTAGGTGGGAAAGTAGCCCTGCATTGCCCTGTGCTTTTCCTCTGAGGGAAGTTGTGGGCAGATGGAGTGGTTTGGGTTGAAGAAAACCTTTCTTTGGCTCAAGATGGTTTATTTTTTCCTTGCTAGGACAACTCAGACTGATTTATTTCTCCTTTTTCTGGGTCTAGGCACCTAGCTGAAAGTATCAGTCATTTGTGTGGTCACAGGCACCCTGCCAAACTCCTGCTCCTCATGACTCGTGCCCCACTATAGCTTTATGGATCCCTTAGCACATCAGGTTCAGCCTCAGCTTTTTGCCTTCTGTAAACGATGTTTTGCTCTTCTTTATGGCTCCTCATCTCTCCCCAGAGCTGGTTAGAATCATAGAATCAACCAGGTTGGAAGAGAGCTCCAAGCTCAGCCAGCCCAACCTAGCACCCAGCCCTGGCCAGTCAACCAGACCATGGCACTAAGTGCCCCAGCCAGGCTTGGCTTCAACACCTCCAGGCACAGCTACTCCACCACCTCCCTGGACAGCCATTCCAATGCCAATCACTCTCTCTGACAACAACTTCCTCCTAACATCCAGCCTAGACCTCCCCTGGCACAGCTTAAGGCTGTCCCCCTTTGTTCTGCTGCTGGGTGCCTGGCAGCAGAGGCCATTGGGCTATCCCTGCTGCTAAGGCTACCTTGCCCCAGAAGTGTGCTGGTGTCTGGGCTCTGCTTCCCTCTGTGCCAGGCTGAGGTGCAGTGGCTGAGACTGAGCATGAGGCACCTTGTGACAAACCCAGATGTGCCAGTAAAGCCACCTGCCCACTCTGCTGCCAGAGGAAAGGCAAGGGAGCAGAGCACCCTGTGGATGTGGGGCACCACCCTTGAATGCTTGAGCAGCAGGTGGAGCTTTCAAGACTTGCAGTGTAACTCTCTGTCCTGGGGAGCTGAAGGTGTGTTTTCCCCCTGAAGTCCCTTTAGACTGGATAGCCAAGAGCAAAAGCAAGGGGAAGACCAAAGCCATCAGGGCAGGTCCCAGCATCTGGAAGTTCTCCAGACTGTAAGCCTAGTGGATTTCAAGCCTGCAGCTGGATTGATGCACAGTTCATTCCTCCTGGCCTCCACACCTGACCTCAATGGTTTGGGCTGTTTGTGCCATTTTCATTGGCTACAGCTTCCATTTGCCATATGTTTTGGACCACCCATGAACCACTTGGGCTGTGGGAATTACATTTCTCAACCACAAGCAGGGATCTGCAGCATGACAGCCTGATGAAGAGCCGGCGTGTTCCCAGAGCAGCACCCGCTGCTTCCTGAGAGCCAAGCTCACTGCATGGTTGGTTGTTGGAGGTCGGAGACCGGTGCGGCGAGAGATCGGGGCACTGAGAGTCGACTCTGTGGCTTCTGCGCAGCAGTGCAATTTATTAGGGCGATACAGCGACCTTTATAGCCCCCAAAGGGGGTGTAGACAACTGACTTAGTTCAAGATTGGTACAAGTGGAGGGTACAGATTGGCTCCAGGTTAAGTGTAAGGCAGAGATAGGTTAACTTACAGTAAACACCTTAAGGATCCCACCCAGGGGGGGTGGCCAGAGTCAGCCCCCTGGGCCGTGCCCACCTCAGAGGCGGGCAGATTCCACCCCCTGACAGCTGTGCGTGGGTTGCTCATTGTTGCAGGCTCAGGCCCCTGGGAGCCTCAAGGCTCCAAGGACACTTCTCATCACAGGGTCTGATGTTTACCTTTCATGCTCCGCTGCGGGAGGAAGCTTCCCACAATACCCCCTTCTTTTCTTTTGAGCAACCCACGTTTGATTTTAAACGAGCTGTGCTCAGTGGGAGCGCAGGTCAATGGTGCTAAAGTAAAGAGAATACATTTGTTAAGAATTTTGCTAGTGACAACAATCTGGCAAACCAGCCACCCAAGCTTAGCTAATGATCCCAAAAGCTATTTCTGCAAGCGACAGTGAGTCAAATGTTCAAAAACCCAAAAGTCCAGACGAACATCACAGCTTCTGGAGGGTGCAAGTCTGTCACGTCTTCATTAGCTCACTGTGGTAGCCGATGTTGTGGGCGAGCGAATTGTTCAGTATCTCTCCATAGCTTTAAGTTCACTTCATACTTCTCAGAGATCTTGATGTTCCCAGTGCAGTCCTCGGCTATGAGCTGCGTCTGACGATTGTGCTTAAGAACTACCAACCCCCAAATACAATACAAG